>NC_090384.1:26851354-27161062 GCF_036365525.1 Heterodontus francisci
TGTAGTGAGGTATTGGGGAAGGTAGCACTGTCGCAGAGGACAGATGGGCACGGAGAAGGGTTGAAGTGCGTATACTTCAACGCAAGAAGCATCAGGAATAAGGTGAGTGAATTGAAGGCGTGGATGGGCACTTGGGACTACGATGTTGTGGCCATCACTGAAACGTGGATAGGTGAGGGGGAGGAATGGTTCTTGGAGGTACCTGGTTATAGATGTTTTCATAAGATTAGGAATGGTGGTAAAAGAGGTGGGGGGGTGGCATTGTTAGTTAGAAATAGTGTAACAACTGCTGAAAGAATTTTCGAGGAGGATCTGCCGACTGAGGCACTGTGGGTTGAGGTCAGGAACAGGAAAGGAGCAGTCACCTTGATGGGAGTTTTCTATCGGCCCCCCAATAGCAGCAGGGAGGTGGAAGAGCAGATTGGGAAACAGATTTTGGAAAGGAGCAGAAGTCACAGGGTAGTAATTATGGGGGATTTCAACTTCCCAAATATTGATTGGCAACTCTTTAGATCGAATAGTTTGGATGGGGTAGTGTTTGTGCAGTATGTCCAGGAAGCTTTTCTGACTCAGTATGTAGACTGCCCGACCAGAGGGGAGGCAATATTGGATTTGGTACTAGGTAATGAACCAGGGCAAGTGATAGAGCTGTTGGTGGGCGAGCACTTTGGAGATAGTGATCACAATTCTGTAGCATTCACTGTGGTAATGGAGAGGGATAGGTATGTGCAACAGGGCAAGGTTTACAATTGGGGGAAGGGTAGATATGATGCTGTCAGGCAGGAACTGAGGAGCATAAGTTGGGAGCATATGCTGGCAGGGAAGGGCACGGTCGAAATGTGGAACTTTTTCAAGGAGCAGATAGTAGGGGCCATTGATAAGCATGTCCCTGTCAGACAGGGAAGGGATGGTCATGTGAGGGAACCGTGGTTGACAAGAGAGGTTGAGAGTCTTGTTAGGAAGAAGAAGGATGCGTATATAAGGTTGAGGAAAAAGGGCACAGGCATAGCTCTGGAGGGATACAAGATGGCCAGGAAGGATCTGAAGAAAGGGATTAGGAGAGCTAAGAGAGGGCATGAAAAATGCTTGGCGGGTAGGATAAAAGAAAACCCCAAGGCCTTTTACGCGTATGTCAGAAATATGAGGATGACTAGGGGGACCGTAGGTCCGGTCAAGGACAATAGCGGGAGACTGTGTGTTGAGCCGGAAGAGATAAGTGAGGTTTTGAATGAGTACTTCTCTTCGGTATTTACGAATGAGAAGGGGTGTATTACTGAAGAGGACGGTGTGAAACAGACTGGTAAGCTCGAGGAAGTGCTCGTTAGGAGGGAAGATGTGTTGGGGTTTTTGAATAACTTGAAGATAGACAAGTCTCCCGGGCCTGACGGGGTATATCCAAGGATGTTATGGGAAGCAAGGGATGAAATTGCAGAGCCGCTGGCAATGATCTTTTCATCTTCTCTGTTGACGGGGGTGGTACCAGGTGATTGGAGGATGGCAAATGTTGTGCCCCTGTTCAAGAAAGGGAATAGGAACAACCCTGGGAATTACAGGCCAGTTAGTCTTACTTCGGTGGTAGGCAAGTTGATGGAAAAGGTGCTGAGGGATAGGATTTCTGAGCATCTGGAAAGACACTGCTTGATTCGGGACAGTCAGCACGGTTTTGTGAGGGGTAGGTCTTGCCTCACAAGCCTGATTGAATTCTTTGAGCAGGTGACCAAGCAAGTGGATGAGGGTAAACCAGTGGATGTGGTGTACATGGATTTTAGTAAGGCATTTGATAAGGTCCCCCATGGTAGACTTATGGAGAAAGTCAGGAGGCATGGGATAGTGGGGAATGTGGCCAGTTGGATTAAGAATTGGCTAACTGATAGAAGGCAGAGAGTGGTCTTAGATGGTAAATACTCAGCCTGGAGCCCAGTTACCAGTGGCGTGCCACAGGGATCAGTTCTGGGTCCTCTCCTGTTTGTGATTTTTATTAACGACTTGGATGAGGAAGTCGAAGGGTGGGTCAGTAAATTTGCAGATGATACAAAGGTTGGTGGAGTTGTGGATACCGAGGAGGGCTATTGTCGTCTGCAAAGGGACTTGGATAGGTTGCAGTGCTGGGCTGAAAAGTGGCAGATGGAGTTTAACCCTGAAAAGTGTGAGGTCGTCCATTTTGGAAGGACAAACACGAATGCAAAATACTGGGTTAACGGTAGGGTTCTTGGGCATGTGGAGGAGCAGAGAGACCTTGGGGTCTATGTGCATAGATCGTTGAAAGTTGCAACTCAAGTGGATAGGGCTGTGAAGAAGGCATATGGGGTGTTAGCGTTCATTAGCAGAGGGATTGAATTTAAGAGCCGTGAGGTGATGATGCAGCTGTACAGGACCTTGGTGAGGCCTCATTTGGAGTACTGTGTGCAGTTCTGGTCGCCTCATTTTAGGAAGGATGTGGAAGAGGGTGCAGAGGAGATTTACCAGGATGTTGCCTGGAATGGAGAATAAGTCTTACGAGGAAAGGCTGAACATTCTAGGCCTCTTCTCATTAGAACGGAGAAGGATGAGGGGTGACATGATAGAGGTTTATAAGATGATCAGGGGAATAGATAGGGTAGACAGTCAGAAACTTTTTCCCCGGGTGGAGCAAAGCGTTACAAGGGGTCATAAATTTAAGGTGAAGGGTGGGAGATATAAGGGGGATGTCAGGGGAAGGTTCTTTACCCAGAGAGTGGTCGGGGCATGGAATGCCTTGCCTGGGGAAGTTGTTGAGTCAGAAACTTTAGGGACTTTCAAACGGCTTTTAGATAGGTATATGGATAAAGGAGAATGATGGGGTATAGATTAAATTGTCCTTGACAGAGGACAAAGGATCGGCACAACATCGTGGGCCGAAGGGCCTGTTCTGTGCTGTATTTTCTATGTTCTATGTTCTATGTTCTATGTTCTAGGTGAGGTCACTCTGATGGTCTCTCTGCCCTCTTGAGGACTTTCATTGTCTCTGCAGGTATCTGTGGATGCTGCTAGCAACTCTGGTGGGGTGCTTCTAGTGTCTGCATTTACATAGGAGGCTGTGGGGTCTAATCGTTCAAACATTTCTGGGTTGGCTGACTGGACAGTAGGGGTTTTCATCTGGGATTCTTCCTGGACTTCCTTTAACCT
Organism: Heterodontus francisci; assembly: GCF_036365525.1. Classification (NCBI taxonomy): domain Eukaryota; kingdom Metazoa; phylum Chordata; class Chondrichthyes; order Heterodontiformes; family Heterodontidae; genus Heterodontus; species Heterodontus francisci. Next base: position 26,854,499 of record NC_090384.1, read on the forward strand.
GCCCTCTTGGTCCCTTTTTCCCTGTTCCTTTCTAACCTGTTTCTAGCCTTGTGTCTGCCTGTCCCCTTTTGTTCTCAGCAGGGGTCCCTCACAGTTCACCAGCCCTCTGCTGGAGGGTCCTCCAAACACTAGGGGGTGCAGATTTCACTGTAGTTTGGGTTTCCCCTCAACCTGGCACATGTGGTAACTCCCACATCTTTGTGAGTTTTGGCCAGTCAAACCTTTGTCTTATGTGGGCTTTGGTTTTTCATACACCGACATGTACAACCACTGTAATCTCATGGGCCCTTCTTACTATTTCTCTCCGGCACCTCTGTGGTACCATTAACTGGTGAACTACTGTCCACTCGTTGCTCTCAGGTCTGTGAGGAGAACTCCATTTCCTCATCAGTACCTCAATCTTTAAATAGTAACAATCAGGGACTTCCTCTGCTTCAATTTCAGACTGGGCAGCCTGTGCTAACTCTCGCAATACTGGGTCAGCTCGCTGAGCCTCAGCTAGGGAAGATTCATTTAATTCATACCCTGGGTATTCTAACTTTCCAAAGAAAATCTCGGGCAGACAAACCTCATGGTCATCTGCCTGCAGTGCCAATTCAATCTCCTCTGAGGGAGCTCGTTTGATCATGGCCTCATCCATTACACATTCAGGGAAAATGCAGGGGATCGTCTCCTGCCATTGCCCTGTTTCTCTGACCTCATGCAGTCTCTCTTTCACTACTGGGGGGGCTACCACCTTCACCCCCACCAGATCATTACCTAGGAGCAGGGCAACCCCGTCCACAGGCAAACTAGGGACAATCCCTACGGTCACTGGTCCCGAAACCAGGTCACATTCCACGTGCATCTGGTGTAAAGGTACAGGCATACCCTGCCCTCCAACATCATTCACCAGCATTCTGGAATTTACTGCACTCTCGGGGGGAAAGGTCAAGCCTTTTTCCAGTAAAAGGGATCGAGTGACCCCTGTTTCCCTGAGGATTACTATGGGCTTGCTTGCCCCACTCGAGGGGTATAGAGTTACTCTCCCTTCAGACACAAAACCCTAATAATCTTCAGGAATCCTATTCAGTTTTCCTGCACTTGCAGCAGTGGACTGCCTGGGTCTCACTCTTACTGCAGTTAAAGCCACAGCTTGTTCTGCTGTGCTTTCCATCAGGTTCGCTTCTTCACTGAGCGGGTGTGCCCTGATTAACCCTCCAAGTTTTCCCTTTAGTTTCCAGCAGTCAACTTTTAAATGCCCTGCTTTATTACAATGGAAGCACACAGGTCTCTGAGTCTCACTCCTGCTTACATCACCTTCCTTTGTGGCTGGAGGAGGGCCCCCTGTCTGTCATGCTTTTCTATCCCTCCTAGGACTGCTTGGGCTTCCATCACCTTCCCACCCTGTCCTTTTCGGATTTGTGGGGGTGATTAAAAAAGGTTTTCCCCTGGAAAACTGACTTATAAATGAGAACAAATTCATCGGCCAGGACTTCTGCCTGCTGGGGTCTATGAGCCTTCTGTTCCTCTACATGTGTCTTTATGGAGAGTGGGAGAGAGTTTTTAAACTCCTCGAGCAAAATTAGTTCTCTGAGATTTTCAGAACTAGCTGTACTTTAAGAGCCCTCAGCTACTGGTCAAAACCAGCAGCTTATTTCTCTCAAACTCCAGGTAAGTTTGATCAGCTTGCTTCTTGAGGGTTCTAAACTTTTGGTGATAGGCTTCCGGTACGAACTCATATGCCCCGAGGATAGCATTTTTGTCAGTTCATAATTTGATGAACTCTCATCTGGCAACATGCAATAAACCTCATGGGCTTTTCCTACTAATTTACTCTATAACAGGAGAGTCCAAGCCTCAGCTGACCACTTTAACTACCTTGCCAGCTTTTCAAAAGACACAAAAAACGCTTCCACATCTCCCTCATTGAATTTTGGAATTAATTGAGCTAGTTTTAACAATATTGTACATAGCCCTGAATTATGCTCCTCCATATTGGCCATGCTTTCATTGGGATTACTCTGTCGTGCCCTAGTTAACTCAAGCCGCTTTAGTTCTCTCTCTTCGCATTCTTTCTGGAAGGTTCTTTCTCTTTCTCTCTCCTGTCTTGCTTTCTCCTCTCTTCTCTCTCTTTTTCTTCATGTTCCTTTTGGAAGGCTCTTTCTTTCTCTCTCTCCTGTCTCTCTCTTTCTTTTTCTCTCTCCTCAAATTCAAGTTTCCTCTGTTCCAATTGTATCTTTGCTAGCAATACCCTCTCGAAGTCTACTGCTAACCCTGTTTCTGTTTCTTCAGATTCAAGGGAAAAATGGTTGGCCGCTAGTCTTAGGAGTTCAGACTTCCTGGCCTTGCCATGTACAGTGATCCCACACTGCTCAGCCATTTTCCTCAACTCCTCCATAGACAGTGCTTTTAACCTATCCCAAGTTACTTCACCCTGGCTTGGGGAGCTACTAGCTTCAATTGCAGACATGTTAGTATTCAATCACACACAACCACAAGAAAATCTGTATTGAAATCTTTTCTCTTTTCTCTTTTTTGATTGGGAACAATTTGGCTTCCCACTTCCAATTTCTCTCATTTGTCTGTGGGTCAAATCTCAGACACTAGACCCCAAATTTCTGATACGACCAGGTGAGAAGGAGTCTAGGGGTTCCCTCTCAGCCTTTGCCTGGTTTAATCGTAACAGGGTTTAATTTTAAAACACCATGTTTTTAGCTCCACCTCAGTGAATCCTTCTTCACTGCTTCAATTTTAAGGCAAAGATATCAAACAGGTTTCCTTAGATTTAAACAAGAAAGGTAGAAGTTTATTAACCTTAAACTCTAATCTGGTTAACGAATTTGAATATGTGACCCCGCTAGCATGCATACGCGATAAACACACACGCAGATAGAGACAGAAAAAGTAGAAGGAATAAAGGGGAAAGGTTTGAGGCAATATCCAGTAGTTACAGTCCTTTAAGTTCAATGCGAAGTCCTTGGTTGCCGATAAGTCTTGCAATTCATTGGGGCCCAGTTCAAGCTTCAAATTGTTCCGATGTAGGATTCTTTTCTCTCTTGAGGTTTACGTGTCTTCCCTGGGTCCGGTGGCTTGGGAGAAAGCGAGAGAGACAGAGAGAGAGAGCTGCTTCCTTGTTCCAGCTTCAGTTGCACACTGACTTCTGAATTCAAACTGTCCTGTGGCTAGTTCAAAAAACCTGGACTAGCCAGTTAGTCATGTGACCAGCTGGTTTAACCAGTCCTGGTTCTGTGGATTGTATCATCTTAGCAGGGCCTGGAATGCACTTCCTTACACCTTCAATGCCTGGTGATCAAAATCCGTTTGGGTTAATTGGAGCAGGGAACAGTCCTTTGTCTCCACAAGCAGTGTCTCTTAGTATGCAAATGTCCTTCCAGCCCAGTGTCTGGTGATCTTCAAGCAAGTCATTTCCTCACTCCAGCAACAGTTTAAAATCAATGTTCAAATGACAAAATTAATATGCCTCATTATTGGTGGGTGGGGGTCTGCATGACAGAGTAAATGTTCGAAGTATTAAAGACTAAGGTATCTATAAGCTAGACTAACTAAGTACATTAGGTGGCAATATACAAACTAAACAAGCAACCGCAACCAAAGTGCGCACAGCAAACTTGTACAAGTAGCAACATCATCCCACCACAGTAAATGAGTGCTAGGAAACTCAGCTTATGTAGAACTGGCCAAAATACCTGGCTTTGTCATACAAACTGTGGTCAGTGATTGTCCAAGACTCTCATTACCATTTTGTGACTCTGATCTTCCACTTCTGCCGGAGACACGCCAGCTTCCTGAACAGTGAAGAAGCCAGTCTATGAATGTACGAACATATGAATAAAGAGTGGAGTAGGCCACTCGGCCCCTCGAGACTGCTCCACCAGTCAACAAGTTCATGGTTGATTTGATTGTAACCTCAACTCCACATTCCCACCTACCCCCAATAACCTTTCACCCCCTTGCTTATCAAGAATCTATCTACCTCTGCCTTAAAAATATTCAAAGATTCTGCTTCCACCGCCTTTTGAGGAAGAGAGTTCCAAAGACTCACGACCCTCGGAGAGCAAAAAATTCTCCTCATCACTGTCTTAAAGGGGCAACCCATTATTTTTAAACTGTGATCCCTAGTTCAAAATTCTTTCAGAAGAGGAAACATCCTTTCCACATCCACCCTGTCAAGACCCCTCAGAATCTTATATGTTCCAATAAAATCACCTTTTACTCTTCTAAACTCCAGCAGATACAAGCCTAGCCTGTCCAACCTTTCTTCAATAGACAACCCACCCATTCCAGGTATTAGTCTAGTAAACCCTCTCTGAACTGCTTCCAGCGCATTTACATCCTTCCTTAAATAAGGAGACCAATACTATACACAGTACTCCAGATGTGGTCTCACCATAACCTCCCTACTTTTGTATTCAATTCTCCTGGCAATAAATTATAACATTCTATTAGCTTTCCTAATTATTCGCTGTACCTGCATACTAACCTTTTGCAATTCATGCACTAGGACACACAGATCCCTCTGCTTCTCAGAGCTCTGCAATCTCTCACCATTTAGATAATATGTTTCTTTTTTATTCTTCCTGCCAAAGTGGGCAATTTCACTTTTTCCCACATTATACTCCATTTGCCAGAACTTTGCCCATTCACTTAACCTATCAATATCCCTCTGTAGCCTTCTTATGTCCTCTTCACAACTTAATTTCCTACCTATCTTTGTGTCATCAGCATATTTAGCAACCATACCTTCAGTCCCCTCACCCAAGCCATTTATATAAATTGTAAGAAGTTGAGGCCCCAGCACAGATCCCTGCGGCACACCACTTGTCGCATCTTGCCAACCAGAAAATGGCCCATTTATGACTACTCTCTGTTTCCTGTTAGCTAGCCAATCTTCTATCCATGCCAATATATTACCCCTACACCACGAGCTTTTATTTTCCACAGTAACCTTTGATGTGGCACCTTATCAAATGCTTTCTGGAAATCTAAGTATAGTACAGCCACCGGTTCCCCTTTATCCACAGCACATGTTACTTCTTCAAAGAACTCCAATAAATTGGATAAAGATGATTTCCCTTTCACAAAACCATGTTGACTCTGCCTGATTAGAAAAAAATTAAGTGCCCTGCTATAGCGTGTTTAATAATAGCTTCTAACATTTTCCCTATGACGGATGTTAAGCTGGCTGGCCCATAGTTTCCTGCTTTCTGTCTCCGTCCCTTTTTAAATAAAGGGTTACATTTGCTATTTTCCAATCTAATGGAACCTTCCCCGAATCTAGGGAATTTTGGAAAATCAAAACCAACGCATCAACTATCTCACTAACCACTTCTTTTAAGACCCTAGGATGAAGTCCATCAGGACCCGGAGACTTGTCAGCCCACAGCTCTAACAATTTGTTCAGTACCACTTACCTGGTGATCATAATTTTCTTGAGTTCCTCCTTCCCTTCCATTTCCTGATTTACAGCTATTTCTGGGATGTTGCTTGGATCCTGTATAGTGAAGACAGTTTATTCTGTCTATATCCAGAATAATATAGAGGCAAGAATGAGTGAACGAAACAGCAGTGCAATCAATGACTTGACAGAACTGAAACTACAATTGCTAAGTATAGATAGTAAAATGGTCTTTCCCAAGATTATGTTCATCGCCTTCAATCCCCTTCAGCTAATTATTTGGTATAATAAGTGTGCAGAAATGTCCCTCTATTCATTAAACTTGAAATTTCAATGGCTTACTATTACTAGACATTGTCAGCAATTGTTATTAATTGCCTTGCATATACTCAATCGAGATTAAGAGTCCTGCTGGAGTCTGGTGTAAGGTCATCAGCCCTTCTGAGATGTCATGCACAAGAGTGCAGATTGAACCCTGAGATTGTGTTTGAGCCTGTGCCCCTCTCCAGTTATAGCATATATAATGATGTAAGAAGGGCAGCCACTTCTCAACTTGCAAGCAGTGTTTCTCCCTTCCTTCCCAGATATAACCCTTGTGTCTGCATAGTGTAATCACTGGAGTACTGTTATCAGATTGCAGCAGCTTATTTGATCCCATTAGAATGTAAATGCTGGACACAGTGGAAGTTTTATCCTATATTAAACTGTTATCTGTTGAGTTCATACTTTCATTTCCTCCCCCTCCTCCTCATTGGAGTTCAGTTCCATGAGCCCCAGTTGCCTTCCAGTACCTTACCCAAGTGGCTACTATTCCCCATGATGGTGATGATTGATAACTATATGAACTAACAAAAGCTGAAACAATCCAAATATTGAGACAGCCATCTAAAGAATGGGACTGTTATTGGATAGTAACAGCAGAGTGTATCATGTACTGTACAGGGGAATTAAGACCAGCGGAGGGACTTGTCCTGAGACTTTCCATTCCTCACATTGAGTTGCTAGACCTTATATTTGTTAGCTCAGTTTTCAGTTTGATGGAGGGTCATGGTAGTGACTGAAAAGGGAGCAGATAAAGGAAAACTTGTAGTGATCCTGTATGTTCCTGGTGGAAATGATGGCAGGGTGTAAAACCCTATCCCATGGGGCACTCTCCTATCTCCATTTGTGTAACAGACTCTCCCTAGTGTATGCATCAGCACTCCCCTTAAATTCATTAATACTATCTGTTTCAATCACTCCACACCTAATTGTGGATAAAATACAACAATCTTCCTTCCAAGTTGTTTGTTCAAATTTATGATAGAAAAGTATGTGTTTAATTTAGAAAAAAACAGTCAGAGACAGTGAGGTGGAAGGGTGGTTTATTTCCTGAAGGAAGTGATACAGATATAAAGGGCAACTAGTGCAGCTTCTGACAGTCCCTGTGAAGGGAGAGCCCTCCATATCACAATAAAGGGAGAGGGAGTTTTAAAGATCCTTCCTCATTTTAAACAGATTAGTTACCTAAAATAGTACTTACTCATTTTGAGTTTATTCAGTTGATCAGCTAAAAATAGAAACTGAAACTTTCCTCCTACTTGCTTTTATAAAAGGTTGGTGTTCTGCTTCATTCCCATAGAATCGTCTCAACAGCTGGGAGTGGCTGGAGGTGGAGACTCCTTCTGGCTCCTACAGGGCCACTCCATGTTTAGTGTGAGTGGAGACTGCTTGTTGTTGCTTCATGTTTATTGAGCTTGATCCCAAGGTACTGCCCTCATTGCTATCCATTCAATCAAATTGGAGCCCTGTGATTCAATATCAGCCATGGCTCAGTAGGCAGCACTCCAGTTACTGAATCAGAAAGTTATGGGTACAAATCCCATTCCAGAGACTTGAGCACATAATCTAGGCCTGACACTCCAGTGCAGTACAGAAGGAGTGCTGCACCACAGGAGGTGCCATCTTTTGGATAAGAGATTAAGTTGAGTTTCCATCTATCCTCTCAGGTGCACTTAGAAGATCCCATGGCACTATTTCGAAGAAGGGCAGGGGAGCTCTCTGTGGTTTCCTGACCAATATTTATGCCTCAACCAGCATCATGAAACTGATTATCTGGTTATTTATCTCATTGGTGTTTGTGGGTCCTTGCAGTTTACAAATTGGCTCTCATGTTTCCTACACTGCAACAGTGACTGCATTTCAAAAAGTATTTTCCTGACACTTTGGTCCTGAGATTGCAAAAGGCACAACATAAATGTTCGTTCTTTCCTTCTTGGATATCTATCCAAACGATTCAACTTGAATCTTGATCCCCTATGGAACTCAAATACTGACCTTCTTTGTCATTCCTATTGAACCTACCAAGTTCAAGCACCAGGCTCTTCATTCATTCAGCTTGACCCATGATTCCAAATGAGTAAAATCATGGGCTCAGTTAATTTTACAGGAAAAATCTTGACTCAGCTCTGTCTATTTTGTTGATTCCATTTTGTTGTTGCTTACTAAACTGAGAATTTTTTCAGTTTTCAGACCCTTAAGCGAGCCAATATTAGGTAATGTGCAGAAACAATGGCCTGAATTTTACCACAGGCTTTGGGACCTCAATGTCAGGGTGAAAAGTGAGTCCTGAGCCTGCATTTGCTGGCAGTGGGACCGCCTCGGGGATGTTACCGCAGGCAGCCTCCTAATTGGCCACCTGTGGGTCTGCCATCCAATTAAGGACAGCGGGTGATCTCCAGATGCTGCTGGCCCAATCTGAGGGCTGGCAAGCTGTAAAGCCTGAGCAGTGACACCGGGAGAGATGTTCAATCCTTGGGCAGCTCGGAGAACATGGGGCACCAGGTAAATAAATTAAAAGTTAAAAATTCAGGGGCCAAGGATCAGAGGGGAAACCCCTCCAGGGAGATCGTTGGGGCCATAGGGGCAGCCTTCCCTGCCTGTCACCCCCTCTTTGGGCCAAGTGGCCTTCAGCACCGATGGCTCCTCGGGCTGCTGCAGGGAGGCTGCCTCCATTAAGCTGGTGGGTCCCTACGTGGCAGAGGGCCGCCCCACCATTGGCAAAATACTGGCAGCCCCTATAAAGCTGCCCTTAATAGGGCCTTTAATTATACAAATCGGCTTCTCTCCTCCTTGGAGCGGGCAGCCAATGTGCCTCACAGCCCACGGCTGGGAAACCTCCCTGGCAGAGGGACTGCATCAAGGAGCCATCCCAGCACAACTCCCTGCTATTTTACTAGCTCGCTCACCACCGTTCATGCCACCCAGGGGCCAGTAAAATTCTGCCCAACATTTAAGTGCATGAGTGGTCAATCTATGGAACTGTATCCCTAAGGAGGCAGTGGAACCAGTTAGTATTAGTTCATTCAAATGAAAATTAGATAGGTAATGTTTTGAGGTAGAGCATATGAGTAATTTGAGACATGATGGGCTGGATCTTGTTGTCCCACTGCCTGGAATAGCGGCAGGTGAAAAAAAATGGCGGCAGCCACGCTTGGGCCCCGTGCTGCTGCGATCTTGTGTCCGGTAGATACTTGCACGACTGCCGGCAGCCCCCATCATGTGGCATGGGCGGCCTCTGCGATGCCACTTGATCCCTGAGCAAGTGCTGGCGCCATCTTTATAAGGTAGCCAGCCCTGCATTCAAGCTCTCCCTGCATTGTCGGGAAGTGGCTGGAGCAGAACGGCCAAGAGTGTGTTCAAAATCTTAGCAGTTTGCAAGCAGCACCCCTGCACATCCCTGTGGCTATGTCGGAGGTCCGAGCAAGGGTGGCCCCATGGTTTACTGATGCCTCCCTGCATACTCTCCTCCAGGCTGCAAGGGAATGGCGGGAGGTGTTTTCCCCAGCAATGGCAAAAAGAGGTCCTCCTGCCTGGACGGAGATCGCAGAGGAGGTTAGCAGCCGTGGGGTCGCCCGAAGAGACTGGGTGCAGTGTCGGAAGAGGGTCAATGACCTCATGTGCTCAGCAAAGGTAAGTGGCACATTTCAAAATTGCTCAGTGAACTGGTTGGCACAGCATGGTACGCCACAGGGTGCCACTGCCATTTCAGAGACAGGGAGGTCAGGGAGGATTAATGCCACATGACTGGCTGCATATGCTCATCAAGTCACCCTCGTTTGTACCTCAGAGCATGTCACATTCATGGCAGAATGAGTCCGTACACCAGGCAAAGCATTCCCCAGCTGTTGATGAAATGCCCATGTTGGTACAACAGTGATGTTGATGTTTGGCAATGTTCAATATCTGTATTCTTGCGCTGCGAAGAGAAGAGGGCCCATAACAGTAAGGAGGCCTGCAGGACCGGAGGTGGGGTGCCAGACCCAAGGCCAGTGTCACAGGCCGAAGAGGAGGCACTGGAGCTAGCTGGGAGACAAGGAGCATGTGCCATTTTGGACGTGGAGCTTGGGATCTTGGTGGAAGAGAGCGATTATTGCCAAACATAGAATTAATCCTAATTACACTTAATAGACAGATGCTATGCTCTCATCATTGGGACATGTGAACCATAATACCTAAATGTCTGTTCTTCACATTGTTTCTTGCAGGGCCTTGGAGACCTTGGGAATGACGAGCCCCTCTGAGGAAGAGATACACTCAGAGGATGCACCACCCCATGACTCTCCTGCACCTTCCACCAGCGCAGATACTCTCACCTCAGTGGGTATCTGATTGGCATTAGATTTGGGGTCACAAACTGGTAAGAGCACCACACACGCATCTGAGCAGCTGGCTGAGGCTGAGACAGCTGAGGCCTCTGATAGTCAGAGGACTGTGGGTGGCCAGGCCCATGCTGAGTCTCAGGATGATGATGAATTTCTGGTCTTGACAGCACAGGGCATGCTGGAGTTGTAAAGAGGGGGTAAGGCAACATCTTGCGGAGGTGCCGGGGGCCATGCGCAGGCTTGAGCAGACGGTGGAGTAGTCCATCCATGCCATGACTGCTGCCATTTCCCAAGCATATGAGCACATGGCTTCATCCATGGAGAGGATAGCGACCCTCATGGAGAGCCACATTCCACAGATGCTCCATAACTGCAAACCATCGCCTTGGCCATCACTTCAGATCAGCAGTGGCAGGGCGAGAAAAGGACCAGAAGCCTGGAGAGTTTTCCCACTCCTAGTCTTTCTCCGGAGAGCAGTGAGGTTCCAATGAGCCTTAAGAGGGAGGAGAGGCTGTGCTCCGCATCTGGGGTCTCCCATCAGGGCAATTCTAGTGTGGACACGGGCTCCTTTGCCCCTCCGCTAATGGGTCCAGCTCCAACAGCCGTGACACCCGAGGACAGTCCTGCACTGGTGCAGGAGGCCCTCAGAGAGAGGCGGGACCCTCCAGGTCTCAGGCACCCAGAGAACGGCCACCGAAATTATCCCAGGCCAAGTGACATCCTGCTCAGCAGCCTGTCTCCAGTCCAAAGGAGCACCCGCAAATGTTTTAAAAAGACATCTTGGCATATATGGTATTCACGGGTGAGATGGCTTTTCTGACCACTTTAGCCTTGCCTGTGTGAATAATGCCTGCTACCATATATTGATTATGTGTCCTCCCATTACATCTTAAGCCTGACAGTACTGTCAATGTAAGCAATAACATCATTGCCATGCTAAGGTGTATGATGTGCTGCATATGATAGAATAAATTATCACAACTTGTCTATGATTTATAAATATTTTACTAACTCTACATCTAAATATTTGACTCCAAAATTCTTAAAGTAAATAATGAAGTGGACGTTTTCAAACAAGCATTGTTCTAATGTGAGATGCCCATCTCGCACATTCCAAGTTCTATTCTCACTCTGCTATTCAGCCCCAGCACAGAATGGACTTCAAGCGTGAATTTAGCTGGATCTCTTTATGCCTCTTAGATGTACTGTAGCCCAGATGTTTATGTTTCAATAGAACTGTGTACACTATAAACTGGACTGTTCAGAGTGCTAAATTTTAATTCAATGTAACAAAAATTGAAATGACCGTGCTCCACTAGAACATTTTTTTCCTAGTTTAGTTTGATTTATCTAAATTTTGTATTTGGTCATTTTGTTGCCTGTTCATCCCACTGACTCAAAATTAACCTCAAACATTTTTTTTCGATGATCAGTCACAGTTGTGACTTGCCCAGCAAAATAACAAAGTATGAATCCCTAATGCCCACACTCCAAAGGAAAACTCCATTTAGGAGCTAAAACATTGAACACCTCATAGAGGTATGGAAGATTGTAAATGATATAGCAATGGTGAACCTGGAATATTACTTTCAATTAAACCATGTGAGCAGAACGAGAGGACACAGGTTCAAACTAGTAAAGGTAGTTTTAGGACGGTAATCAATAAGTGGAATAAACTTCCAAATAGAGTAGAGGAGGCAAATACCCTGTATCATGATGCTGCAAAGGTGGGGAAATTAGGATGTGGCTGGATGGATGAAATTAAAATGGGATGAAAGGCCTTCCTTATGTCTAATTACTTTGTGAACACAGTTCCACTTCCATTTGTGTGCATTATGTAGGGTTTTTACAGCAAATTGTAGACTTCACATACTGTCCTGTCCAGTGGCAGAGCTGAAACACTGAAACACTGGTCCTGGTGTCATCTCACTCAGCTCCCTCCACGATAGAGAGATCAGTGACAGACTCATTAACCTTAGTCTTTGTGCCAACACTAAGTAGCCAGCATACACAGTTAATATGGAATAAAAATAAGAAATGCTGGAAATACTCAGTAGGTCTGGCAGCACCTGTGGAGAGAGAAGCAGAGTTAACGTTTCAGCTCAGTGACCTTTCATCAGAACAGTTAATATGGAGGCGACAGGCCTTTCAGTCAGGCCTTAAACAGTGTAGCAAGCTGAGAAATGCTGGTTCATGAGGTGCTTGATTGGCTGTTGAACCAGTTTTATCAATATGAGTGTAATGTTGTACTCACAGTTAAGTACATGAAGTTCCCTCAATTCTCTCTGACCCGGGAGTATTTGTCCGGCTGACAGTTGCATGCAGTTCAGTTGATCAGTAAACCGCACACAATGCTTTTTGGGGGAAGAAAATCAGGGAAATTTCTCTCCAACACCCCTAGGCGTTCAAAACTATTCCAGGAGAGCCTTCTGGACCTGATTAATAATGGCACACAGTACAACAACAACATGTATTTATACAGCGCCTTTAATGTAATAAAATGTCACTTCACAGGAGCGTTATAAAACAAAATATGGCACTGTTCAAAAGTTTGGTCAAAGTAGTATGTTTTGAGGCGTGTCTTAAAAGAGGAAAGAGAGGTAGAGAGATGGAGAGGTTTAGGGAGGAAATTCCAGAACCTAGGGCCTAGGCAGCTGAAGGCACGGTCACCAATAGTGGAGTGTTTAAAATGAGGGTTGTTCAAGAAGCTGGAATTAGAGGAAAACAGATTTCTTGGAGAGTTGTGGGGCTGGAGGAGATTACAGAGATAGGGAGGAATGAGGCCATGGAGGGATTTAAAAACAAGGATGAGAATTTTATAATTAAGGCAATGTATGACCAAGAGCCAGTGCAGGTGTAGCGTTGGAATAGTCAAGTCTAGGGGTAATAAAGGCATGATGAGGATTTCAACAGCCGATCAGCTGAGACAGGGCAGAGATGAGTGATGTTACGGAGGTTGAAATAAGCAGTCTTAGTGATGGCACGGATTTGTGGTTGAAAGCTCATCTTGGGGTCAAATATGACCCTGAGGTTGCGAGCAGTCTGGTTCAGCCTCAGACAGTTACCAGGGAGTGGGATGGAGTTGGTGGCATTGGAGTGGAGTTTGTGGCGGGGATTGAAGATAATGGCTTCAGTCTTTCCAATATTTAATTGAAGGAAATTTCTGCTCATCTACTATCGGATGTTGGTTAAACAGTTTGACAATTTAAAGACAATTGAGTTGAGAGAGGTGGTGGTGAGGTAGAGCTGTTGGCAGTGTACATGTGGAAACTGACATTGTCTTTTTGGATGATGTCGCCAAGGACAGCATGTAGATGAGAAATAGGAGGGGACCAAGGATAGATCCCTGGAGGACACCAGAGGTAACGGTGCAGGAGCAGGAAGAGAAACTGTTGCAGGAGACTCTCTGGCTATGATATATTGATAAGAATGGAACCAGGCGCAAGCTGTCCCACCCAGCTGGATGACAGTGGAGAGGCGTTGGAGGAGGATGGTGTGGCCAACTGTGTCAAAGGCTGCAGACTGTTTGCAAAGGCTATGGAGGGATAGTTTACCTTTGTTACAGTTACATAGGATATTATTTGTGACTTTGATATTTACCTTTTGTACCAGGTGATCTCCACCCAGCCAGAAACAGGCCCACCTCTCACTTGAAGGAATTCAGTGAATTCACCACACAAGCTGCCAGCTTCTTCCCTATTCTCTGGGAAAAGGACCATGTTTGACATCTAGCCTAGATCCGACATTATACAACTTGAGATTGTGGCCCCTGGTCCTCCCTAAACTATTTAGTTGAAATGGGCGGCACAGTGGTGCAGTGGTTAGCACTGCAGCCTCACAGCTCCAGTGACCCGGGTTCGGTTCTGGGTACTGCCTGTGCGGAGTTTGCAAGTTCTCCCTGTGACTGTGTGGGTTTCTGCCGGGTGCTCTGATTTCCTCCCACAGCCAAAGACTTGCAGGTTGATAGATAAATTGGCCATTGTAAATTGCCCCTAGTGTAGGTAGGTGACAGGAGAATTGAGTGAAAGTAGGGAATATGGGATTAATGTAGGATTAGTATATATGGGTGGTTGTTGGTTGGCACAGACTCAGTGGGCCCAAGGGCCTGTTTCAGTGCTGTATCTCTCTATGACTCTAAGCTGTCTACACAAATGCAATCTTCACCAGTTCCATCCGATTGTTGCCATCTTGACTTCCTGGTTAGGACTGGGGCAGATGGTGCACAAGGCTCTTGCCCAGAACAGGTCAGAGCTTCATTAGTGCATGCACTAGAAGGCAGAACACCCTGCATACCATTTCCTGATGCACAAGTGTGCATAACACAAAATGCAACCCACACCAAGGGAACCTGGGGCTGGATTTTCAACCTGCCACTGTTGATTGTCCACAGCATGTAGAAAATGCCCCATTTTCATTGGAATCGATGGAATTGAAAATCAGGTGGCCAATCCACTAAGTCAGTGGCTAGATGGAAATCAACCTCCTGATAGCTAAGGTTGCCAGTGCAAGAGGAAATTCTTGTAATAGCCAAGGAATGGAAGGGAAAGATCTTTAAGCCATTCATGGGTTGCTTTTGCTCATGTTTCCTCTGTTGCTACTTGGGTTTTCATGAGCCTTTGTACCAGTTGTTGTGTCCCCCAGTGGGAATCCTTTGGCTTGACCTGTTCAGAAGATTAGGAGGACATACAAAAGGAAGTTGGACAGGTCAAGCTGTCTGAGAGGATCTCATTTTCCTCCTGCCAGCACCTAGGGAAAGGTGAAATGACCTGAGCTTGGCAAATGTAGAGCTGGTAGAAGCCAATTTGTTGTTAAACAGGAAGATTCTTCAGAGGTTCTTCAGTCATATCATGTCACCCTTAAAGATGGTACTGTAAAAAAAGGAAGGCATGCCAGTCTGATCAACAAACAATGATTCCTCATTGCTCAACCCCTACCTACTATTTCTGGAATACCTACTAGTCCAAAGATTTTGGGGCCCTGTCTTCAGATCCGGATCAGCAAAAGGGTGAAGGCTCGAGATATGACTACAGCTACTGTACAGTGTTGGGCTGGCAATCCCAAGCCCCCATCCCCACAGGTTTTGAAGCTCTGAAGTCTTTTTAATTTATTACCAACTGAACTTAATAACAAATGCAACATGGTGTCAGAACTGGAAATGATTCACTCAGAAACTCTGATTGTTTTGGAAGGACATACAGAAGGGGCAGGAAAGAACATTTGAAGCCTGGAAGACTGGCTCGCTACAGCCCCATGTGCTTTTCAGCTCAACCATTCTCATATTGTTCTTTAACTTATCCGACTCTGTGACTTCATCAGGCAAAAATAATGAAAACAGAAAATGAAAGCATTAAGCACCAAGAACGCAGCTAACACTCTGAATCTAACATTCAATCTGTTGTATTTTGTTCCTTTTAGCCTCAATGCATATTCCCTGGGTTCAAAGTAAGTGGGCTCAGCATTCTCCAACAAGTAAAAACCAAGGAAAGGCCAAAATCATAGGGAAAGGACATAAACAATAACAACGTACCTTTATATACTGCCTTTAAAGCAATAAAATGTCCCAAAGTGCTTTCCAAGGAGAGTTGTGGAACAAAATTTGACAGCGGACCACATAAGGAGATATTAGGTCGGACGACCAAAAGCTTAGTCAAACAGGTAAGTTTTAAGGAGCGTCTTAAAAGAGGAAAAAGAGGTAGAGACACAGAGAGATGAAGGGAGGGAATTCCAGAGTTTAGGGCCCAGGCAGCTGAAGGCACAGCTGCCAATGATGGAGCCAATGAAATGGAGCAGTGCAGGCAGGCAAAGATTCAGAAGCTGTTATTAATAGTACATGTGAGACACTGGAGGAGAGAACCAGCAAACTTAAATCCATAAGCTTGATTAGTAGAACATTGCTTTAAGCTACCCACGTGTCAACTACGAACAATGTTAGGCCCCATTCCCTCTCAACATCTGTTTTTTTTGAATGTCAATAAATTTGATCTTGGATCATAGCCCGTAAGCAATGCAGTCAATCTTTAGTGCAGGTAGAGAACTGACAACATATAGAGCATGCTGGTATTTGCTTTAAAGAGAGGTCTCCAGGCACCTCACATACAATCAATTACCCTAGAGGTGCAGTATATGTTGTAAAAGGGCCACATAAAGCAATAAGATTAATCTGTTTTGGTGCTGGTGGTTGAGGGTACAACATTGACCAGCACAGTGAGACAGTTTCCTGTTCTCCAAAAAATGCCATGAGGTCTGAACGCCAAGGCAGTTCTTTGGTTTAATGTCTCATGAAAAGACCAGGACCTCACATAATGCAGCACTCAATCAGCACTGAACTGGAGTGTCAGCTTAAATCAAAAATTAATTGGATTGAAAGTTGATAAATCCCCTGGACCAGATGAGCTACATCCCAGAGTATTGAAGAAGGTGGCTATAGAGATAATGGATGCATTGGTGGATAACTTTCAAAATTCTATAGATTATCGAAGGGTTCCTGCAGACTGGAAAGAAGGGAGCGAGAGAGAAAATGAAGAACTATAGACCTGTTAGTTTGACGTCAGTAGTAGGGAAAATGTTAGAATCTATTATAAAGGGTGAGATAAATGGACATTTGGAAAATAATGATATGATTGGGTCGAGTCAATGTGGATTTGTAAAAGGGAAATCATGCTGACAAACCTGTTGGAGCTTTTTGAGGACGTTACTTGTAGCATAGATAAAGGAGAACCAGTGAATGTGATATATTTGGTCACAGGAAGTTAGTAAACAAAATTAGAGCACATGGGTATAATAAAAGCAAAATACTGCAGATGCTGGAAATCTGAAATAAAAACAGAATGTGCTGGAAATACTCAGCAAGTCAGGCAGCAACTGTGGAGAGAGAAGCAAAGTTAACGTTTCAGGTCAGTGACCTTTCATCAGAACTATTATATTAGAGCATATGGGATTGGGGGTAATATACTGCAATAGATTAAGAATTGGTTAACAGATAGAAAGCAGGAATAAACGGGTCATTCTCAGGATGGCAGGCTGTTACTAGTGGGATACCACAAGGATCAATGCTTGGGCCACAGTTGTTCACAGTCTATATAAATGATTTGGATATGGGGACCAATTGTAATATTTCCAAATTTGCTGATGATACAAAACTAGGAGGGAATGTAAGTTGTGAGGAGGATGCAAGAAAGCTTCAAGGGAATTTCGACAGGCTAAGTGAATGGGCAAGAACATGGCAGATGGAATATAATGTGAATATGTGTGAAGTGATTTGGTAGAAAAAACAGAAAGGCAGAGTATTTCTTAAATGGTAAGAGGTTGGGAAGTGTTGATGTCCAAAGAGACCTGGGTGTCCTTGTTCATGAGTCACTAAAAGCTACTATGCAGGTTCAGCAAGTAATAAAGAAGGCAAATAGTATGTTGGTCTTCATTACAAGAAAATGTGAGTACAGGAGTAAAGAAGTCTTGCTGCAATTGTATATAACCTTGGTGAGACCGCACCTGGAGTATTGTGTACAGTTTTGGTCTCCTTATCTAAGGAAGGATATACTTGCCATAGAGGGAGTGCAATGAAGGTTCAACAAACTAATCCCTCTAATGGAAGGATTGTCGAAACTGGGCCTGTATTCTCTAGAGTTTCGAAGAATGAGAGGTGATCTCATTGAAACTTACAAAATTCTCACAGGGTGTGACAGGGTGGATGTGGATTGGATGTTTCCTCTGGCTGGTGAGTCTAAAACAAGGGGACACAGTCTCAGAATAAGGGACAGGCCATTTAAGACTGAGATGAGGAGAAATTTTTTTACTCAGAGGGTGGTGAATCTGTGCAATTCTCTATCCCAGAGGGCTGTGGAAGTTCAATCATTGAGCATGTTCAAGACAGAAATCGATAGATTCCTGGGTACTAATGTCATCAGGGATATGGGGATAATAGGGGAAAATGGCGTAGAGGTAGATGATCAGCAATGATCTGTTTGAATGGTGGAACAGGCTCAATGGGCCAAATGGCCTACTCCTGCTCCTATTTCCTATGATCCTATCATGTGTTCAAGTCCTGAAGTAAGGCTTGAAGGCATAGCCTTTTAGTTCAGAGGCAGGAAGGTGAGCAACTGAGTCAAGTTGACACTTGACACCCCAGGTAATGATTATAGCAAATAGCGTCCAAGTACAAGAAGCAGGTGATAGCCATATTCTAATTGGAGAAACATTGTTGACAAATTCTAATCAAGAAAATGTAATTTGTACAACTTAAAAGAAAATATATGTACTTTATATAATCCAGGCAAGTAAGGAAGGGAAAATATGAAAGATTGAACTGTTGCTGAGAAAGGATGCATGAGAGAATAGATTGTTTCACCCAGACCGGGTGAACATGTGCTATGCCAAATTTGTTTAAAGCCATCAATTGGAAACCTGAATTAAACTTTAAAAAGAAAGTAGGAGACAAAAAACTGTTAAAAAGATCACTGGTAGGAGCTAAAATGGCCACTGCAATTTGCATCCATATACCTTTCACACCAATGTATGGAAGTGGAGACATAAGTCTGGTAACATTTCCAACCAGAACAATGGCTTGAGGAGTTTGAATGAGCTACAGGCCTTGCCTTCATTAACAAGACATTCAAAGTCTTCTTGGAACATTAACACTGGTGGAGATGAACCCTCAAAGTAAATAAAAGTTGTATACCCTCAAAGGATAAACACTGAAACAATGGGACATAACAGAGATTGGAATTCTTAGGCTTGATCTAATGAACAAGCAAAAGAGCGAATACACTGGGCCATCATGTGACAGACCCTCCATCTGGGTGAAAACCTGCAGTTTCTTCTCTCTGCAGGAGACAAGCACCTGAGTTTGACCAGTGCAGGACCCAAGTGGGTCTGTCTGTCTGTTTCTCTCTCTCTCTCTGTCTCTCCTCAGGCCATCCTGCAAGTCTAAACCCTGCCTGCTGGCTGCAAAACATCCAAGTCTATCATTGCTGCAGACAGAGACCCTGGAAGAAAACCATCTGCATCACTGTCTCCAAGAAAACCCTGAACCAGTTGGCCACCTCTACCAGCCAGAAACCTCAGGGCCACGAGTTCAGCTGGAAGACAACTGAATTACCAGACACCACAGACTGTATATTTGTTTTTATTGTTCTGGACTCGAATCCAGCCAATGTATTCCTCTCCACTCTTTAATCTATTTGCGTGCGTGTGATTCTCATGTCTCTGTGAGCTTGTGTGTGTATATGTGAAAGTTGGAGCATGATTTACTATTTTACTTAAGTTGGGTTTTGATTTTAAGTACAATAACGAAATCGCTTTCTTGTTTAATCTCAAGAAAACCTGTCTGATTGGTTCTTTTATGATCATAGCACATAAAGGGTTAAACATTCACTGAATTGCTAAGTACATCCACTGTTTAAATGAAATAAACCCTGTTGCGGACAAACAAGGAGAGGGAGAAGAGGGGAGCCTTTCGACCCCTCCTCACCTGATCATAACAATATTCTGAGCAGAGCTAGGTACCACATTGGAACCCCTTCAGTGTTGTGATATCTTAAAGGAAGTTTATCCTTTGTACGATTTCACCCACCTCCCCCTATGCCTACCCCACCCTATTTCAGAGCACAGCGTGGTGTGTCCTCACAGCACTCTGTGGAGAATGCAATCCGAAGAACAGTACTTACCTGAAGTAGCACCTAAGTGGTATTAATGAAAACATATACTGGTGCCGGGTGACTATAGAGTGCACTACCCAACTATGATGGTGGGGAGAAACTCGATACAATGTTAGAAGTCAGAATACTTACTTCTGATCAACAGTTTAAAGTATGATAGATCACTTTAGCAGCTTTAGTCACTTAAGGAACTATATAAATACAAGTTGTTTACATTGTGAGCACCGAATACACCTGGGTCCTAAAGAGCACAAATCTCTGGTCGTTGCTGGTGAGTTCATCTAGTAGTTTGATTTCCCAATCCCCGTTGGCATGAGCTTTTATACTTGCCCAACTCAATACCCCATGAGTAAGTTTCAGTCTCACATTTGCTTTGAGTTTTCTTTGCTTTGGGGTGTGAGCACTCAATGTATAAAACTGCTTTGCTATTCTAACCGAAATATCACCCGTTTATTTTGGTAATTGCTACCTGTAGTGTCCTAAGTATGGCCCTTATTGATCTGACCCTTGAACAGAACATTACCCTACGGGGACCAATACGCCATCCTCCATCCTCCCAGTCATTGGTGGAGCATGCTGGTGCATCAGCTTATTGCTGCAGTGATCAGCCCACTCTTCACTAGTGCTCAACTAGTTCTGCCTGTTAGACTAACAGACCATAAATGTGTAAATGTCAAGGCAATGATGACAGTCAGATTGAAATGATGAGATGTGAAGGCTGGGGGAGATTGTGGCTCAAGACAGGGTGTTTGTATAAAAATATGATATCTCTGTTGTGTACAGTCAGTCCCACAAGCATTTAACTAGGTAGTAGGGACAGAGTAGAGCCCTGAAGGAAGGGGAAGAGTGACTAGGAATGAAAAAAGCCTACTATTTTAATAATAGCCCAAAAATTAATTAAAATAAAGAGACCAAGGACACCTAGCCCCGTGAAGATGTGAACCTGTCTCCTGACCTACAGCACCACTCTTTTTATTGCATCTGCTTCTGCCACACAACTATTCTCAGTGTAGCTTACAACATCAGCTACACATCTCTTCCACTAACCCATCAGTTTAGCACCGCTGGTGCCTTCCCCTCTGCTGTTCCTTGGAAAACCATCTTGAAAGAAGATACTCCAGTCTTAGGAGAGCCATTGTTTTTGAACAAACCCGAAATGGTCTACTATTTCATTCCTGATTATATTCTGACGAGGTGGACGAGAATAACTTAATATGGCACGTGGCAGGAACAAACATCCCTGTGTCATGCAGGCTCCCACCTGCCAAGAATGAGGCACATTAATTTTGCCACATGAACATTGCTTTCTAAACTGTTACTGGGGTAAAGAAAGAACTTGTTTTAAAAAAAAACAGGCCCTTGACTTTAAAGTCATTTGCATAGTAACAGACAGTATTTGGAAAGGACAAAGGAGTCACTCCCTGCTCCAATTTAATCCACAATGGACTTTTAATTACCAGACTTTGAGGGTGGAGGAGCTCACATTTCAGGTTAACTGCAAAGATGGCCGAATACACAAACAGATGTGACCAGACCAGTTTAGTCACATGATTAACTGGCTGTTGGAGTTTTTTTTTTTATTTTGGACTTGCCACAGAGTTTTGAACTAGCAGAAAGCTCCTGACTCCTGGATTGAGAACATCTCTCTCCTGTCTGCTTCCATCTCTTTCTCACGGAACTGAAGACTCATTGACGACACATGAACCCCAGGAGAGAAAATTTTCCGACAGTGAACAAGGTTTAAGATGAACACTGGGCCCTAACGAAAAGCAGGACCACCTACAAATTAAGGACTGTACAGCGAGCTTGAAGCACAGTAACAAACTCCCTTCAGAGATTGCCTCAAACTTTTTTCACTTTACTTTTCTTCTGCTCTTTTCTAACTCTATTTGCATGTGCATATCACTTATGCATGCCAGCGGGGCGCGACATGTATCCGTAGGCATTAACTGAATTAAAGTTTAAGTTTTAATAAATTTCACTTTTCTTCTTTAAACCTAAGAAAGCCTGTTTGTGCTCATTTCTTTGCCTTATAAATTGGAAACCGATTCACAAAGGGGAGCTCAAAATAAAGTATGTTTAAAAAATTAAACCCTGTTACAATAAGACCAGGTGATAGCTGAGAGAGACCCCTAGTCACCTTTCTCACCTGGTCGTAACACCTGACTATTGTGTTTGGCATCTCAAGGTCCCTCGCTGTTTCTGTTAGCTATTTGTACGCCGATTAAGATCATTATATGTCTTTGAGAACATTTGTACTTGCGTCCTGATGGTAAACATGGGGTCAGTTTGTCAGATTGCTGTGGCTGTGGGGAAGAATAATAAAATGACAGACTTGTTAAATTAATAGTTTGTATCCATTTTCACAGTGGAGGAAGAGAATAAAGTACTAGTGATACAATAGACTAAAAATGACACCAATATTGGTGGTACAGTGGACAGTGAAGAAGGTTGTCTAAGGTTACAACAGGATATAGATTATCTGGGAAAGTGGGCAAGGGATTGGCAAATGGAATTTAATGCAGACAAGTGTGAAGTGATGCATTTTGGGAAGTTAAACCAGGGCAGGACATATACAGTGAATGGCAGGGCCCTGGGGAGTGTTGTTGAGCAGAGAGACCTTGGGGTGCAAGTACATAGTTCCCTGAAAGTGGCAACACAGGTAGACAGGGTGGTGAAGAAGGCATATGGCATGCTTGCCTTCATCGGCCGAGGCACTGAGTACAAGAGTTGGGACATCATGTTACAGTTGTACATAACGTTGGTTAGGCCGCACTTGGAGTACTGTGTGCAGTTCTGGTTGTCGCACTACAGGAAAGATGTGATTAAGCTAGAGAGGGTGCAGAAAAGATTCACAAGGATGTTGCCTGGTTTGGAGGGCTTGAGTTATAAAGAGAGATTGGATAGGCTGGGTCTGTTTTCCCTGGAATGAAGGAGGCTGAGAGGGGACATGATAGAGGTCTATAAAATTATGAGAGGCATAGATAGGGTAGATAGCCAGAGTCTGTTTCCCATGGTAGGGGTAACTAAAACTAGAGGGCATATATTTAAGGTGAGAGGGAGGAGGTTTAAAGGGGATCAAGGGGGTAAATTCTTCACACAAAAAATAGTGGGTATCTGGAATGTACTGCCAGAGGATGTGGTGGAGGCAGGAACAGTAGTAACATTTAAGAGGCATCTGGACAGGTACTTGAATGGGAAAGGCATAGAGGGATATGGAATTAATGCAGGCAGGTAGGATCAGTATACATAGACATTATGGTCGGCATGGACGTGGTGGGCCGAAGGGCCTGATTCTATGATGTACGACTCTATGACTCTATGACTAAATCAAGGAGAGGAGCTTACTGGATTTGATATAAGTTAAAAAAAAAGGATAATGGAGGAAATTATGGGGCTAAAGATAGTCAAATTTCCGAGATCTGATGGTTTTTTTATTTGTTCTTGGGATGTGGGTGCTGCTGGCATGGCCAGCATTCCTTGCCCATCCCTAATTGCCTTTTTGAACCACTGCGGTCCATGTAGTGTAGGTACATTCACATTTATGGTAGGGAGAGAGTTTCAGGATTTTGCCTCCGCGACAGTGAAGGAGCGGCGATATAGTTCCAAGTCAGAATGGTGTGTGACTTGGAGGGACCCATGTATCTGCTGCCCTTGTCCTTCTAGGTGGCAGAGGTCACGGGTTTGGAAGGTGCTATCGAAGGAGCCTTGGCAAGATGCTGCAGTGCATTTTATAGATGGTACACACTGCAGCCACTGTGCACCGATGGTGGAGGGAGTGAATGTTTGTGGATGGGGTGCCAATCAAGCGGGCTGCCTTGTCCTAGATGGTGTTGAGCTTCTTGAGTATTTTTGGAACTGCACCCATCCAGGCAAGTGGAGAGTATTCCATCACACTCCTGACGGTGCCTTGTAGATGATGGACAGGCTTTTGGAATCAGGAGGTGAATTACTCACTGCAGACTTCCCAGCCTCTAACCTGCTCTTGTAGCTAGGGTACTTATATGGCTGGTCCAGTTCAGTTTCTGCTCCATGGTAACCCTCAGGATGCTGATGGACTCCAGAGAATTAAAAGAAAAAGATGAGCATATTGCAGATGGATTCGGTACATTCGGTACATGAAGGGATTTGAACACAAGGATGAGAATCTTAAATTGGAGAAACTAGGGGACATGAAGCCAATATAGGTCAGTGAGAACTGGGGCGATGGAGAGGATAGGCGATCAGAACCTAGAGTTGAATAGGATGGCATGGATACCAACAGCCTGTGTCACTGGCCGAGGGGGGGTTGGAGTTGCTTGCAAGGGTATGGAGTTTGTACCAAGGATCAAAAAATGATTGCTCTGGTCTTGCCAATGTTTGGCTCCAGGTAATCCTGCATTGAAGATAGAAATTATACCCAGCTGAATAATGTTTCATTCCTGCCCATTTTCTAATGTTGAACCAGCAGTGGGAAGTAGTTCTGGTTAGCTCCTTGGTTTTAGCTGGTTATGCTCCAGCAGTACCATGTTGCATACTTGGAGGTCCCTGAGCTTTAGCTCTGTGAACCTGTGCCTAAGGTAAATCACTAGTCTTCACTAGATCGGTCCCTGGGATGAGAGGTTGTGCTATGATGAGTAAATTGGGCTTAAACTGACTGGAATTTTGAAAAACAAGAGGTTATCTCATTGAAACATACAAGATTCTGAAGGGGCCTGACAGGGTAGACACTGAGAGGTTGTTTCCCCTGGCTGGGGAATCTAAAACTCGGGGTGAGGGGAGTAGGGGCGATGGAGACACAGTCTCAGAATAAGAGCTTGATCATTTAGGACTGAGAGGAGGAAAAATATATTCACTGAAGGTTGTAAATCTTTGGAATTCTCGACCCCAGAGGGTTGTGGATCCTTCATCTTAGATAGGTTTTTGATCTCTCAGAGAAACAAGGGATGTGGGGAGCAGACAGGAAAGTGGAGCTGAGGCAGAAGATCAGCCATGATCGTACTGAAAGGCATAGCAAGCTCGAGGGGCTAAATGGTCTACTCCTGCTCCTATTTCTTAAGTTCTTAAATGTGATGTGTCCCTATGGAGTGTGTATATCTGCATGGGCCAAACAGAAATCCTAACTGAGTAGCTTGATTTGGAGACTCTTAAACACGGCGATGGGATTCCCCATGTGTCACACACCTGGCTGACCCAAGGTAAATGGTAATTCCTTGTGGTGCAAGCTGAATTTCATTGGAAGACCTCACTAACTCAGAATACACCACCTAGTTATCTACATACAGAAAACCTGGAGCCAAAGTTTAAGCTAACACTAACCTTTCATCTGATACCTGGTTTTATATTGAACCATGACAGGGACAGAGTGGAATAATATGTTGAACTGCTTTTTCATCTCCTGATCCTGACCTGCAAAGCCTCCAGCCATTCATCTTTCTCAGAACATTTCCTGTGTCCTTATATCTATAGCATCATGGCTTGAACACAACTCAAGCAGATGGGGTGAAAGTCTGCCTCTGAAACATATCAGGTCAAATAGGTCTGTGTGGTAGATTCACTTTCCAATTGACAGGGGTTCAGGACACATAAAGCTCTGTCCTTTAGAACTGGTACAGGCGGACACAAAGGGAATAGATTTCATTGCACGATTTGATTTCAGCAGTTCTGACTATAGCCCAGATCAGCTGGGAGAAATGAATAGTGTTTGTTTAATGAGGAAATCCTGGAAGTGGTGTTTGTTTTCTGTAGTAGCCCTGTATAATATTTACAGTGATTTTCACAAAGTCAGATTTGTGCTTTATCACACTGCTGAGAAGCAGCACTTTGTTACTTAAAGTCGAGGATATACAAGACTGAATAGTTTCCAGTCAATAAACAAATGGCTGCTTAGTGCTTCCTTTCTGTCAAATAAATGAACAAGAGTTGGATTCACATTGAAATTGCAAAAGGAAACAGGCCGTTGCTAAGCATGATTATTTCAGTACACTTTGGCCCCTTCGGAGGCAGTGAGCCGGTGGTCGTGGTAGTGTTTGGTCCCTATGAGGTGGTGAGGCAGCAACCGAAAGAACTGATACATAGAACACTGCCTCCCTGTAAGGGAGAGATGGCAGCTGAGCTTATCACACTGCACATTTCACATTCATTGTGGCACAGCGGCTGGAATCAGCACAAAATCTCAGGCAAACTATCGATAAGAGCATGAACAATCATTTGTTTACGCCATTTAACTTTAACAAATCTTAAATCCTGAATTCCCTTCATTGCTCCCCTTCAGCTATTGTTAATATCCCCCACCCACCCTGCCCCCTGAACAAAAGCTGGAGGGAAACAGGATTGTGCTGTACGATCATGGCTGATCTTCTGCCTCAGCTCCACTTTCCTGTCTGCTCCCCACATCCCTTGTTTCTCTGAGAGATCAAAAACCTATCTCAGATGAAGGATCCACAACCCTCTGGGGTCGAGAATTCCAAAGATTTACAAAGAACAAACAAAGAACAGTACAGCACAGGAACAGGCCATTCGGCCCTCCAAGCCTGCCTAAACTAAAACCTTCTGCACTTCCGGGGACCGTATCCCTCTATTCCCATCCTATTCATGTATTTGTCAAGATGCCTCTTAAACATCGCTATCGTACCTGCTTCCACCACCTCCCCCGGCAGCAAGTTCCAGGCACTCACCACCCTCTGTGTAAAGAACTTGCCTCGCACATCCCCTCTAAACTTTGCCCCTCGCACCTTAAACCTGTCCCCTAGTAACTGACTCTTCCACCCTGGGAAAAAGCTTCTGACTATCCACTCTGTCCATGCCGCTCTTAACTTTGTAAACCTCTATCATGTCACCCCTCCACCTCCGTCGTTCCAGTGAAAACAATCCGAGTTTATCCAACCTCTCCTCATAGCTAATGCCCTCCAGACCAGGCAACATCCTGGTAAACCTCTTCTGTACCCTCTCCAAAGCCTCCACGTCCTTCTGGTAGTGTGGCGACCGGAATTGCACGCAATATTCTAAGTGTGGCCTAACTAAAGTTCTGTACAGCTGCAGCATGACTTGCCAATTTTTATACTCTATGCCCTGACCGATGAAGGGAAGCATGCCGTATGCCTTCTTGACTACCTTATCCACCTGCGTTGCCACTTTCAGTGACCTGTGGACCTGTACGCCCAGATCTCTCTGCCTGTCAATACTCCTAAGGGTTCTGCTATTTACTGTATACTTCCCACCTATATTAGATCTTCCAAAATGCATTACCACACATTTGTCCGGATTAAACTCCATCTGCCATTTCTCCGCCCAAGTCTCCAACCGATCTATATCCTGCTGTATCCTCTGACAATCCTCATCACTATCCGCAACTCCACCAACCATTGTGTCGTCCGCAAACTTACTAATCAGACCAGCTACATTTTCCTCCAAATCATTTATATATACTATAAAGAGCAAAGGTCCCAGCACTGATCCCTGTGGAACACCACTAGTCACATCCCTCCATTTACAACCCTCAGTGAATAGATTTTTCCTCCTCTCAGTCCTAAATGATCAAGCTCTTGTCCTGAGACTGTGTCCCCATCGCCCCTATCCCCCTCACTCCGTGTTTTAGATTCCCCAGCCAGGGGAAACAACCTCTCAGTGTCTACCCTGTCAGGCCCCTTCAGAATCTTGTATGTTTCAATGAGATAACCTCTTGTTCTTCAAAACTCCAGTCAGTTTAAGCCCAATTTACTCATCATAGCACAACCTCTCATCCCAGGGACCGATCTAGTGAAGACTAGTGATTTACCTTAGGCACAGGTTCACAGAGCTAAAGCTCAGGGACCTCCAAGTATGCAACATGGTACTGCTGGAGCATAACCAGCTAAAACCAAGGAGCTAACCAGAACTACTTCCCACTGCTGGTTCAACATTAGAAAATGGGCAGGAATGAAACATTATTCAGCTGGGTATAATTTCTATCTTCAATGCAGGATTACCTGGAGCCAAACATTGGCAAGACCAGAGCAATCATTTTTTGATTCTTGGTACAAACTCCATACCCTTGCAAGCAACTCCAACCCCTCCTCGGCCAGTGACACAGGCTGTTGGTATCCATGCCATCCTATTCAACTCTAAGTTCTGATCGCCTATCCTCTCCATCACCCCAGTTCTCACTGATCTACATTGGCTTCATGTCCCCTAGTTTCTCTAATTTAAGATTCTCATCCTTGTGTTCAAATCCCTTCATGGCCCTATCCTTGTAACCTCCTTCGTCCCCACAACCCTTCTTCCCAAACTCTGTTTCTCTGACTCTGGCCTCTTGTGCATCTCTCATCCCTTCGTCCCATCATTGGTAGCCATGCTTTCAGCCACCTTAGCCCTAAACTCTGAAATTTCCGCCCTACACCCCAATGCCTCTCTATTCTTCTCTTATCTTAAGACCCTCTTTAAAACCCATCTCATTGTCCAGCTTTCGTTCATCCCACCTAATATTTCCTTCTTTAGCTCAGAGCCCATTTTTTGATAATGCCTCTCTGAAGCACTTTGAGACTTTTTTATGTTAAAAGTATTATATTTATGCAAGTTGTCATTGTTATATCAAATTACTGGGTCAGCCCCAGAAAGTTGCCCTGGTTCCATGGGCAGGCATGTCATCATGGAGCCACTTCATACTAAAATGATCCATCTTGTCTATCTCCGCCTTTCTTCCACCCCCAGCACAAAAATGTAGGTTTGAACTCTGACTAAATGCACAGCATGCTGAGTCACACCGCTCATCATACAAGGTGTGAGTGCCACCGCCCTTTGGACCACAGCAAGAAAGCACACCATAACCCATTGAACCCATCAGTTGTGTGTGGCTTGAGATAGGTGCTACCTATATTGCAACCCTATTATGATAGACACCAAGGCGTAGATGTTTGTGTGTGTGCGTGTTTTTGTGCCTGTGTGCTTGCAAGCATGCGCATGCATGGGTGGTGTGAGCGTACCCCTGTGCTCGTTCATACCTGGCCTCCAGATAAAGATTTCTGGCAGCTGTGGACCCAAGTCTCAGAGTTTGTGCAATGGCTGTATGATGACTATTTTCTTTCAGTGGGACACAAGAACATTCACAGGGCAGCTTGCATTGTACTAGCCACCTTTATGCTCTAGGCTTCCAAATCATAGAGTTACATTGAATGCACATGAAAGCAGGCCATTTGGCCCAACCCCTCCATATTGGTGTTTATCCTCTGTGTTGTGTACAAGGCTCATGCATTAACCATCTCATAGGACAGGCTTTGGCAAATAGTCCAAGTGGCTGACTTGCCTGTATGGTACTGAATGACAGGCCAATGCACAGCAGAGCCCTCCCTGCAGAGGGCTACCATGCTGATCGAGGAGAAACCTATGACTGAAACCAGCCCAATCGGTGATTTATCAATGGGTGGGCAGCCTGAAATTTTTGTGTTCCCTTTTTTTTAAATGAATTTTGCATTGACCAGTAAAGCAATGGCACTTTATGAAAAGAAGAACTCTCAGAAGCATTATTCTCTGCTGGGAGAATTGGCAGCCAGACCTCCCTGACAATCCAGTAATAGGACATGCCTTTTGATCTTTGAATAAGAATTTGATGATTTTACAATGCTTCATCATTCCAGAGTGCACAGATATTGCTGTCAACGGTTGTTTAGTGTGGGGTTGTTTTTCAATCTTTGCCACGTCACAGGACATACCAGCGTTCTCCAGGCAATGTTAACACTTCTCTGATGGATGAAGGTGGCCACAATATACAAGCGGTTATTGCAGAGAATAGAAGTAACAGACCTCTTTATTTTCTCTCTGGGTTACCTTCTGCAAGTGAAGGATCCTGGCTGGATTAGCAGAGTCTCGGAGTGTTTAAAGAGTATCTGTAAACATAAGCTGTAAGGAAAGGTAGGGCAATTTGCCAAAGTGTTTAAATTACATTCAACAGAGCTTTGTCTTACTTTTTATATTTTGTCACAGCAGGACCTCGGTGCACAGAGTCCCTGGCCTGGAATTTCCACTTGGTTACGTTGGTTTTTCAGTTCCATTTGCCCAAAATCAACCAAATCAGTGCAAAGATCCAGGAAATTCAAGTGCAAATTATGTCCAGTATTTCTCAGTTTTCCATGATCTTTTGTGGTGGTTTAAGAGGCATCGGGGTAGAAACAAGTCCTGTCCACAAAACTGGTCATGCCTTCAGATTGAATTCATCACTATTGTGACTTTCCTCTAACTGCACCTTTTCGCAGGCCTTCAAGGAAGCTCTAGAAATTAAACTCCTTTCTAGATGCAAGGAGACTAATACGCACATTTTCAAATCGTTTACATATAATTCCTTTAAGTTATTAAGTAGGTAGGTGATAGGGAATATGGGATTCCTGTAGGGTTAGTATAAATGGGTGGTTGTTGGTCGGCACAGACTCGATGGGCCGAAGGGCCTGTTACAGTGCTGTATCTCTAATAAAAAAAAACTGGCTACTCTATACCAATATAACTAGCAAATGGTTCTGCAGAGTTTTTCTTAAGTCACTTTCAGTTATTTAAAATCAGATACCTCACAGATGGTGGACTGGGCACTATAATGAAAAATGATTACTTTTTGTGAAAAACCCACTTCCAGCTGTATGAATTAAACTGGCCCAGGTTACCACTCAAATATATCAAGGAATGTTTTTTAATGCAACAATTGCTTTTAAATTATATTCTAAAATGCTGGTTCGTTGAAGATTTTACATTTGTCACCATGAATAAGTTTGAGTGGAAACTATTGCAAAAAGCACACTTTTGGAAACTAGCACAATTTTGATCGCCAATTGAGCCCAAAGCAATCTTGGCCCCTGTGCTCAGTCAGCATAATATGGATGGTAATATAACTATAATCAACTACTGGGGGATATATAAAGTAATATATAAATTCCCAGGGGATCTGTACAGTGATATCATTATATAAACTCCCAGGGAATTATGTAGAATAAGCTATCAAAATACCAGCCTTGGTTCATTTGGTAGCACTCTTGCCTTTTAGTCAGAAGGTTGTGGATTCACATCCCAATCTAGGGGCTGAATTTTATAGTCCTGCTGCCGGATCTACCTCGCGGCGGCCCAGGATAATGCGCCGGTCAGGCCACCCCACCTCCCCAGTCACGTGGAGGGGGTGGGCTCTGCGACGCAGGCAACGGCGTCAGCTGCCTGTGCGCAGGGGCTGGCGCCATTTTTAAAGAGCAGCCAACCCTGCAGCTCATTTAAATTTTTAAAGTCCTATCCCCTCCAATGTCCCACAAAGAAATCTGTTGCCCCTTCCTCCCCATAACAAATTAATGCAATAGTTTCCCCCTTGCTCCACAAAACACTGACCTGCAACACTTGACCTTCGCCTGCCCCCAAACTGATCAAACTGCAGAGGTCACCCCTTCCTACCTTTCCCTACACTATTAATGGCCATCGCACCCTCCCCCCCCACAAACTGCACTAATGATCCTAAATACCCGCCTTCCCCACATCAGTGGCATCTACTTTCCCTTGACAGGAAAGTGAAGGTGCGTGAGTGCCAGCTGCCACTCTGAAGATCCTGGGAAGAAGGTAAGATTGCTGTTAATTTTATTCATATGTATTCATTTAATTAATTTACATATGCAAAGCAGTGTCCTGTCAGCCAGAGGTGGTGAGCTGGGTGGGGAGTGACTGGCACTGCCACGGAGCCTTGCCGCCACCAGGCAGATTGGGTCCAGCACACCCCGGTGTCGGGATCCATGGCGGGCTGCTGCCAGAACCATCTTCCAAGCCCACCCACCAAGGAGCCTGACATCGGGAGCTCAGTAAAATCCCGGCCTAGGGCTTGATTACAAAAATCAAGGCTGACACTCCAGTTCAGTGCTGAAGGAGTGCTCCACTGTTGGAAGTGCTATCTTTTGGATGAGACGTTAAATTGAGGCCCTCTCTGCCCTCTCTATTGGGTGTACAAGATCCTATGTCACCATTTTGAAGAAGAGCAGGGGAGCTATCCCCAGTGTCCTGCCAATATTTATAACGCAATCAACATCACAAAAACAGATTGTCTGGTCATTATCACACTGCTGTTTGTGGGAGTTTGGTGAGCTAATTTGCTGTCACATTTCCTATTTTTCAACTGTGACAACACTTCAAAAGTACTTCATTGATATAACGCACTTTAGGACATCCTGTGGTAGTGAAAGGCGCTATATAAATGCAAGTCTTTTTTTTTATATAAGATACTAGAGGGCTTCTGATGTCAAGAAAACAGTGGTCATGGGACAAGGTGTTGTATCTCTACCCCTGATCACACTGAATAACACCCCACTGGAAGTGGTTTGAAAATTCTGCTACCATGACAATCTGTCCCTTAATGCAGAGCTTGACACACGTATAGGGAAAGCAGCTATCACCTTTGGCTGACTCACGAAACGCGCATGGGATAACACTGAGCTGGCCCTTAGGACCAAGCTGCTGGTTTATAAGACCTGTGTTCTCAGCACCTTGCTGTATGGCTGTGAAACATGGGTGACTTACATCTACCAGGAAAAGAAGCTCAATAATTTCCATCTTCACTATCTGTGGCGCATTATGGGTATATCCTGGCAGGACAAAATCACAAATGTGGCAGTCCTCTCTAAGGAAAAGCTCCCAAGTGTGTTGGCACTGATCAAACAGAGGCAGCTTCCGTGAATGAGACATGTCCGCAGGCTGGAAGATGGTCGCATACCCAAGGACTGTATGTATGGTGAGGTAACCGGGGTCAGACGACCAGTGGGGCACCCAAAGCTCCGCTTCAAGGATGCCCGCAAGCATCTGAAAGCCTTAAATGTCAACTATCGCACTTGCGAGTCACTAGCTGGCGAAAGAGGTAAATGGTGACATACCATGTGGACTGGTGTGCACTACCATGATGACCAATTGCTACAGCAGCTTGGCAACAGGCACCAACGTCAAAAACAACAACTCACAGTGTCACCTGGCAGCTTCACGTGCAGCACTTGTGGCAGAAGCTGCCTCTTAAGGATTGACCTACACAGCCATCAACAAAGGTGCACCAAGAGAAGACACCCCACCTGAATGGATTGTTTGCTGCTTGTCTATCATCTTGCGTAGGTGGAAGGATGCCAACCAATCCAAGGGTATGGATGTTGATATCATTATATAAATTACCAGGGGTATATGTACAGTGATATAATTACATAAAGTATCGAGTAGTTCATACAATTATATTACATGCACATATTACTTGGTCGTTTATGCAATGATCTGTCTGCTGGCATAATTATATCTAGGCAATGCTTCAATTTTTAATCTATTTTCTCTAAATTTTATTTTGTTCCATTTTCATTCTTCCCTTAAGTTTCATGTTTTTTCTGCTTTCTTTTTGCTCTCTCACACCATCCCCCCCTCCAACCCGGTCCTTTTAAACAGTAAAGTCTGTTCTTGTCCAGGGACAGTAACTCCAATTTCAAGGATCTTTTTAATTCGAAATCTGTTGTAACCCAACAAAATGAAGGTGATGACTGGGCTGTCTCATAGGATACAACGTTTGCCAACGGTTATCCATGTATACATTTAAATGTAAACAGGTAATTTAAGTGCCAAATGATCAACATTTGCAATGGAACAGCCACATGGTTACCAAACGACCTTTTTCTGTCATATTGCTCACTTAGTGACAATCAATACCCAGTATTTTACAGAGACCACATTAGCTTACTGCACAGGTACAGGAGCATAGTGGTTATGTCACTGGACTAGTAATGTAGAAACCTGGACTAATGATCTAAAGGCACGTGTTCAAATGCCCCAAAGGCTGCTGGGGAGTTTAATTTCAATTAGTTAAATAAAACTAGAACATTTAAAAAAAAACTATTATCAGTAATGGTGACCATGAAACTACTGGATTGTTGTAAAAACCCATCTGGTTCATTATAATTGTTACAGAATCGAAGGAGTCATTTGGCCTGTTGTGTCTATGCAGGGTCTCTGCAAGAGAGTGGGAGCTAGTGCCACATCCCCACCCTTTCCCCTTAGCCCTGAAAATTTTCCAATTCCCTTTTGAAAGCCCCAATTGTATCTGCCTCCACCACACTCTCTGGCAGTGCATTCCAGATCCTAACCACTCGCTGCGTCAAATATTTTTCCTCATGTCGCTGTTGGTTCATTTGCCAATTACTTTAAATCAGTGTTCTCTGGTTCTCGACACTTCCACCAATGGGAACAGGTTCTCCCTAACTACTCTGTCTGGACCCCTCATGATTTTGAACATCTCTATCAAATCTTCTCTCAACCTTCTCTTCTCTAAGGAGAAAAGCATCAGGTTCTCAAATCTATCCACACAGCTGAAGTTCCTTAACCCTGAATCCATTAATGTAAATCTTTTTTGCATCCTTTCTAAAGCCTTCATATCCTTACTAAAGTGTGGTGCCGAAAATTAAACACATTTTGGCCAAACCTATGTTTTAGAAAGGGTCATCATAACTTCCTTGCTTTTGTACTCTATGCCTCTATTCATGAAGCCCAGGATCCCATATGCTTTTTCAACCACTTTCTCAATCTGCCCTGTCACCTTCAATGATTTGTGCCCATATACCCCCATGTCTCCCTGTTTCTGCACTTCATTTAAGAATTGTACCCTTTATTTTATATTGCCTCTCCTCAATCTTCCTACCAAAATGTATCACTTCACATTACTCTGCATTAAATTACATCTGCCATATGTCTACCCTTTCATCAGCCTGTCTATGTCCTCTTGAAGTCTATCTCGATCATTCTGACTGTTCACAATACATCCAAGTTTTGTGTCATCCACAAATGTTGAAATTGTGCCCTATACACTCAAGTCTAGGTGATTAATATATACCATGAAAAGCAATGGTTCTATTACCTATCCCTGAGGAACCCCACTGTATAACAGCCTCCAGTCCGAGAAACAATTGTTCACCACTATTCTGTTTCCTGTCACTCAGCTAACTTTGTATCCATGCTGCTATTGTCCCTTTAATTCCATGGGCTTCAACTTTGCTGATAAGTCTATAATGTGGTACTTTGTCGAATGCCTGTTGGATGTCCATGTACACCACATTAACCACATTATCCTCATCAATTCTCCCTGTTAGCACATCAAAAAACTTAAGCAAGTTAGTTAAACATTATTTGCCTTTAACAATTCCATGCTGGCTTTCCTTAATTAATCCACAGTTGTCAAAATGACTGTTAATTTTGTCCTGAATTATTGTTTCTAAAAGCTTTCTCACTACTGAGGTTAAAATGACTGGCCTGTAGATGCTGGTTTTATTCTTATACACTTTATTTGAGCAAGGGTGTTAACATTTGCAATTCTCTAGTCCTCTGGCACTAGCCCCGTATCTAAAGGGGAATGGAAGATTATGACTAGTTTCTCCACAATTTCCACAGCATACGGTCCTGGTGACTTGTCAACTTTAAGTACAGCCAGACTTCCGAAAACCTCCTCTTGATCAATTTTTATCCCATCCAATATTTCAACTACCTTGTCTTTCACTATGATTTGACAGCATCTTCTTCTTTGGTAAAGACAGATGGAAAGTACTCATTTAGTACCTCAGCCAGGCCCTTTACCTCTATGCGTAAAACCCCTTTTGGTCTCTAATTGGCTCCAACCCTCCTCTTTCCACCCTTTCACTATTTATACATATAGAGAAGACTTTGGATTCCCTTTTATGTTAGCTGCCATTCTCTTCTCATAGTCTCTCTTTGCCCTCATATTTACTTTTTCATTTCCCCCATGAACTTCCTATATTCAACCTGGTTCTCATTTGTATTATCAGCCTGACAACTGTCATACACACTCTTTCTCTGTTTGATCTTACTCTCAATCTCTTTTGTCTTCCAAGGAGGTCTGGATTTGTTTGCCCTAACTTTCGCCCTTGAGCGCATGTACCCGAACTATTTCCTCTTTAAAGAACATAAGAACATAAGAAATAGGACCAGGAGTAGGCCATTCAGCCTCTCAAGCCTGCCCTGCCATTCAATAAGATCATGGCTGATCTGTCCCAGGCCTCAACTCCTCTTTCGGGCCTGCTCCGCCTAACCCTCGACTCCCCGAGATTTCAAAAATCTATCTACCTCCTCCTTAAATACATTTAGTGACCTGGCCTCTACAACTCTCTGAGGCAGAGAATTCCAGAGATTCACCACCCTCTGAGAGAAGAAATTCCTTTGCATCTCAGTTTTAAATGTGTGCCCCCTTATTCTGTAATTATGTCCCCGAGTTCGAGATTCCCCCACGAGTGGAAACATCTTCTCAACATCTACCCTGTCAAGCCCCCTTAAAATCTTATATGTTTCAATCAGATCACCTCTCATTCTTCTAAACTCCAATGAATAAAGGCCTAACCTGTTTAGCCGTTCTTGATAAGACAGCCCCTTCATCCCAGGAATCAGCCTAGTGAACCTTTTCTGAACTGCCTCCAATGCTAGTATATCCTTCTTTAAATACGGGGACCAAAACTGTATGCAGTACTCAAGGTGTGGTCTCACCAACACCCTGTACAGTTGTAACAAGACTTCCCTATTTTTAAACTCTAACCCCCTAGCAATAAAGGCCAAAATTCCATTTGCCTTCCTAATTATTTGCTGCAACTGCATGCTAACCTTTTGTGTTTCATGTACAAGAACACCCAGATCCCTCTGTACTGCAGTATTTTGTAGTCTTTCTCCATGTAAATAATAATCTGCCTTTTTATTCTTCCTACCTCACACTTTCCCACATTGAACACCATCTGCCAAGTTTTTGCCCACTCACTTAACCTATCTATAATCCCTTTGCAGATTCTTTGTGTCCTTTCCTATCCTGAGTGGCGTGAAACAGGGCTGTGTTCTCGCACCCACACTTTTTGGGATTTTCTTCTCCCTGCTGCTTTCACATGCGTTCAAGTCCTCTGAAGAAGGAATTTTCCTCCACACAAGATCAGGGGGCAGGTTGTTCAACCTTGCCCGTCTAAGAGTGAAGTCCAAAGTACGGAAAGTCCTCATCAGGGAACTCCTTTTTGCTGACGATGCTGCTTTAACATCTCACACTGAAGAGTGCCTGCAGAGTCTCATCGACAGGTTTGCGGCTGCCTGCAATGAATTTGGCCTAACCATCAGCCTCAAGAAAACGAACATCATGGGGCAGGACGTCAGAAATGCTCCATCCATCAATATTGGCGACCACACTCTGGAAGTGGTTCAAGAGTTCACCTACCTAGGCTCAACCATCACCAGTAACCTGTCTCTAGATGCAGAAATCAACAAGCGCATGGGAAAGGCTTCCACTGCTATGTCCAGACTGGCCAAGAGAGTGTGGGAAAATGGCGCACTGACACAGAACACAAAAGTCCGAGTGTATCAGGCCTGTGTCCTCAGTACCTTGCTCTATGGCAGCGAGGCCTGGACAACGTATGTCAGCCAAGAGCGACGTCTCAATTCATTCCATCTTCGCTGCCTCCGGAGAATACTTGGCATCAGGTGGCAGGACCGTATCTCCAACACAGAAGTCCTCGAGGCGGCCAACACCCCCAGCTTATACACGCTACTGAGTCAGCGGCGCTTGAGATGGCTTGGCCATGTGAGCCACATGGAAGATGGCAGGATCCCCAAAGACACATTGTACAGCAAGCTCGCCACTGGTATCAGACCCACCGGCCGTCCATGTCTCCACTATAAAGGCGTCTGCAAACGCGACATGAAATCCTGTGACATTGATCACAAGTCGTGGGAGTCAGTTGCCAGCGTTCGCCAGAGCTGGCGGGCAACCATAAAGACAGGGCTAAAATGTGGCGAGTCGAAGAGACTTAGTAGTGGGCAGGAAAAAAGACAGAGGCGCAACTGTGCAACAGCCCCGACAAACAAATTTCTCTGCAGCACCTGTGGAAGAGCCTGTCACTCTAGAATTGGCCTTTATAGCCACTCCAGGCGCTGCTTCACAAACCACTGACCACCTCCAGGCGCGTATCCATTGTCTCTCGAGATAAGGAGGCCCAAAAGAAATCCCTTTGCAGATTCTTTGTGTCCTCATCACAACATGCCTTCCCACCTATTTTTGTATCGTCAGCAAATTTGGATACACTACACTCTGTCCCTTCCTCTAAGTCATTAATATAGATAGTAAATAGTTGAGACCCTAGGACTGATCCTTGTGGCACCCCATTAGTTACAGCTTTCCAACCTGAAAAAGACCCATTGATCCCGACTCTGCCTTCTGTGTGTTAGCCAATCCTCAATCCATGTCAACACATTACCCTGAGCTCTTATTTTGTGCAATAACCTTTAATGTGACATCTTATCGAATGCCTTCTGAAAATCCAAATACACTACATCCACTGGTTCACCTTTATCCACTCTGCTTGTTATATCCTTAAATAACTCTAACAAACTTGTCAAACATGATTTCCCTTTCATAAAACCATGTTGACTCT
Organism: Heterodontus francisci; assembly: GCF_036365525.1. Lineage (NCBI taxonomy): Eukaryota > Metazoa > Chordata > Chondrichthyes > Heterodontiformes > Heterodontidae > Heterodontus > Heterodontus francisci. The sequence continues at coordinate 26,892,585 of NC_090384.1, forward strand.
GTTTGATTGCATTAAGTTTTTCTAAATGTCCTGCTATTTCTTCCTTAATAATGGACTCTAGCATTTTCCCAATGACTGATGTTAAGCTAACTGGTCTATAGGTTCCTGCTTTCTGTCTCCCTCCTTTCTTGAATAGAGGTGTCACATTAGCAGTTTTCCAATCCGCTGATACCCTACCGGAATCCAGTGAGTTTTGGTATATTATGACCAATGCCTCTACTATCTCTGCAGCCACTTCTTTTAAAACCCTTGGATGCAGGCCATCAAGTCCTGGCGACTTGTCTGCCTTTAGTCCCATCAGTTTGTCCAGTACCTTTTCCCTTGTGATAGAGATTGCTACAAGTTCTTCCCTCCCATTTACACCTTGTTCATCTATTATTGTTGGGATGTTTATAGTGTCCTCCACCGTGAAGATCGATGCAAAATAATGGTTTAAGTTATCTGCCATCTCCCTGTTCCCTGTTATTAATTCCCCATTCTCATCTTCTAAGGGTCCCACACTTACTTTAGCTACTCTCTTCCTTTTAATATACCCGTAGAAGCTCTTACTGTTTGTTTTTATATTTCTTGCCAATTTACTCTCATAATCAATTTTCTCCCCCTTTATTAGTTTTTTAGTGATCCACTGCTGGTTTCTAAAAAATTCCCAATCCTCTGGCCTACCATTCGTTTCTGCTGCATTGTACACCTTTGTTTTTGATTTGATACTCTCCTTAACTTTCTTTGTTATCCATGGATGGTTCAGCGTTCTCTTCGAGTCCTTCCTTCTGACTGGAATAAATGTTTGTTGAGTGTTATGAAATATCTGCTTAAAAGTCTGCCACTGCTCATCTACTGACTTCCCCTGTAATCTATTTTCCCAGCCCGCTTTAGACAACTCTTTCTCATACCTCTGTAATTGCCCTTGTTTAAGTTGAAGACACTGGTTTGAGACCCGAGTTGCTCACCTTCAAACTGAATTTGAAATTCTACCATGTTATGATCGCTTCCCCCTAAAGGATCCTTACCTACGAGATCTCTTATTTATCCTACCTCATTACACAATACCAAATCTAAAATAGCCTGTTCCCTGGTAGGTTCTGCAACATATTGCTCTAAGTAACAATCCCTGAGGCACTCAACAAATTCATCTTCCATGCTACCCTTGCCAATTTGCTTTGTCCAGTCTATATGCAGATTAAAATCACCCATGATAATTGCAGTGCCCTTCTTACATGCCTCCATTATTTCCTGATTAATATCTTGTCCTACAGAGAGGCAACTCTTCGGGGCCAATAGACCACTGCTACCCGTGAATTCATTCCCTTGCTATTCCTTATTTCTACCCAAACTGATTCTACATCACGATCTATTGCACCTATATCATTACTCACAACTGCACTGATCCCTTCCTTTAATAACAAAGCTATCCCAACTCCTTTTCCTTTCTGTCTATTCTTCCGGAACGTTGAATATCCTTGAACATTGAGTTTCCAGTCCTGGTCATCCTGCAACCACATCTCAGTGATACCTATCAAATCATATTCATTTATTTCTATCTGTGCCGTCAGCCCATCTATCTTGTTACAAATGCTACGTGCATTCAGATAAAGAGCCTTAAGCTTTGACTTTTTACCATTTTTACCTACTCTGGTTCTAATTTCTGCTGTGCTTGTGCTTATATCCTCTGTCCCTTCCTGTCATTCTCTGATTAATGTATGCTCCTTCACTATCCTGCACCTCTGCTCTCTCGTTACTTTTCGACTTTTTAAACTTCCTTTCAATTGAACCCTCCCCCCCACTATTTAGTTCAAAGCCTTATCTACAACCCTAGTTATATGATTCACCAGGACACTGGTCCTAGCATGGTTCAGGTGAAGCCCATCCCAATGGAACAGCTCTCTCTTTCCCCATTTCTCCCACACCAATCCTCATTCCCCAGAATCATATCCAGCCAAAAATTCCTTCCTCATTGGGCCAGAAATATACTGATCAAGAAAATTCTCCTGAACACATTTCAGAAACTGTTCCCCCTTTCTGTCTTTTCCACTTTTGCTATTCCAGTCTGTATTCGGATAGTTAAAGTCCCTAATCATCACTACTCTATAGTTTTTGCACCACTCTCTAAAGGAAATCTGCCATCCTTCCCAAGTCTGGCCTATATGTGACTCCAATTCCATAGCAATGTGGTTGAATTTTAACTGCCCCCTGAAATAGTCTAGCAAACCAGTCAGTTGCCTCAATCTGCTACTCAAAACTATAATAAGAATAAAACAGGATGGACCATCCGGCATCGATCTCTGCGTTGCACAGGCCAAAGGCATACCCAGCCCAGTCGACCTTGAAAAGTCCTCTTCACTAACATCTGAGATTTTGTGCCAAAATCACAGAAAGAATCACAAAATTGTTACAACGCAGAAGGAGGCCATTCGGCCCATCATGAATGCACCAGCTCTCCAAAAGAGCAATTCACTTAATTCCCTTCCCCCGCCTTCTCCCCATAATCCTGCACATTCTTCCTTCTCATATAACAGTCTAATTCCCTTTTGAATGTTTCAATTGAACCTGCCTCCACCACACTCTCAGACAGTGCATTCCGGACCTTAAATTAAAAGCAAAATACTGTAGATGCTGGAAATCTGAAATAAAAACAGAAAGTGCTGGAAATACGTGGCAGGTCTGGCAGCATCTGTGGAGACAGAAGCAGAGTTAACGTTTCAGGTCAGTGACCTTTCATCAGAACGGGCAAAGGTTAGCAAAGAATTAGGTTTTAAGCAAGTGAAGGTGTGTGGGGGTGGGGGAAGTGTTGCAGTGAGTGAGGAAGAGAATAGCCTCATGGACTCAACCTCGAGTTCAACAATTTCAGACCATGACTGGCCTTTTTTTCTATTTTGTTATGATTTTATTTAATTTTTTTAACCATGTACCTGTTTTTTCATATGGACAGAGTTGTTCATTACTCTGGAGTAATGCTTTGTCTTTCACCACATGCCCTTTGCCTTTGTCCCATGACAGCTTTGTTATTTAATCTCTCCTGCCATCTGCCCTATCACACACCTTCCCTTTTGTTCTCTTCCCCACTAAACCCCCCCCCCCCCCAACTTCACTTGCTTAAAACCTAATTCTTTGCTAACCTTTGCCATTCTGATGACAGGTCACAGGCCTGAAAAGTTAACTCTGCTTCTCTCTCCACAGATGCTGCCAGACCTGCTGAGTATTTCCAGCACTTTCTGTTTTCATTCCAGACCTTAACCACTCACTGCATGAAAAAGTTTTTCCTCAGGTCACTTTTGCTTCTCTTACCAATTGCTTTAAATCTGTTCCCTCTCATTCTCGATCCTTTCACAAGTGGGAACAGTTTCTCTCCATCTACTCTGTCCAGACCCCTCATGATTTTGAATACCTCGATCAAATCACCTCTCAGCCTTTTCTTCTCCAAGGAAAACAGTCCTAACTTCTCCAATCTATCTTCATAACTGAAATTCCTCATCCCTGGAACTATTCTCGTGAATCTCTTCTGTACTCTCTCCAAGGTCTTCACATCTTTCCTAAAGTGCGGCACCCAGAATTGGACGCAGTACTCCAGCTGACTCTGAACAAGTGTCTTATACAAGTTCAACATAACTTCCTTGCTCTTGTACTCTCTGCCCCTATTATTAAAGCCCAGGATATTGTATGCTTTATTAACTGCTCTCTCAACCTGTCCTGCCACCTTCAATGTCTTATGCACATACACATCCAGGTCCCTCTGCTCCTGCACCCCCTTTAGAATTGTACACTTTATTTTATATTGTCTCTCCATGCTCTTCCTACCAAAATGAATCACTATCAACATCCTAGGGGCTACCATTGACCAGAAACTGAACTGGAGTAGCCATATAAATACCGTGGCTACAAGAGCAGGTCAGAGGCTAGGAATCCTGTGGCGAGTAACTCACCTCCTGACTCCCCAAAGCCTGTCCACCATCTACAAGGCACAAGTCAGGAGTGTGATGGAATACTGTCCACTTGCCTGGATGGGTGCAGCTCCAGCAACACTCAAGAAGCTCGACACCATCCAGGACAAAGCACCCTGCTTGATTGGCACCCCATCCACAACCTTAAACATTCACTCCCTCCACCACTGCTGTATGGTTGCTGCATATGTACCATATCAAGATGCACTGCAGTATCTCACCAAGGCACCTTCGGCAGCATCTTCCAAACCCACGACCTCTACCACCTAGAAGGACAAGGTGTTAAGAATGCTGGACTTTGTAACATGGTTATGTTTTAAAAACCATGATTTTTAAAAGTTTATGGTGAGTCTGGAAAATCAGGTGACCTCACTTCCACTCTGCTAAAGGACAAGACAGAAATCTTCATTACCAGGACAATAGAGAACACCGATCAAAGACTTTTTAAAAAAACAGAGACTCCAGGTGTAACACCTGAAGAACAATGGGTTTCCCCCTCCCAAACATTTAGGTCATTAACAAGAAATCCGTGATTCTAAAGATGAAAATGTACCAGGCAGCTGTTCACATCTGGGAACAATGGAAGGCCCAGGTGGTTCATTGAAACCAACTTCTAGAGTTTGCATAGTGGAAAAGGATCAATAAGCTATTGATATTTGGTTCCAGGTAAATTTAACAGATTTTCTGAAGGCTGTAAGAAGGAAACCCAGTGGTCGAAGCCTCAGAGAAAGCTGTAAGGAAGACAACCAGCAGTAGCAGCCTCAAGAGGGAGAGAGGGAACACCTGCTCTCAGAAGCCTGATACAGCGAAAGGCTGCAGAGACTGGAACCTGTTTTGAAAGTTGACGTTCATGGAGAAGTAAAGGCTCAACAGGATTGCCAGAAATCCAGGAATCACCTTATTCATGGATATCCAGTTCGAAAGTGCTTGGAGAAGTGAGCAAAGAGGACATTAATTTTGAAAAGGTCTGGGAGATCCAACCCATTGCAATTGGAAAGAGTTTGGGACTTTTAACCACAAAGATTTCACCATCAAAGAGGACTGTGGAATGTCTAAGTGTGGTGAAAGGTTTCTGAGTATTTTAATGAGTGAAGAAAATATCTTTTCTTTGTAATTTGGGGTATCAGCTACTTACAAATTACTATTTAGTTAATGGAGATTTCTTTTAATTTAGTTGTTATAATTGAAGTCTTAAAAACTGAAATCTTGCGTAATTCTTGAAATTGGTTTGGGGGTTTCAAATCTCGTATTTTAACGTTAATGGGCTCACTGAAGTCGTAACAAATGGCAGCAGACGCATGGGAACACTACGACCTGCAAGCTCCTCTCCAAGTCACACATCATCCGGACTTGGAACTTTGATTTTTGGTGTTCCCGTGCATCTGCTCCCTTTGTCTTTCGAGGCGTTGGAGGTCATGTGTTTGCTGCTGCAAAAGCACCTGGAAAATAAAATGGTATACAATCAAATGGTATCTTCTCATTGAAATACATAATTAACCAGTCATTTCCTGCTTGTGTAGACTACTCTTGTCATATTTAGTTTATGCTGCATTTCTCTCCCCCAGGGGCTAATAGAGTTATACAAAGGCCAAAAAAAGGTGAATTCAGCCCGATAAGATAAATTAATGCCTGAAATTAGGTAGCTCCACCTAATTTCAACTTTTGACTGGCTAGATTCTTTTTTGTTTTTACAGGGCATACTTGGTAAGGCAGTCCTTTGGTTTCCAAATGCTCATTCTCTATTCTGCTTCTGTAGCTGTCCCTCCCCACAGTGCTGTGTCCACACTCTACTGCTCAATACCATACAACCACCTGTGTTGTGCAGTGTTACTATTCCACAGCCACATGAGAAAGAAGCTAAGGGCTAAATAATCTCGTCACTGCGATGGAGCAAATCTCACCTCAAAATCCCAATCACCCCCCACATAAATTCAATCCCTCTCCCACAAAACTTCAACCCTCCATTCAAAACTCCAAACACCCTAAAACCACCTCCCATCAAAACCCTAAACCCCTCTTCCCCTAAAATTCCAAACCCCTCTCCCCATCAAACTCTAAACCCCTCTCCCCATAAAAACCCAGATCCCTCTCCTCAAACTCATGCCTCCAAACCCCTCTCCCCAAACCCCTCTCCCCATCAAACCCTAAACCCATCACCCCACAAAACACCAAACCTCTCCCTCAAAACCCCAAATCCCAGACACAAAGATTCCAAAACACACAAACATGGGCACCTGGTCACAATTAGGTGAAGATATTGCACTTGTTTGTTACATATTTCTTTCAAACTGAATACTGCACAGTTTTATCAATAAGATCAAAAAAAGGAGAAAGAAACACGAGGCACTCCAATCAGTGTGGAATTCAAAGACCTCCAACCTGCTTCATAGAAAAGCAGGAGATTGTTGGATTATATAAAATATCATCTCTATCAGGAGAACATGAAAAAGTAGAAGAATGTGTAAATAGTGTATGGCCCACCAAAGGGGAAAGGCGGGAAAATGGACACAATTGGGAAGCAAACCTGTAGATACAGCTTGTCCTTTCTACCCATACATTCTAGTTGACATGCTGTGTACTTCCAACAGTGCCTAATGTTCCCGTTAAGCTGCTTGGCTGTGCAGCAGTCTGGAAGATACCATGCAGGCCTTGTTCTGCGATAAATACTGCACATGCATGGCTGTAAAGGGACCATGCACTGAAAACACTGGCAGTGTACAACTGCTACATTTTAAAAGGAAACGTTGGCAGTGTCTATTTCTTTTGTATTTACAGCATTGCCAACATTTCTTGTTCCTTATCTGAACCGTGCACAGTATGGGTATTGATCACATTTCTGAAATGAGGCCTTTCTGGCTCGAAAAGTGCTTTACACCAGTGTGAAAGTTAAGGATGGATGAGCAAGAACAGCAGACTAGATATCTTGATACTGTTGACTATCTTTAGGTTTGTGGGGACAGCCTGCTGCAGCCTTGAAATTTAAACAAGCAAATAGAAAGTATATTCCCATTAAAGTGTGGACAGTAACAACGGCACTGAACTGTTACTCTATCAGTCAGCTACTCTTAACTCACAACAACAAAATCACAAAATCACACAATGACTGGACTATTATCAGTCCCTGAATCTGAATTAAATGGCTAGGACCAATTCACAGAGTCCCATCTCACCACATCTTCAATGCACAGGACCTGGTATTTATGACTAGCTGATTAGACTGACTAATTCAGCTTTTACCTTCTCCCTCCCTTCTCAAAATCAAAGGCAAGTGGCCCCACTTGAAGTAAATACAACTATTTCCTTTCAAACCTTGTTTCAATTTTTTTATACAGTAATAATTTCACAATTTGTGATGGAATAGGGGTATAGATTTTGTGATGGGTAATACCTAATTAAAAATGCGGGATTTCCACAAAACCACCATCTTCGCTGTCACCTCGTCCTGTTGCAACCATCAAAATGGATGTTGGAGTGTTATGCCACTTCATCACATTGGCATGGACTTGCTTTCCTGCCAATACATTTATTGTGCCAGCCATTTGGATTTTCCAGGCACTGTGGTTATCCAAAAGCTTTTGCAAAGTCCAAAATGCACCTTCGAAATATTAGAAGCCTTTGTAAAGGCTATCAACATTTTATACTTGTACACTCTACTTAGCTCCCTCTACAATTATCCATCACCCATTATAGGTTCCTTCTGAAGAGCTCAAATGCAAGCCTAATATGGACCAAGAGCAGGCCCACATATGTAAATGGTGGTGGCTTCATGACATTAGGCAGGGACAGGCAGGAGGCCTGATTAGAAATGCACCTCAATGGCTTTGAGGTTATATTGGGAAAGAAAGCAGTGGCATTTATATAGCATCTTTCACATCCTCAGCTTCCAAAGCACTTTGCAGCCAATAATGTGTAGTCACTATTATAATTTAGGAAATGTAGCAGTCTATTTGCACACAGCAAGGTCCCAGAAACAGCAATGGGATAATGAGCAGCTAATCTAAAGTTGAGTCATGCTTTGATGAGACAGAGTAGGACATATTCCACAGTAATCCAACTAGAAGGTCCATTTTACAGCAAGAATTATTTTCTTAATTTTGATCTTAAACATTAATAGGTTTTAGAATGAGATCACTTTAACTCACAGATAGAGAAGCTTTCAGATGAGTTTGATTTCCTCCATCCTGACATGACCATAACTAACACTTCCACTTCCCCTTGGCTCTGTTTTCTCACGCTGCACCAGTGCCTGTGCTTGTGAGTGAGGACATTGTTATGGTCAGAATTGTGGTTTCCATCTGTTATTACTGGAACATTTGCAGAAACTTTCAGTGGAAACATTTTCTTTCAACTGCTCTGCTCTGTCCACAATACAAGAGCCTTTATAGGAGGTGTTCAAATGCACAATGTGTTCAAATATTGTATTATACATTATGCACTACTCAGTGCCTTGACATCTTTAGAAATTCTGATTCTTTAAAAATGATCACTTTGCGCAAGATGGAAAATAACACAGGGCTTGGCCCATATGGAAGGGAACAGTATGTCTCCTCCAGTGTTGCTGGATGCTCTCTTTTGGGGTTTTTTGGCGTGGGCACATAGAATTACAAAGAAATGATAAAATCAGCCCAAACACTGTCTTGGTGTTAATCTTCACACAAGCAAGCCCAGTGACATAGGTCACTAACAACTTTCAGTGACCTTGAGTTTTCTCTCTGCAAATATTACCAAACACTGCACACATTTTGTGTGATGCACATTGTTTAACTTGCATTCATCAGTATTAAGTTCCATTTGCCATTTGTATTTCCAACTTCTAGAAATCCTTTTGCTACATTCTTTGTTGCTGTTACTATCTATGTTTTAGTGTCAACAGCAAAGTGGACAAACGTACACTTGGTTTTGATATCTAGGTCATTTGGGCAGGTTATAAATCTGAATCCCAAACATTGACCTCTGTGGGACTCTACTGAACATAGGTCCCCACAGTTTGGTTACAAAAACGCATATATATGTGCCTTTCACACTGAAGCATCTCAAATATCACTGTATATAAAAGGTAGGTGGGAAATTGGATCTGTGATCTCCTGGATCTCATTTTGATGGCCATTATGGATTAGAGAAAAATTTCTCAGATTTTGCCCCTTTGATTTGGCCTAGGATTTTTTTTAAAAATTTGTTTCTTTGCCTCTCCCAGGAGATGACTTAGATGACAGGCTGGATAATACACTGGGAGCCATGATACTCAGTTAGGACAGGCTTGGTGGACCAGCTAGCTTGTTGCTGTCCCTCTTTTCATATGTTTTTTGTTGTATGTTATAGTAAAGTACTTCACACAATTACAAAATTACAAGATAATTACAGGTGAGCAAGTCCATTTTCCACCCTGAAACACCCTGCAGTCTTTTTCAATGCAGCATCCACTCGTTTCTTAAATAATTTTAAGGTTTTCAACACTTTGTCCGACAGTCCATTCCAATTATCAATCACTCGATGAGTCAAGAGGAATTTCCTCATATTAGTCCTAAAGTTGCTTTTCACTAGTTAGAACCTGTTTAATTTAAAGTAGTATTTCCAGGTGAACTATTTCAATTTCTTTAACTATCTTATGTACCTCCCTAAGATCATATCTAAGCCTGAACAGCTCGAGTCTCTCAAACCTTTCCTCATAACTCAAAACCTAACACTAAGGGTCCACCTCATTCCTCTTCCTTGTACTATCTATAACACTTGAATGTCTTGCTTTTGTCTTGACAACGACAACTAGGCATAGGGTAGACTGAGTAAATAACTGTGCAGTTTTCTCATGATTTTCTATGGTTTATATTTAACAGTTTTGGTTTTATAGTTCAACTTTCTATTGACTTCTTTTATTGTTGCTTTGTATTGAATACACTTTGGTTATCTCTGTTTAGGTGAACATATCATGCACCAGGTATTTGAACAACCCCATGTACCTTATGTTGTAGAGCTCTCCATAGTTCACTTGGGATATTACTTATTCAAATATGCAGAGAAGGTTGGCTGCGCATGAATTCACTTTCTGAAACCATGTTAGCTATTGTGTACCATACGAGCATACGAACATATGAATTAGTAGGCCACTTGGCCCCTCGAGCCTGCTCCACCATTCAACAAGATCATGGCTGATCTGATTGTAATCTCAACTCCACATTCCCGCCTACCCTTGATAACCTTTCACCCCTTTGCTTATCAAGAACCTATCTACCTTTGCCTTAAAAATAGTCTGCTTCCATCGCCTTTAGAGGAAGAGAGTTCCAAAGACTCACCACCCTCTGAGAGGAAAAAAGTTCTCCTCATCTCTGTCTTAAATGGGCGCCCCCTTATTTTTAAACAGTGACCCCTAGTTCTAGATTCTCCCACAAGGGGAAACATCCTTTCCACATCCATCCTGTCAAGACCCATCAGGATCTTATATGTTTCAATCGAGTTTATTATTACACAGATTCTCAAGTTTACTCCTGATGATTGATTCCATTCATTTACACAGAATGGAGGTGAGACTAACTGGTTTGTAGTTATCAGTGTCTGTTTTATCCTCCATTTTGAATGTGGGAACCATACTGGATACAATCCCAATGTCCAGTGACTTCTTCATAATTGTTGTCAATAGTTGACAAATCTCCCCTTGTCTCTTTCAACACTCTGTGAATTATTTGGTTTGACCACATGCAACCTGTGTAATTCTTCAGAATATTTACTATCTAATGTTCATCAGTTCTGTTTGCATCGTCATTAGTTTTCATCTTTTGTCTATCTCAGTAATGACATTTGTTAATATTGTTTAGCCTCTGCTGCTATTCTTTTTACACTCCGAACACCTTTAATTTGGTTCTGCATTTTATTTTATATGACCCAGTAAACCCTTATCTTTCTCTCTGTAGGATTTGTAGACATTAATTTTCATCTTTATATCAGATTAATTTATTAGTTAAGCCAATTTGGATCACGTTTATTTAGTATGATTATATTTGTTTACGATTTGAATTTATTCTGCATGTTCAGCATTATTCCTTTAAAGGTACTTCATTAACCCTCTATTGGTATGCTGATAAATGAACTCTCTTGATCTATTTACTTTATTTTATTTAATTTTATCAATTATTTTTTAACTACTTTGTAGGCAAATTTGGGATACAAAATGCCCCCAAAAGCCATGAGATGAATGAACGTTTCATCTCAAACCTAATCATCTATTTTTAAAACCAATTTCTTTTACCAGTCCCAATTTCTGCCCTGAATTCCTGTGACATTGAGCTCCATTAGAAATATTGATTATGAAACTTGTCAAAAGTGTCTGAAATCTTAAATGAACCATTTCATGAGGATATCCTGTCCACTTTATCTATATTCTTAAAGAGGATGAAGAGGTTTGTCAGAGAGGATAATCCCCCTTCTTACTCTATGTTGGCTGTACACTATTAAGTCATATTTGTACATGTAAGTTAATAAAGATCAACTCCTCTCAATAGTCTAAGGATTTAACAAAACATCTTGCCTGTTTTGTGAGCCATGGTTCGACACACTCAGAAATTCATCCTTCTGAAGATGAGAATTTCAAAGAAAGATGGGATTCTCAGGTGGTTGTTCATAGGTTAAACCTCAGTTCATTCCAGGACTGACCAACAGTAACACACCAACTCGTTACACAGTCTGTCAGACAGTAACACAACAACTGATTACACAGTCTGACAGTAACACAATAGCTCATTACATAGACTGTCTGACAGTAACACACAAAATCATTACACGGGCTGACAGTAACAACCAACTCATTACACAGGCTGACAGCAACACACCAACTCATTGCACAGACTGACAGTAACACACCATCTCATTGCACAGAATGACAGTAACACACCAACACATTACATAGACTGTCAGTAATACACTGACTCATGACACAGAATGACAATAACACTTTGTCTCATGACAGGAACACTCTGTCTCATGACAGGAACTGACAGTAATACACCAGCTGATTACACAATCTGATGGTAACATACCAACATGTTACACAGACTGTCCCACACTAAGACATCAACTCATTACACAAACTGACAGTAACACACAAATTCATTAAACAGACTGTCCCACACTAAGATACCAACTCATTACACAGTCTGACAGCAAGACATGAAGTCATTACACAGACTGATGGGAACACACCAACTCATTACACAGACTGACCATATCGCACCAGCTTATTGCACACAGTCTGGCAGTAAAAAAACAACTCATTACTCAGACTGATAGTAACACACCAACTTATTAAACAGATGCACAGTAACACAACTCATGACACAGACTGTCTGAAAATAACAAACTATCTCACAACTCAGAATGACATTAACACAGCAACCTAATGCACAGAATGATAGTAACACAACAAATTTTCATTTACAACATCTTTACATTCCTTTGAGGAACAAAGACCCAGCAGGAAAGATGATCCAACCATGGTTAACAAGAGAAGTTAAAGATTGTATTCGATCAAAGGAAGAGGCTTACCAAGTTGCCAAAAAAAGTAATAAGACTGAGAATTGGGAGCATTTTAGAATTCAGCAAAGGAGGACCAAGAAACTGATAAATAAAGAGAAAATAGAAGATGAAAGTAAACTAGCAAGAAACATGCAGACTGTAAAAGCTTCTATAGGTATGTAAAAAGGGAAAGTTTAGCAAAGACAAACGTGGGCCCATTACAGGCAGAAACAGGAGAATTTATAATGGGGGATAAGGAAATGGCAGAGAAACTAAACAAATACTTTGTGTCTGTCTTCACGGAAGAAGATACAAAAAACTCCAAGGAATACTGGAGAACCAAGGGACTAAGCGAGAATCAGGAACTGAAAGACATTAGTATTTGTAAAAATATAGTACTGGGGAAATTAATGGGACTGAAAGTTGATAAGTCCTCTGGACCTGATGATCTACATCCCAGAGTGTTGAAAGAGGTGGTGGTAGAGATACTGGATGCATCGGTGGTCATCTTTCAAAATTCTATAGATTCTGTTTCCCATGGTAGGGGTGACTAAAACTAGAGGGCATAGATTTAAGGTGAGAGGGAGGAGGTTTAAAGGGGATAAAAGGGGTAAATTTTTCACACAAAGAATAGTGGGTATCTGGAACGAGCTGCCTGAGGAGGTGGGAACAGTAGCGACATTTAAGAGGCATCTGGACAGGTACTTGAATGAGCAAGGCATAGAGGGATATGGAATTAATGCAGGTAGGTGGGATTAGTCTTGATAGGCATTATGGTCGGCATGGACGCGGTGGGCCGAAGGGCCTGTTTCTATGCTGTATGACTCTATGACTCTATGACTCTATTCTGGAACAGTTCCTGCAGATTGGAAGATAGCAAATGCAATCACATTATTTAAGAAAGGAGGGAGAGAGAAATCTGGGAACGACAGACCTGTTAGTCTGATATCAGTAGCAGGGAAAATGCTAGAATCTATTATAAAGAATGTGATGACTGGACACTTGGAAAATAATGGTAGGATTGGGCAGAGTAAACATGGATTTATGAAAGGGAAATCATGTTTGACAAACCTGATGGAGTTTTTTGAAAATGTAACTAGCAGAATAGATAAGGGGGAACCAGTGGATGTGGTGTATTTGGATTTTCAGAAGGCTTTCTATAAGGTCCCACACAAGAGGCTAGTGAGCCAAATTAGAGCACATGGGATTGGGGGTAATATACTGGCATGGATTAAAAATTGGTTAACGAAGAGAAAACAGAGAGTAGGAATAAACAGGTCATTCTCAGGTTGGCAAGTTGTGACCCGTAGGGTACTGCAAGGATCAGTGCTTGGGCCCCAGCTATTCACAATCTATTGCAATGATTTGGATATGGGGACCAAATGTAATATTTCTAAGTTTGCTGATGACACAAATCTTGGTGGGAATGTGAGTTGAGACGCAAAGAGGCTTCAAGGGGATTTGGACAGGCTAAGTGAGTGGGCAAGAATGTGGAAGATGGAATATAATGTAGAAAAATGTGAAGTTATCCACTTTGGTAAGAAATACAGAATATTTTTTAAATGGTGAGATATTGGGAAGTGTTGATGTCCAAAAGGATCTAGGTGTCCTTATTCATAAGTCGCTGAAAGCTAACATACAAGTGCAGCAAGCAATTAGGAAGGCAAATGGTATGTTGGCCTTTATTGTAAGAAGATTTGAGTTCAGGAGTGAAGAAGTCTTGCTGCAATTGTATAGATTCTTGGTGAGACCGCACCTAGAGTATTGTATACAGTTTTGGTCTCCTTACCTAAGGAAGAATATATTTGCCATAGAGTGAGTGCAATGAAGGTTCACCAGACTGATCCCTGGGAAGGCAGGATTATCCTACAGGGATAACCTGAGGAGACTGGGCCTGTATTCTTGAGTTTCAAAGAATGAGAGGTGATCTCATTGAAGCATACATATTCTTACAGGGCTTGACAGGGTGGATGTAGGAAGGATGTTTCACTTGGCTGGGGTGTCTAGAACCAGGGGATACAGTCTCAGAATAAGAGGTAGGTCATTTAGGACTGAGATGAGGAGGAATTTCTTCACTCAGAGAGTGGTGAATCTTTGGAATTCTCACCTCAAAGGGCTGTGGAGGCTCTGTCACTGAGTATGTTCAAGACAGAGATCGATAGATTTCTAGATATTAAAGGCATCAAGGGATATGGAGATCGTGCAAGAAAATGGTGTTGAGGTAGAAGATCAGCCATGAATTTAGCTGAATGGTGGAGCAGGCACGAGAGACTGAATGGCCTACTCCTGCACCAATTTCCAATGTTCCTATGTACCAACTCATCACATGGACTGTCTGACAGTAACGTACCAAATCATTATACAGACTGTCTGACAGTAACACACCATATTCTTAAACAGACTGACATTTAACACACCAACTCATTACACAGACTGACAGTAACACATCAACGCATTACACAGACTGTCTGACAGTAACAAACTAACACATGACACAGTCTGATATTAACACACCAACTCATTACGCAAACTGACAGTTATTATGAATGCTGGACTTTGTAGTATGGTTATGTTTTAAAAACATGTGATCTTTAATGCAGTATAAAATGGACATTCAGAGGAAACAAATATAAAAGCAAAATACTGCAGATGCTGGAAATCTGAAATAAAAACAGGAAATGCTGGAAATACTCAGCAGGTCTGGCAGCATCTGTGCAGAGTTATCGTTTCAGGTCTGTTACCCTTCATCCGGGGCAATTTGTGGCCCATGGACAGCGCCCACTGGGAGCATCTTTATCCCCTGGGACACCCCTCCCCCTGGACTTTACGACCATCCCCCAACCCCTCTTGTTGGGGTCTTCCGGACTGGCCCCAGCGACCCCGCCTCACTTAACTCTTGTCTGGGGTTCTACCACCTGGCTTGGACCCATGGCCTTTGCAATACTGGCAGTGGCCACTGCTCCCGGTGGCGCTGTGGATACTGCTGAGCTGTCGGCCCTCTGATTGGCCGGCAACTCATGGAGGTAGCTCTGGGGGCTGCAAAACTGCAGAGATGGGGCTCCCTTCTCCTTTTTGGCCCAGTGTCGGGAGCTCTGCCTCCTACACAAAATCCAGCCCATGGTCTTTGTGAATTGTCAAAGGCAAATGACAATTGACTTTTGATCTGGATAAACTTGGATAAACTCCAAGGCTTTCCTTGGTCTGGAGTTTAGTTGTTAGAGTAAAAGTCATACAATGTGAAATCTTGTCATGCGATTCTTTAATCAGTCATTGGGAAGTTCATAGCTCTTGTTTTAAAGTTAGCGGTCCCTACTGAGATTGTAACAAACTGGAGGCTCATCTGGGATTCAAATTGTTCATGATTGGGCTGTAAAACGGGTTCGCTGGAATTTTACAGAGTTTAAGCAACCAAGATTTCATGTTTACTTTGGCTGGATTCAGTGGGAAATCAACATATGTACCATTAATGTTCAAGAATTTGTTCAGAGAAAAGGTTTGACTCTCAGTTTATTGCAGCAATTGAACAAGGTTGATTTGTATGCTATAACAGCATAGTGTGAGCTCAGAGGCTACGAAAACAGAGCTAGTCCAAGAGTTGGTTTCTCGCTTGAAGCTTGAGGAAGAAATGAATGTTTCTGCTAGTGTTCAAGTAGAATGAGCCAAAGTAGAGTTAGAGCAGCTGAGGTTGGAAAGAGCAAGTGAAGAAAGAGAAAAGAAAAGAGAGGAAAGGGAAAAAGAAAGACAGGAAAAAGAAAAAGAGAGAAAAGAAAGGGACAGAGAAAGAAACAGACAATTGCAAATTGAAATGAGAAAACTTGAATTTGAAAGAGAAAGGGAAAGGAAAGAAAAAGAAACAGAACAAGAAATGTGAAAACTGGCATTAGACTACGAAGTGAGAATGGAAAAGCTCAAAGTCAGTGGACGTGCACTGGGCATGAAAATTGAGGATGACCCAGATAAAACTCCTCGTAGTTTTGATTTGGCAAAGAATATACACTTGATACTTAAGTCCAGTGAAGTTGGAGTAGTGTTATGACCGCAGTTGGAGGAGTGCACTGTCTCGCTCTAGTCCCACAAATTATATATTTAAAATATTTAAAAATATTTTAACCAATTATGGATATGGCCAATTATATACTTTTATCTATCCATTTCAGAATACAAATCCGCCAACCAGGTTTCTTTAATAAACAAAAAATTAATAATTTATTTATTATAAAACAAGACTTATTCAATAAAGATGCAAAGCTTATTAACACACAGGTTGAACTATGAAAGTATAAATATATTCCCTTCTAAATAACCCAGCACACACACACACATACTGGTTAAAGAAAAAAAAAGAAGCTTTCTCTGCAGAGATCAACTTTAGAAAAACAAAAATACTTTGGCCAAATACTTGTTACTTCTTGAAGAAAAAAAAGGATGAGATATGAAATATTCCAGCTGGCCCTTTGGTCTGGTGTCTGGGTACACATAGTCACTAGACACATGCGGTTGTCACTGGGATCTTTTCAGAAGCAGTTTGTTCAGGGGATGTTGAGGAGTAGTCTTGCATGCTTTTCGGGAGAATTACTGTATCAGTGGGTTCAGCTATCACATTGGATTCTCTGATGATTTTCAACACAGGTGGCAAAGGATGAGTTGGGTGACTCTCTCTTAGCAGGATACACACCAACTGCACTCCAAACAATCCAAGAACAACCAAAACTCCTGACCACCATAAATTTAGGCATGTGACTTCTCTGTAAACAACTCCAAATAGTTCCAGAGTCCATAAGACTCTGGCTGTTTACTTAGCTTGAGACATGTGACTTCCAGTAAGTGTTTGTTTTTAAACAAAGTCCCAAGTGTCCTTCCAGTGACCCTTTTAAAAAATGCCAAGTCCAGCATCTCTTCAGATATTTTCCACAGTTTTTTAAACACAAGTCCTCAAAAAATATTAATAATGGAAATATGTTCATGACAGCAGAAATGTACTTCGCATCATTTGAGAAATTTGCCATGAATCTGGAATGACCTAAATCATCTTGGCCAATGCTGCTATGGAGTGTTTTACTAGGGAAAGCTCTGGGTGTGTACTCATCTCTTTCAGATGAACACTGAAGAGACTATGACAGAATAAAGACTGCTGTTCTCAATTCTTATAAATTGGTACCAGAGGCTTACAGACAAAAATTCAGGAATTTAAATAATAAACTGAACCAGACATATATGAAATTTGCTAGAGAGAAGGAAATGATGTTTGGTAGATGGTATAGGCCGATGAAGATTGAGCGAAACTTTGAGCACCTTAAGGAAGTTGTCCTAATAGAAGAATTTAAAAATCGTGTCCCTTCAGGAATAAGGTCTCACCTGGAAGAACATGAAGTTGGTAGAATAAGGGATACCACAGTAATGACAAATGACCCACAAAAGCAAGAGTTATAGGTCCCAGTTTGAAAACTTTCAAAGAAGTTGGAGAGACAGGATGGTTGATAATGAAAAGAGAACTTTTTCTAGTGAGAATGATGGCAAAAGTAGAGGCAGACACACCTCAGGTTCGTAAAAGAGAAAGCAAGAAGGAAACGTTTGTTTCGAGGGGATCACCATGCTACTTCTGTCACATATTCACAGCCACTGTCTTGACCTTGCCATCTTACATGGTCTTGCTAAATCATCATATCAATTACAGCTAAGGCCATCTCTGATCACTTCCTTGTATCATTCTCCACCCACATCCCTCTTCCAGGCCCCAACCCCACCTACTTCTGTATCCGTCCCTGAATAAACTATCCCTCAATTCACTTACAACTCCACTCTCAACATCCCAACAGTCTAGCCTTTGGCTCTCCATTTGCCACAACATTTCTGCAGCTACTGATTTGCACAATTGCACCCTCACCTCCACCTTTAATTCCATGGTCCCCAATAAACCTATTACTCTCTCTCACCCTGGCCATTCCCCCGGTACAGCCTACATCTCTGCTCCCTTAAATCCAAGGGACGCAGACTTGAAAAGATATGGTGGACAACTGGTTTAACCATTCACTGCCTGATATGGCTGGACCACATAAAACACTATCGGGTCCTGCTATTACCTTGTAAAACTGTTCAATATTCCAGGATCATCCCGGAATGCAAAAATAGCCCCTGGCTTTGTTTCTTTACTGCAAATTGTTTTCTTAAACCCCTTTCCCCACTGCCCTCACTTCCAACAATAAGTTTGAGGAGCTCATGAACTTCTTTGTCATTAAGATCGAATCCATCCAATCAGCTGCCTCTGCTGGGTCCCTCCCTTTCACGAGCCCATTGGGCCAAATTTCTTTTAAAGTTACCCCCTGTTCCAGCCCAAAACCCGCATCTTTCTCTGGTTTCTTTCTTATCTCCCCTCATGTCCTCTCCAAGCTCATCAGGTCCATGAGACCCACCTCCTTCTGCCTTGACCCTATTCCCACTAAACTGCTGACCACCCGACTTACCTTCCTGACCCCATGTCAGCTAATATTGTTAATGGTTCTCTGTCTTCAGGTGTTGTCCCTCTCTCCTTTAAATCTGCTGTCATCATCAACATTCCTTCTAATTTCTTTTGGGGTGTGCGGGTGATTTGTTTACATTTTCTTGCGCGACCACACACAAATGGTAACTTAAAGAGGCTGATTTGTTTGCGGCCTGCTTGGTAACTTTTGGGTTGCTGCACAGCTCAGAAGGAACATTGGTTACTAACCCTCTCTTGATAAAAGCCAATCCTTGACCCATCCCCCCTTGCAAACTACCCCATCATCTCCAACCTCTCTTTCCTCACCAAAGTCTTTAAACATGTCATTGTTTCCCAAACCCATGCCCATATTTCCCAGAACTCCATGTTTGAATCCCTCCAGCCAGGTTTATGCTCCTGCCACAGGACCAAAACTGCTCTTAAATTTGCAAATAGTTTCCTATGTGACTGTGACAAAGGTAAACTATCCCTCCTCATCCTTCTTGACCTGTCTACAGCCTTTAACAGAGTTGACAACACCATCTCCTCCAACACCCCTCTAGCTGGGTGGGACTGCTCTCACCTGGTTCCATTCTTATCTATCTAATTGTAGCCCGATGATCACTTGCAATGCCTTCTCTTCCCATTCCTGCACTGTTACCTCTGGTGTCTCCCAAGGTTCTATCCTTGGCCCCCTCCTAATTCTCATCGACATCCTGCCCTTGGCGACTTCATCCGAAAATGCAACGTTAGTCTTCACATGTATGTTGGCGGCAGCCAGCTCTACCTCACCACCACTTCTCTTGACTCCTCCACTGTTGCTAAATTATGACTCCTTATCAACATCCAGTAGTGGATGAGCAGAAACTTCCTCCAATTAAATATTGGGAAGACTGAATCCATTGTCTTTGGCCCTCAAACCAAATTCTGTTCTCTAGTTACTGACTCCATCTCTTTCCCTGGCAACTGTCTGAGACTAAACCAAACTGTTCGCAACCTATTTGACCCTGAGATAAGTTTCCAATGACATATCCGCATCATCACTAAGACCTCCTATTTCCACTTCAGTAACATTGCCCGACTTCGCCTCTGCCACAGCTCACCTGATGCTGAAACCCTCATTCATGCCTTTGTTACCGCCAGACTTGACTATTCCAATGCACTCCTGGCTGGTCTCCCACATTCTACCCTCTGTAAACTTGAGGTCACCCAAAACTCTGCTGTCCATGTCCTTACTCACACTAAATCCTATTCATCCATCACTGCACTTGCTGAGAAATTTGGCTCCCGCTTGGGTATGGCCTTGATTTTTAAATTCACATCCTTGTTTTGAAATTCATCCATGGCCATGCTGCTCCCTATCTCTGTAATCTTCTCCAGCCCCACACCCATCCGATATATCTGCGCTTATCCAATTCTGGCCTTTTGAGTGTCCTCGAATTTAATTGCGCCACCCTTTGTGGTCCTGCCTTCAGCTACCTAAGTTTTAAGCTCTGGAATTCTCTCCCTAAACTTCTCTAACTCTCTACCTCACTTCCTTCCTTTAAGACACTCCTTAAAACCTACCTCTTTGAACAAGCTTTTGGTCATTTGTCCTAATATCTCCTTATATGGCTCGGTGTAAATTTTTGCTTTATAATGTTCCTGTGAAGTTCCTCGGGACATTCTTCAAGGAGCCATATAAAAATGTTGCAGGGAGAGTGAAGAAGACTATCAAAGGTCATTAATTACCTCATGGTAGTCTTGTTCAGCACAACACTGACTGAGGCTGGAGAACAAATCACATCTTGTGCTCTCCTCTACAGAGGTTCTGTGAAAGTAGGGCAGAGATACAGACTTAGGAGGAGAATGCAAGAGGATTCCTTATTCCTCGAGCAAAGAGCCAGCACAGACACCATTGTCCAAATGGTGTCTTCAGTGCTTTGAGCCTCTACATTTCTCCGAATGTAAATACTTCGAGGAGCAAGGACAGTAAATGGGGCTTTCTGCTCACAGTCATATATTTTTGGATTTGTCTGTGTTTCTGACTGAATAATGAACACAGTGCAGGAACAGTTCAGATTACACTTTTGCCACTAAATTAAGGGTGGGGAACAGCCAACTCGTCACGTAGGAAGAAAGTCCCTGGATATATCTGATAGACCTGATTGAGCAATTTCCTGTGAATAAGTAAGTTACTGTTACTGCCCAACACTGTGCAACTAAAAGTAATCTCGGAACAAATCATTAATGCACTCCTGTGTCCTTACACTAAATCACAAATAAAGAACTGAGGTCAGCTTTACACTGGCAGAAGTGGCTGCAGTCAGACACCACGCCTTTCGGCTGGGCACTTTACTGATTTTAAGGGAAGAAACCTTTAGATGTATTTGGCAGGTCTGACTGAGTAACTTCCTGGGTGTAAGAAAGCAATTGTTTGCTGGGAACCCAACAAAGCCAGGCTGTGTAGAGGGAATTTGATCAATATCTGACTCATCCTATACCAGACCTGGGAATGTTTGATAAGCAACGCAGAGGGAATAGTCGCACTGCATCTAGTCAATGCCACACCTGATCTGGAAGGGTACAATGAGCTGTGCTACAAATTTTGGGTGGGAACTATTTATTCATTTAGGCTTAACATCGCCTGTATCATCCACCAGCAGAGCTCCTGTGTCAGGCTCACACTGGAGTTGAGTCCCCTCTATTGTACGGGTGGTACACCATTCCACAAGGTGGTCCATCTAGCTTGAATACAGATCGTCCAACCTTTCCTGTTTAGAGAATTGAACCCTTTGTGGGCAAAATTAAATATAAATTGTTGCAAGAGCCACCTGTTGGAAAATGATCAAAAATCCTGAAATGTTGCAGGCAGTTGGGAGGAAGCTTTAAACTCCATCTAGCCCATGCTGCAACTGGACTGGGAGTGCTTGTTTGGTGTTATAGTGGGTCTTTTACCCTGGCTCCAATCTGGAAATGCTATCTGACAGTTGGTGCTCAAAGAGGGTTTCTATTCCATTGCTGGTTGTCATCTCCAAAGCTCCCCACTTATCCTCTTCTTTCTCATCGACATGCTGCCCCTTTGCAATATCATCTGCAGACATGGGGCCAGCTTCCACTCGACTCTATGTCCCCTCTACCCCTGTCAACCCTTCCATTGCCCCTCTGATATTAGTCTGCTGGTCCAACATCCAGTCCTGGATGAGCATTACTTTCCTGCATTTCAACATTGAGAAAACCAAAGCCATTGCCTTCAGTTCCATCACAAACTCCAGAGCCTTACCACTAATTCCACACTCTCTCGCTGAACACTGCCTCAGCCTGATACTGACTGTTTACAATGTCTTCCTCTTTTGTGAGTCCAAACTGAGCTTTTGACCCTATAACCTCTCTATCATAAAGACAGCCTACCATGCCTTTGTAATATCGTTCATCTCCATCCCTACCCCAACCCATCTGCTGCTGAAAGCCCTCATCCATGCCTTTGTCACCTCCAGGCATGACAATTCCTATGTTCACATGTCTGACCTCCTTTGTAACTTTCAGATCATCCAAGGCACTGTTACCTGTATCCTTGAAATGCACCTCTTTGCTTTACCTCTCTGGCTCAGGCTCCATGTTTAGCTTATGTCTCTTTGGGATGTTTATCCTGTGCTAACAGTGTTACAGAAGTGGAGGTTGTTGTAATTTGGTAGCCTGAACCACTTTTTAAAAATTCTTTCATGGGATGTGGGCGTCGCTGGTTAGGCCAGCATTTATTGCCCATCCCGAATTGCCCTTGAGAAGGTGGTGGTGAGCCCCGTTCTTGAACCTCTGCAGTCCATGTGGTGTGGGTACACCCACAGTGCTGTTAGGAAAGGAGTTCCAGGATTTTGACCCAGCAACAGTGAAGGAACGGCGATATAGTTCCAAGTCAGGATGGTGTGTGGCTTGGAGGGGAACTTGCAGATGGTGGTGTTCCCATGCATTCACTGCCCTTGTACTTCTAGGTGGAGGAGGTCGCAAGTTTGGAAGGGGCTGTTCAAGGAGGTGTGGTGAGTTGCTGAAGTACATCTTGTATATGGTACACACTGCTGTCACTGTGTGTTAGTGGTGAAGGAAGTGAATGTTGAAGGTGATGGATGGGGTGCCAATCTAGCGAGCTGCTTTGTGCTGGATGGTGTCGAGCTTCTTGAGTGTTGTCAGAGCTGCACCCATCCAGGCAGGTGGAGGCAAGGCACACTCCTTACTTATGCCTTGTAGATGGTGGACAGGCTTTGGGGAGTCAGCAGGTGTGTTTCTCACCTCAGGATTCCCAGTCTCTGACCTGTTCTTTTAACCACAGTAATTATATGGCTGGTCCAGTTCAGTTTCTAGCCAATGGTAACCCCCAGGATGTTGATGGTGGGGGCTCAGCAATGGTGTCTGATGCAACATAAATGAGATGCGTGGAGTCCAATTTTGCTGAAGATCTCAAACAGGTTTATTAACAGCTAAACAAGTATATACAGTACAGAGCAAGCTATTTACAGAACCTTCCTCCAGGTTTAACTGTTGCAGAGTGACTCTGTCTTTGAGTCACATGACTACATCCTGGTACTTAGCTCATTAGCATACTGAGATCTTAAAGGGACATCTCTCTTAAGGTGATCACGCAACAGAGTCAGGAGATGAGTTACTTGCCGCAGAATTCCCTGTCTCTGACCTGCTTTTGCAGCCACAGTATTTATGTGGCTGGTCCAGTTAAGTTGCTCGCCTATGATAACCCCCAGGATGTTGATGGTGGGGGCTCAGCAATAGTAATGCTGTTGAATGTCGAGTGAAGATGGTTAGATTCTCTCTTGTTGAAGTTGGTCATTGCCTGGCACTTGTATGGCATGCAGTGAGTGGTTAGGATCTGGAATGCACTGCCTGAGGGTGTGATGGAGGCAGGTTCAATCGAGGCCTTCAGTAGGGAATGGATTATTATCTGAAAAGGAAGAATGTGCAGGGCTACGGGGAGAAGGCGGGGGAGTGGCACTAGGTGAATTTCTCCTTGAGCGAGAGAGCACAGACAGAATGGGCTAAATGGCCTCCTTCTGTGCAGTAACCATTCGATGATTCTATGAATGTTACTTGCCACTTATTAGTCATTGTCATCTCACCTGCATATCTCCTGTGCTCCACTCACTATCGTTTTTAACTTCAAGTCAGAATTAAATTTCACTCCGTATTGCTGGAAAATGGAAATTTGTAATTTCCTAAAGGTGGATGAGGAGGGGAATGGGGGCAAAGAGTGGAAGACTCTCGGGTGCCCCAGGACGGGAATTATTCCCAACCAGATTTTACCCCCATCAGAAACTCCATAATCTCACTCCCCCTGCAAAACTGACCCTTCTGAGTGTGTCAGTAATCTTTAAGAGAACTGGTGGGACCTATAACAGCAGAAGCTTCTGCTCACAGATCACACACGAGGTCACTTGGGTATCAGTATTCACAGAAAAATAAACTACTATTACAGCCCATGAGCCTAAAGCACTGATAATAATCCTGGAATCAAAGGTAATTTAACTTTTAAGGCACTATATTCAGGGATGTATGTTGTTTGTTGAGTTCATCTGTTTGTTTAGTTTTTGCACAGTTTGGTAAGTGGGCATGGGTGTGTAAGTGCTGTGTACTGACTGGAATATCTCTCCCGGACAGTCGGAGCTCCCTCACTCTCTGCTGGTTAACTGGTGCTACAAGTGTTTTTGGCTGCTGTGTGACTGAACTAGCAGAGGGAGGGTGTGCCTGATTGTGAGTGAGAGTTCTCAGTTTAATGACTGTAGTCTCACGTCACTCTCTCTGTTCCCTCCTCCCCCTCCCCCTTTAACATATTCAAACAGAATAAAACCAAGTTAAAAAAAAAACTCAACTCTCCAGGGGACAGAGGAGAGGAGCTGCCGATTGAAGAAATTACTCACACTTCAACTGCTCAGCCAGGAGAGAGGAGGAGAAGCTGCTGACAGTTAGCTACACGAGGGAAGCATGTTCCACAGGCTGTTTATTGGAGCTCTGGGATCAATACTGGTGTGCGTTCAAGGTAGGTGGCTGACTATAAATAAAAACCTTTACCTTTCTTCCAGAATATGTAGTAAGTAAAGGTGATGACTGGAAAAGTCAATGCTGTGAAGTTAACAGTGGTACCATGGTTAATGATGGGCAGACTTCAATTGACGGCACTGGACTTACTTCCAGTATGAACACTTTCTCAATTACTAATGAACTTATTGTTTAGCTGGTCATTTCCCTGCTTGTTTTACACATTCTGAAAACTGATTACTAGGGATCTATTTGTGAAGCCCTCACAGACACTGGTACTTAGAGACTGGCTGGTAATTAATCTGACAACTGCCAAGACCAATAAAACTGAATGTTTGATCTTTAGTATTTTCATGTAAGAGAATAGGGAGTAAACATCAAAGGAGAATGTGGTGATTTAAAGGATGTTCTTTGTAACAGAAAGTTCATTAACTGCACTGTGATAAATGTTTGAGAAATCTTTACCATAGAATCTGTAGAAAATTTGGCAAATTCTCAACGAAAGACTAGGATGCAATCCTGGCTTGATAGAGAGGGAAATAGCAGCCCCCAACCCGCAAACTGTATCATGGCGTGGTAGGACCTAATATGCACCCCCTCCCCCCATTGTACCATGGAATGGTAGGACTGACTCACCTCCTCCCCCCCCCCACCCCACCCCTACACAACTGTGCCATGGAGTGGGAGGACTGACTCACCCATCCCGCCCCTCCTCCACCCCCACCACTGTACCATGGAGTGCTAGGACTGAATCCCAACCCACTGGATAATGGAATGGCAGGACCTAATCCCCACCCATCCCCCCCGCCCCCCCCAAGTCTACCATGAAGTGTGTTACGACTGAGATGGGAGGAGTGCACTGTTTATTCCAGTCCCACTTCTCCACAGGTCACAACATATATTTTAAATTTTTCCACTTACTGATACAATCAATCATATACTCTATTTTTCCCAGAATAGAACACACTAACCAGGTTTCTTTAATGAACAACAAAATTATCAGTTTATTATAGGACAAGTCTTAACTAGTAATGAAGTAAAGTATAAACACAAAGATTGAAATTTTTAAAGTTCCTTTTTTACCTTAGCCCCTCACTCTCACAAAAAGCATTTGGGCATTACTTTTTAATTTTTGAAGAAAACAGCAGATGAGATATGTTGTTCCAAAACTGGCAGACAGTCTAGCCTCCGAGTACACATAGACAGGTCACAAGGATATTTTGGAACAGTTCTTTTCAGGCAGTGTTAAGAATTATTTTTAGCAAAGTTTTCTTCAAAGACAGGAGACGAGATGAATTGACACAGTGGACTTCTCAGGGTCTTTTAGAGGTGCTGGAAAGCAAGCTGGGTTGTGGTCTTTTTTCCTTTCTTCACTTCTTCTTCAGGCTAACTTTATCAACCGCTCCCTCCAGAAGGTAAAACATACTCTGACTCTACAACCGAAAGCTTGCCTGTTTTTCTGCTCTCTCAGGTGCACTCTGTTGCTGCCGGGCTTGTCCAATCAAGGGGCACTACTGACTTCTCTGTCCACATTTTCCCCTGTTACCAGGGTTCCTGTTTAACTTGAGTCATGTGACAACCAGTAAACATTGTTGCCGAATTAGTTCTTTCACTGTCCTCTTGAAAAATAACTGGTCCAACATTTATTCAGTTTGATTATGAATTCCTCAAAAAATATTTTAACTAAAAAAACAGAAGCACCTTCAAACAAGTGGTAGAACTGAATCCCCCTCCCACTGTACCATAGAGTGGTAGGACTGAATTCCACCCCCTGCCCCCCACACTGTACCATAGAGTGGTAGGACTGAATTCACCTCCCCCCCCCCCCACTGTACCATAGAGTAGTAGGACTGAATTCCAAACCCCCCACACTGTACCATAGAGTGGTAGGAGTGAATGCTCCCCCCCCCAAACACTATACCATGGATTGGTAAGACTGACTCACCACCCCCACTGTACCATAGAGTAGTCGGACTGAATTCCACCACCCCCCCACACTGTACCAGAGAGTGGAATGACTGAATTCCACCCCCCACCCCAACCACTGTATCATAGAGTGGGAGGACTGAATTCACCCCCCCCCCCCCCCCCCACTGTATCATAGAATGGTAGGACTGAATTCCACCCCCCCCCCCACACTGTACCATAGAGTGGTAGGACTGAATTCACCCCCCCCCCCCGACTGTATTATAGAATGGTAGGACTGAATTCCACCACCCCCCCACACTGTACCATAGAGTGGTAAGACTGAATTCACCCCCCCCCCCCACTGTATCGTAGAGTGGTAGGACTGAATTCCACCCCCCCCCCCCAAACACTGTACCATGGATTGGTAAGACTGACTCACCACCCCCACTGCATCATAGAGTGGTAGGACTGTATTCCCCCCCCCACTGTATCATCGAGTGGTAGGACTGAATTCACCCCCCCCCCCCGCCCCCACTGTACCATAGAGTGGTAGGACTGAATTCCACCCCCCCCCGCCCCCACTGTACCATAGAGTGGTAGGACTGAATTTTACCCCCCCCCCCCCACTGTACCATAGAGTGGTAGGACTGAATTCACCTCCCCCCCCCCCCAACTGTACCATAGAGTGGTAGGAGTGAATGCTCCCCCCCCCAAACACTGTACCATGGATTGGTAAGACTGATTCACCACCCCCACTGTTCCATAGAGTGGTAGGACTGAATTCCACCCCCCACCCCCGCCGCCCCCTCCCGCCCCCTGCACACTGTACCATAGAGTGGTAGGACTGAATTCACCCCCCCGCCCCCACTGTATCATAGAATGGTAGGACTGAATTCCACCACCCCCCCACACTGTACCATAGAGTGGTAAGACTGAATTCACCCCCCCCCCACTGTATCGTAGAGTGGTAGGACTGAATTCACCCCCCCCCCCCACTGTATCATAGAGTGGTATGACTGAATTCACCCCCCCCCCCACCCCGCACACTGTACCATAGAGTGGTAGGACTGAATTCACCCCCCCCCCCACACTGTATCATAGAGTGGTAGGACTGAATCCCCCCCTCCCGACTGTACCATAGAGTGGTAGGACTGAATTCCCCCCCCCCACTGTATCATCGAGTGGTAGGACTGAACTCCCCCACCCCCCACTGTACCATAGAGTGGTAGGACTGAATTCACCCCCCGCCCCCTCCAACTGTACAATAGAGTGGTAGGACTGAATTCACCTCCCCCCCCCCCCCCCCACTGTACCATAGAGTGGTAGGACTGAATTCCACCCCCCCCCCCCGCTCTCCCCCCCCCCTCCCCCCGCACACTGTACCATAGAGTGGTATGACTGAATTCCACCCCCCCCCCCGCACACTGTACCATAGAGTGCTCGGACTGAATTCCACCCCCCCACCACTGTATCATAGAGTGGTAGGACTGAATTTTACCCCCCCCACCCCCTGCACACTGTACCATAGAGTGGTAGGACTGAATTCACCTCCCCCCTCCCCCCCACTGTATCATAGAGTGGTAGGACTGAATTCCACCGCTCCCCCCCCACCCCCCCCCCCCCGCACACTGTACCATAGAGTGGTAGGACTGAATTCACCCCCCCCCCCCACTGTATCATAGAATGGTAGGACTGAATTCCACCACCCCCCCACACTGTACCATCGAGTGGTAGGACTGAATTCACCCCCCCCCCCCCCCCCCACTGTATCATAGAATGGTAGGACTGAATTCCACCCCCCCCCCCCCACACTGTACCATCGAGTGGTAGGACTGAATTCACCCCCCCCCCCCCCCACTGTATCATAGAATGGTAGGACTGAATTCACCACCCCCCCCCCCCCCCACACTGTACC
Organism: Heterodontus francisci; assembly: GCF_036365525.1. Taxonomy (NCBI): domain Eukaryota; kingdom Metazoa; phylum Chordata; class Chondrichthyes; order Heterodontiformes; family Heterodontidae; genus Heterodontus; species Heterodontus francisci. The sequence goes on from NC_090384.1 coordinate 26,921,317, forward strand.
ATCGAGTGGTAGGACTGAATTCACCCCCCCCCCCACTGTATCATAGAATGGTAGGACTGAATTCCACCACCCCCCCACACTGTACCATAGAGTGGTAGGACTGAATTCCGCCACCCCCCCACACTGTACCATAGAGTGGTAGGACTGAATTCACCCCCCCCCCCCCACTGTATCATAGAATGGTAGGACTGAATTCCACCACCCCCCCACACTGTACCATAGAGTGGTAGGACTGAATTCACCCCCCCCCCCCCACTGTATCATAGAATGGTAGGACTGAATTCCACCACCCCCCACACTGTACCATAGAGTGGTAGGACTGAATTCCACCACCCCCCACACATTACCATAGAGTGGTAGGACTGAATTCACCCCCCCCCCCACTGTATCATAGAATGGTAGGACTGAATTCCACCCCCCCCCACACTGTACCATAGAGTGGTAGGACTGAATTCCACCACCCCCCCACACTGTACCATAGAGTGGTAGGACTGAATTCACCCCCCCCCCACTGTATCATAGAATGGTAGGACTGAATTCCACCACCCCCCCACACTGTACCATAGAGTGGTAGGACTGAATTCCACCACCCCCCCACACTGCATCATCGAGTGGTAGGACTGAACTCCCCCACCCCCCACTGTACCATAGAGTGGTAGGACTGAATTCCCCCCCCACTGAACCATGGAGTGATAGGACTGAATTCCTCCCCCCCCCACCCCCACCACCAACTGTCCCATCGAGTGGTAGGACTGAATTCCACCCCCCCCCCCCCCACTGTACTATAGTGGTAGGACTGAATCCTCCCCCCCACTGTGCCATAGAGTGGTAGGACTGAATCCCCCCTACTACTGCACCCTGGAGTGGTAGGACTGGATTCCCCCCTCCCCCCCCCCCACTGTACCATAGAGTGGTAGGTCTGAATCTCCCCCTCCCACTTTACTATAGAGTGGTAGGACTGAAGCCCCCCTCCTACTGTACCATGGGGTCTTAGGACTGAATCCCCCCTCCTATTGCACCATGGAGTGGTAGGGTTGAATCCCCCCCTCCCCTGTATTATAGAGTGGTAGGACTGAATCCCACCCCCTCCCACTGTACCATGGGGTCTTAGGACTGAATTCCCCCTCCTATTGTACCATGGAGTGGTAGGACTTATCTTCCTGGAGCGGAGTGGACCTGTGGGGAGGACGCCGAGTGAGAGAAGAGGATAAATTGATCCCTAGGACGAGGGCCAGTCACTTACCTTCTGGGAGTGGAGCAGAGCAGAGCGGACCTGTGGGGAGAACGCCGAGCGAGAGAAGAGGATAAATTGAGCCCGAGGATCGAAGCCCAGTCACTTACCTCCTGGGAGTGGAGCGGAGCGGAAAACAGTCCAGGCATGCTGGAGTTTGAAAAAAGATTGTCAACAATGACATTACAGGAAAGCTGCAAGGTGATTGGTTGGTGAGTAACAGCTGTCAGTGCCTGGAGATACCTTAAACAAATCAGGGGTAAGTTATTTTTTTAAACCTACCATATAAGTGATAAGGTTAGTACTGCTAAAGTGTGCTTTTTTAAAATTAGTGTAATTTATTAAGGAGTTAAGATTGTAGTGGGTAGTGTTTGGAGTAGAACAAGGCCCCTAGAGTAATTAATGCTTTTTAATTAAAGGCAGCAACTAAGTAATCTAAAGGTAAGTCATGGCAGGAGAGCTCACACCCGTGATATGCTCCTCCTACGTTTCAGGGACGCTTCCAGTCTCCCTGACGACCATGTGTGCAGGAAGTGTATCTATCTGCAGCTACTGGCTAGTTACATTACGGAGCTGGAGCTGCGGGTGGATTTACTGTGGAGCATCCGCGGTGCTGAGGACATCTTGGCTAGCACGTTTAGCCAGGTAGGCACACCGCAGGTAATGGCTGCACAGGCAGGAAAGGGATGGGTAGTAGTAGGAGTAGAAGGCATAGGCAGATAGTGCAGGAGTCCCCTATGGCCATCTCCCTCTCGAACAGATATACCGCTTTAGATATTGTTGGGGGGGATGGCCTCCCAGGAGAAAGCAGCAATAGCCAAGTTCGTGGCACCACGGATGTCTCTGCTGCACAGTAGGGGCGGAAAAGACTGGGAGAGCCATAGTGATAGGAGATTCAAGTGTAAGGGGAACAGACAGGCGTTTCTGTGGCTGAAAACGAGACTCCAAGATGGTATGTTGCCTCCCTGGTGCGAGGGTCAAGGATGTTTCTGAGCGGCTACAGGACATTCTGAAGGGAGAGGGTGAACAGCCAGTGGTCGTGGTACGTGTCGGTACCAACGACATAGGTGGAAAAAGGGATGAGGTCCTGCAAGATGAATTTAAGGAGTCAGGAGCTAAATTTAAAAAGCAGGACCTCAAAGGTAGTAATCTCAGGATTACTTCCTGTGCCAAGTGTTAGTGAGTATAGGAACAGGAGAATAGACCAGGTGAATGCGTGGCTGGAGAAATGGTGCAGGAGGAAGGGATTTAGATTCCTGGGACATTGGGACCAGTTCTGGGGAAGGTGGGACCTGTACAAGCGGGTGGGTTACACCCAGGCAGGACCAGACCCGATGCCCTCGCAGGGGTGTTTGCTAATGCTGTTGGGGAGGATCTAAACTAGAATGGCAGAGATATTACTAGGATGCAAACCTGAGCAGGGAGACTGAGGAGGAGAAAACAAAGATAGAAACGAAAGACAGGAAACAAAAAGGCTAAAGTGGAAGGGATAGAAATCGAGGGCAAGAAACAAATAGGGCCATATTGCGAAATAATGCTAAGATGACGAAGAATGTTAAAAAGACATGCCTAAAGGCATTATGTCAAGGTGCGGAGTATTCGCAATAAGGTAGGTGAATTAACCACGCAAATAGATGTAAATGGATATGATATAGTTGCGATTACGGAGACATGGCTGCAGGGTGACCAAGGATGGGTACTGAACATCCAGGGGTATTCAATATTTAGGCAAAAATGGAAAGGAGGTGGAGTAGCGTTGTTAGTAAAAGAGGAAATCAATACAATAGTGAGGAAGGATATTAGCTCAGAGAATCCTGATGTGAAATCTGTATGGGTGGAGCTAAGAAATACCAGGGGGCAGAAAACATTGGTGGTGATGCAGAGGATGGCATTGAACAGGAAATTAGAAACTCATGCAATAAGGGTGCAACTGTAATCATGGATATAGATTGGGCAAACCAAAATAGCAATAATACTGTAGAGGAGGAATTCCTGGAGTGCGTACGTGATGGTTTTTTTGGGCCAATACGTTGAAGAACCAACTAGAGAACAGGCCATCCTAGACTGGGTATTGTGTAATGAATGAGAAAGGATTAGTTAACAATCTTGTTGTGCGGGGTCCCTTGGGGAAGAGCGACCATAAAATGATGGAATTCTTCATTAAGATGTAGAGTGAAAGAGTTGATTCCGAGACGAGGGTTCTGAATCTAAATAAAGGAAACTATGAAGGTATGAGGCACAAGTTGGCTATGATAGATTGGGAAACATTACTTAAAGGGTTGACAGTGGATAGGCAATGGCTAGCATTTAAACAGCGCATGGATGAATTACAATAACTGTTCATTCCTGTCTGGTGCAAGAATAAAACAGGAAGGGTGGCTCAACTGTGGTTTACAAAAGAAATTAGGAATAGTATTCGATCCAAGGAGGAGAAATATAAAATGGCCAGAACAAGCGGCAAACTTGAGGATTGGGAGCAGTTTAGAATTCAGCAAAGGAGGACAAAGGGATTGATTAAGAAGGGGAAAATAGAATATGAGAGTAAGCTTGCAGAGAATATAAAAACTGACTGTAAAAGCTTATATAGATATGTGAAGAGAAAAAAGATTAATGAAGACAAATGTGGGTCCCTTACAGTCAGAAAAGGGGGAATTTATAATGGGAACAAAGAAATGGCAGACCAATTAAATACATACTTTGGTTCTGTCTTCACAAAGGAGGACACAAATGACCTCCCAGAAATCTTGGGGAACATAGAGTCTAGTGAGAAGGAGGAACTGTATGAAATAAGTATTAGTAGGGAAATGGTGTTTGGGGAATTGATGGGATTGAAGGCCAATAAATACCCAGGGCCTGATAATCTACATCCCAGAGTCCGTAAGGAAGTGGCCCTAGAAATAGTAGATGCATTGCTGGTCATTTTTCAAAATTCTACAGATTCTGGAACAGTTCCAATGGATTGGAGGGTAGCTAATGTAACCCCACTATTTAAAAAAGGAGCTAGAGAGAAAACAAGGAATTATAGACTGGTTAGCCTGACATCAGCAGTGGGGAAAATGCTAGAGTCCATTATAAAAGATGTAATAGTAGAGCACTTTGAAAACAATTACAGGATCGGAAAAAACAGTATGGATTTACGAAAGGGAAATCATGCTTGACATGGGCGGCGCAGTGGTTAGCACCGCAGCCTCGCAGCTCCAGCGACCCGGGTTCAATTCTGGGTACTGCCTGTGTGGAGTTTGCAAGTTCTCCCTGTGTCTGCGTGGGTTTTCTCCGGGTGCTCCGGTTTCCTCCCACCACCAAAAGACTTGCAGGTTGATAGGTAAATTGGCCATTATAAATTGCCCCTAGTATAGGTAGGTGGTAGGAAAATATAGGGACAGGTGGGGATGTGGTAGGAATATGGGATTAGTGTAGGATTAGTATAAATGGGTGGTTGATGGTCGGCACAGACTCGGTGGGCCGAAGGGCCTGTTTCAGTGCTGTATCTCTAAATAAAAAATAAATTTACTGGAATTTTTTGAGGATGTAACTGTTAGAATAGATAAGGGAGAACCAGTGGATGTGGTGTATTTGGACTTTCAGAAGGCTTTTGATAAGGTCCCACATAAGAGATTAGTGTGCAAAATGAAAACACATGGGATTGGGGGTAAGGTACTGACATGGATAGAAAACTGGTTGGCAGACAGGAAACAAAGAGTAGGATTAAACAGGTCTTTTTCCGAGTGGCAGGGAGTGACTAGTGGGGTACCACAGGGATCAGTGCTAGGACCCCAGCTTTTCACAATATATATTAATGATGTAGATGAGGGAATTAAATGTAATATATCCAAGTTTGCAGATGACACAAAGCTGGGTGGGAGTGTGAGCTGTGAGAAGGATGCAGAAAATCTCCAGTGTGATTTGGACAGGTTGAGTGAGTGGGCAAATACATGGCAAATGCAGTATAATGTGGATAAATGTGAGATTATCCACTTTGGTGGCAAAAACAGAAAGGCAGATTATTATCTGAACGGCGATAGATTGGGAAAGGGGCGGTGCAGCGAGACCTGTGTGTCCTTGTGCACCAGTCACTGAAAGTAAGCATGCAGATGCAGCAGGCAGTTAAGACAGTCACACCCCTTAGATTAACTACCTTGAATACGGCCAGTGGTCAGGGACAGGAGGGTGTGACTATGAGTGAGGCAGGTAGAGGGATCCAGGAAATAGTGTTGCAGGAGCCTCAGCCCTTGTCCTTGTCCAACAGGTTCGAGATTCTTGCTCCCTGTGTGGACGAGAGCAGGGACTGTAGGGAGGATGAGTAAACTGACCACAGCACCATGGTACAGGGAGCCATTCAAGTGGGGTAGAAAAGAGAAATGTAGTTGTAATCAGGGATAGTATAGTTAGGGGCATAGACACTGTTCTTTGTGGACAGGATCGAGAGTCCCGAAGGCTGTGTTGCCTACCTGATGGCAGGGTTCAGGATATCTCATCTGGGCTGCAGAGGAACTTGGAGTGGGAGGGGAAAGATCCAGTTGTCGTGGTCCACGTAGGCAGCAATGATATAGGTAGAACGAGGATAGAGGTTCTGCTGAGGGAATATGAGCAGCTAGGGGCTAAATTAAAAAGCAGAACCAAAAAGGTAATAATCTCTGGATTACTACCTGAGCCACGAACTAATTGGCACAGGGTCAATAAGATTAAAGGGGTAAATGCGTGGTTCAAAGATTGGTGTGGGAGAAATGGGTTCGAATTCATGGGACATTGACACCAGTACTGGGGAAGAAGGGAGCTGTTCCGATGGGACGGGCTCCAACTGAATCATGCTGGGACCAGAGTCCTGGTGAATTGCATAACTAGGGTTGTAGATAGGGCTTTAAACTAAATAGTGGGGATGGGGGGAGGGAAAGGTTCAGTTACATGAAAAATTAAGTCAAAGTTAAAGGAGAAGGTAGGAGTGCAGGTTTGTGATGAGGCAGATTGTTACCAGAAAATAAAAGGAAGGGACAGAACGTGTGAACATCATATTGTACCAAAGAATCATACAAGAGTAAGGAAATTTGATAATAGAACAAAATTAAAGGCTTTGTATCTGAATGCATGAAGCATTTGGAATAAAATAAATGAGTTAACAGCGCAAATCGAGACGAATGGGTCTGATTTAGTGGCAATTACTGAAATGTGGTTGCAGGGAAACCAGGTTTGGGAATTGAATATCCAAGGGTACTCAGTATTTCAGAAGGATAGGCAGGAAGGAAAGGGAAGTGGTGTAGCTTTGTTAGTAAAGGAAGAGATCAGTGCGCTAGTGAGAAATGATATCGGGACTGGAGATCAAGACGTAGAATCAGTCTGGATAGAAATAAGAAATAGTAAGGGAAAGAAGTCCCTGTTGGGAGTAATCTATAGGCCCCCAAATAGTAGTTTCGTAGTGGGGCGCAGTATAAACCAGGAAATACTGGGGGCTTGTAAGAAAGGTACGGCAATAATCATGGGTGATTTTAATGTGCATATAGACTAGATTAATCAAATTGGCAAGGGTAGCCTTGAGGGAGAGTTCATTGAATGTATTAGAGATTGTTTTTTGGAGCAATATGTTGTGGAACCAACCAGGGAGCAGGCTATTCTAGATATGGTATTGTGTAATGAGGTGGGATTAATTAATGATCTCATAGTTAAGGATCCTCCAGGGAAGAGTGATCATAGCATGCTAGAATTTCAAATTCAGTTTGAGGGCGAGACACTGGAGTCCCACACTAGAGTTCTGGAGTCAAACAAAGGTAGTTACACAGGCATGAGGACTGATTTGGCCCTAGTAGACGGGGCAGGAAGTCTAAATGGTAGGACAGTTGATGAGCAGTGGCAGATGTTTAAGGAGATATTCAAATCCTCCCAACTAAAATATATTCCAGAGAGGAAGTAAAATTGTAAGAGGGGGAAAAACAATGATGACTAAGCAAGGAAGTTAAGGATAACACAAAGACAAAAACTAAGGCATCCCATATTGCAAAGGCCAGTGGCAGGCTGAAAGATTGGGAAACTTTTAAAGATCAACAAAGGGTTACCAAAAAAGTCATAAAAAGAGCAAAGGTAAATTATGAAAGAAAACTAGCGCAAAATATAAAAATGGATAGCAAAAGCTTCTATAAGTATATAAAAGGGAAGAGAGTAGCTAAAGTGAATGTTGGTCCCTTGGAGGATGTGACTGGGGAGTTAATGGAGGGCAACACAGAACTGGCGGAGACAGTAAATCAGTATTTTGCCTCAGTTTGCACCGTGGAGGACACTAGTACCATCCCAATAGTAACAAGTAATGCAGAGGTTATAGAAAGGGAGGAACTTGGAACAATCATCATTACGAAGGAAAAAGTACTGAGAAAACTATTGGGATTGAAGGCAGACAAGTCCCCAGAGCCTGATGGCCTACATCCTAGGGTCTTAAAGGAAGTGGCAGTGGAGATAGTGAATCCATTGGTTATAATATTCCAAAATTCTCTGGATGCAGGGAAGGTTCCAGTTGATTGGAAAAAAGCTAATATAATGCCCTTATTCAAAAAGGAAGGTAGGCAGAAAGAAGGAAACTATAGACCAGATAGTTTAACATCTGTCATTGGGAAATTGTTAGAATCCATTAGTAAGGAAGTAATAACAGGACATTTAGAAAGTCAAAATGCAATCCACCAGAGTCAGCATGGTTTTATGAAGGGTAAATCGTGTTTGACTAATTTGCTAGAGTTCTTCGAAGATGTAACAAGCAAAGTGGATAATGGGGATCCTGTAGATGTAGTATATCTGGACTTCCAGAAGGCAGTTGATAAGGTGCCGTACAAAAGGTTAATACACAAGGTAAGATCACATGGGGTTAGGGGCAATTTATTAGCTTGGATAGAGGATTGGCTAACCAACAGAAAACAGAGAGTCGGGATAAATGGGTTTTTTTCTGGTTGGCAAGATATAACTAGTGGGGTGCCACAGGGTTCGGTCCTCGGGCTCCAACTATTTACAATCTATATTAATGACTTGGATGCATAGAAAAAAAATAGGAGCAGGAGTAGGCCATTCGGCCCTTTGAGCCTGCTCCGCCATTCATTTATGATCATGGCATGATCATGCAGGGATAGAAGGTACTATAGCCAAATTTGCTTATGACACTAAAATAGGTGGGATAGTAAGTTGCAATAAAGAAAAAAGAAATTTACAAATGGATATGGATAGGTTAGATGAATTGGCCAAAATTTGGCAGAAGGAATTTAACATGGATGAGTGTAAGGTTATCCATTTTTGGTTGGAAGAATAGAAACATAGAAACATAGAAAATAGGAGCAGGAGTAGGCCATTCGGCCCTTCGAGCCTGCTCCGCCATTCATTATGATCATGTCTGATCATCCAACTCAGTAACTTGTTCCCGCTTTCGCCCCATACCCTTTGATCCCTTTAGACCCAAGAGCTATATCTAACTCCTTCTTGAAAACATACAATGATTTGGCCTCAAATGCTTTCTGTTGTAGCAAATTCCACAGGCTCACCTCTCTCTGGGTGAAGAAATTTCTCCTCATCTCAGTCCTGAAAGGTTTACCCTGTATCCTAAGACTATGGCCCCTGGTTCTGGGATCCCCCACCATCGGAACATCCTTCCTGCATCTGCCCTGTCAAATCCTGTTAGAATGTTATAGGTTTCTACGAGAGCCCCCCTCACTCTTCTGAACTCCAGCAAATATAATCCTAACTGACTCAATCTCTCCTCATACGTCAGTCCCGCCATCCCAGGAATCAGTCTGGTAAACCTTTGCTGCACTCCCTCTAAAGCAAGAACATCCTTCCTCAGATAAGGAGACCAAAACTGCACACAGTATTCCAGGTGTGGCCTCACCAAGGCCCTGTATAATTGCAATAAGACATCCCTGCTCCTGTATTCGAATCCTCTCGCCATGAAGGCCAACATACCATTTGCATTTTTTACCGCCTCTTTCGCCTGCATGCTTACTTTCAGCGACTGGTACAGGAGAACACCCAGGTCTCGCTGCATTTTCCCCTCTCTCAGTTTATAGCTGTTCTGATAATCTGCCTTTCTGTTTTTGCTACCAAAGTGGATAACCTCACATTTATCCACATTATACTGCATCTGCCATGCAGTTGCCCACTCACTCAACTTGTCCAAATCACCCTGAAGCCTCTCTGCATTCTCCTCATAACTCACCCTCGCACCCAGTTTTGTGTCATCTGCAAATTTGGAGATATTACATTTAGTTCCCTCATCTACTTTTATACTCTATTCCTATATATATCTAATTAATATATATTGTGAATAGCTGGGCTCCTAGCACTGATCCCTGCGGTACCCCACTAGTCACTGCCTGCCATTCGGAAAAAGACCCTACTCTTTGTTTCCTGTCTGCCAACCAATTTTCTATCCATTGCAATACACTACTCCCAATCCCATGCGCTTTAATTTTCCATGCTAATCTCTTATGTGGGACTTTGTCGAAAGCCTTCTGAAAGTCCAAATAAACCACATCCACTGGTTCTGCCTCATCAACTCTACTAGTTACATCCTCGAAGAATTCTAGTACATTTGTCAAGCATGATTTTCCTTTCGTAAATCCGTGCTAACTCTGCCTGATTCTACCACTGTTCTCCAAGTGCTCTGCTATAAAGGCAAATTATTATCTAAATGGAGAGAAACTTCAGAGTGCTGCGGTGCAGAGGCATCTGGGTGTCCTCATGCATGAATCACAGAAACCTAGTATGCAGGTACAGCAGGTAATAAGGAAGGCAAATAGAATTTTGGCATTTATTGCTAAAGGAATAGAGTATAAAAGTAGGGAAGTGTTGCTGCAACTGTACAAGGCATTAGTGAGACCACACCTGGTGTATTGCGTACAGTTTTGGTCCCATGCTTGAGGAGGGATATAGTTGCATTGGAGGCAGTTCAGAGGAAGTTCACTAGATTGATTCCAGAGATGAGGAGTTTGTCTTATGTGAAAGATTGAACAGTTTAGGCCTTTACTCTCTAGAGTTTAGAGAATGGGAGGAGATCTAATTGAGTTCTATAAGATGATTCAGGGGATTGACAAAGTAGATGTAGAGAGGATGTTTTCTCTTGTGGGGCAATCTAGAATGAGAGGTCATAGTTTTAGGATAAGTGGGGGTAGCAGATTTAAAACAGAGATGAGGAGAAATTACTTCTCGCAAAGGGTGGTGAGTCTGTGGAATTCACTATCCCAGAGTACAATGGATGACGGGACATTGAGTAAATTTAAGGAGGAGATAGACAGATTTTTAATTAGTAATGGGTTGAAGGGTTATGGAGAACGGGCAGGAAAGTGGAGTTGAGGCCAAGATGGGATCATCCATGATCGTACTGAATGGCGGAGCAGGCTCGAGGGGCTGAATTGCCTCCTCCTGCTCCTAATTCTTATGTTCTTAAGAAGGCAATCAAGCAGGCTACTACGTCCTGGATGATGTCGAGCTTCTTGAGTGTTGTTGGAGCTGCACCCATCCAGGCAAGTATAGAGTATTCCATCAGACTCCTGACTTGGGCCTTATAGTTGGTGGGCAGGCTTTGGGGAGTCAGGTGTTACTTGCTGCAGAATTCCTAGCCTTTGACCTGCTCTTGTAGTCACAGTATTTATGTGGCTGCTCCAGTTCAGTTTTTGGTCAATGGTAACCCCCCCAGGATGTTGATAGTGCAAAATAGTGGTTGCTTGCCAAGCGCGAATGAGCTAACAGGACTACATAACGAGGTTTTTACTACACATTGTGAGGAGATGACGTCTCAGATTAACATGAGATTTTTGCACTTATTGATGATGAGTCCACTGATTAGGAAGTCAATTATGTGCTGCATGTTTTGATTGATTTTATGTTTGGTAAAGCCAAAGATGTGCAGTCAGGAAAGCTCACAACAGTGCTCACAGACTGCGTCCACTTAGAAGCTACTAATTACACCACAGTTTCCCAAGCAATAATCAAAACCATTTCAAAATACAGTGCATATTTTAACAAAGTGTCTGCTTTCATTAGTGACAATACTGAAAGCATTTGATACTGCAGATTTTATGGGCCTTGACAACATTCTAGCAATGAAGACATGTGCTCCAGAACTAGCCGTGCCCCTACCCAAGCTGTTCCAGTACAGCTACAACACTAGCATCTACCTGACAACGTGGAAAATTGCCCAGGTATGTCCTGTGCATAAAAAGGAGGACAAATCCAAACTGGCCAATTACCGCTCCATCAGTCTACTCTCAATCGTCAGTAAAGTGATAGAAGGTGTTGTTGACAGTGTTATCAAGTGGCACTTGCTTAGCAGTAACATGCTCAGTAACACTCAGTTTGGGTTCTGCCAAGACCACTCAGCTCCTGACCTTATTACAGCTTTGGTTCAAACATGGACAAAAGAGCTGAGTTCCAGAGGTGAGGTGAGAATGACTGCCCTTGACATCAAAGCAGCATTTGACTAAGAATGGCATCAAGGATCCCTTGCAAAACTGGAGTCAATGGGAATCAGGGGGAAAGCTCTCTGCTGGTTAGAGTCATACCTAGTTCAAAGGAAGGTGGTTGTGGTAGTTGGAGGTCAATCATCTCAGCTCCAGGACATCACTGCAGGAATTCCTCAGGGTAGTGTCCTAGGCCCAACCATCTTCAGCTGCTTCATCAATGACCTTCCTTCAATCATAAGGTCAGAAGTGGGGAAGTTCGCTGATGATTGCACAACGTTCAGCACCATTTGCGACTCCTCAGATACAGAAGCAGTCTGTGTAGAAATGCAGCAAGACCCGGACAATATCTAGGCTTGGGCTGATAAGTGGCAAGCAACATTCATGCCATACAGGTGCCAGGCAATGACCATCTCCAACAAGAGAGAATCTAACCATCTCCTCTTGACATTCATTGACATTACGATCACTGAATCCCCACGATCAACATCCTGGGGGTTACCATTAAATATAAACTGAACTGGAGTAGCCATATAAATACCATGGCTACAAGAGCAGGTCAGAGGCTAGGAATCCTGTGGCAAGTAACTCACCTCCTGACTCCCCAAAGCCTGTCCACCATCTACAAGGCACAAGTCAGGAGTGTGATGGAATACTCTCCACTTGCCTGGATGGGTGCAGCTCCAACAACAATCAAGAAGCTCGACACCATCCAGGACAAAACAGCCCACTTGATTGGCACCCCATTCACAAACATTCACTCCCTTCACCACTGATGCACAGTGGCAGCAGTCTGTACCATCTACAAGATGCACTGCAGCAACGCACCAAGGCTCCTTCGACAGCACCTTCCAAACCCGTGACCTCTACCAACTAGAAGGACAAGGGCAGCAGTTGCAAGGGAACACCACTACATGCATGTCCCCCTCCAAGCCACACACCATCCTGACTTGGAACTATATCACTGCTCCTTCACTGTCACTGGGTCAAAATCCTGGAACTCCCTTCCTAACAGCACTGTGGGTGTGCCTGCCTCACATGGACTGCAGCGGTTCAAGAAGGCAGCTCACCACCACCTTCTCAAGGGCAATTAGGGATGGGCAATAAATGCTGGCCTGGCCAGCAATGCCCAAATCCCATGAATGAATAAAAAAAAACTTGTTACACGACAAAATCTTTCAAATCTGTGCTCCAAGTGTAATGTCTAATGCCATCCATATTACATGTAATGCACATATTTCTTGTCAGTGAATTGTGCAAAAGAGAGTTTGGTAAAGTTGACAATCTGGTCAGCTACATTAAAAAGATATTCTAACACTGCCCTAGCCACAAGCTTTGATTCAGTTACACATTGCAAAGGTGGCTGAAATGGCTGAAATTGGGGAACGAAACATCCCCCTCCCTCTGAAGCCAGTAATTACACATTTGAGTTCTTGCTTTTGGGCAATACAATATCATGCACCTTACCTGAAATACTACTCAGACTTCATCACAGAAGAGTTCACACTGACACGGAAAACACAGGTTTTAACAGACATTGTAACCCTTTTAAACAATGCTCAGCTTTATGAGGAGGTTCAGTTTGTTGCCAAGAGTACTACACGACTGATGGATTTAACCACTTGAATCTTGACATGTCACAATCCATAAAGCTTACAATAAATTAATGGATGCACTGTTCTGGGCTAAAGCACAGTTAAATGAACAACACTCTGATGATGCTGAATTAAATGCCTGTGCGCAACAGATGTTTTCTTGCATGGCAAAGCAGGTCAAACAAATTACTGGTACGGGGAAGAGTCAAGCAGTGAAGAAAAAGTGTCTCAGAGGTTTCAACAACATTCCGTGGCATTCCTGAAAGCTGTGTGCATCTTTGACCCTGCACAAATACATCTCTTAATGGTGGATTTAAACTTTCGAACAGATTTAAACTTTCGACAAGAACTGCAGGCTGAAGATTCCTGCTTATAAAAGCATTGCAAAAGAAGCAGACTGTACTTTACCTGTGCTGCAGTTTTGGAATTCTGTGGAATGCAGAATCCCCCACCTTGCAAGGCTAGCACGGTGCTGTCTGACAATTCCAACAAACTTTGTGGATGCGGAGAGAGCTGTGTCTAAACATGCAGGTGTTCACAGTACAGAGACAGGGAATGAAAAAAGAGACAGTTGCAGGTTGCTCCATGCTCACATTCAACCACTGACTTCAATGAGTGAAGAATGTGATCTATTTATCGGCAGCTTTTTACAATAGTTTTTGAGTATACAATTAATGCCATTTGAAACCAGATACCTCTCGTCTATTTTTTGTTTTAAGTAAATCATTTTCATGGTTTTTGTGAAATTCATGATTCTTAAAATGCTGTGACCATGCAATTTGTTAAATTTGACCATGAATTTTGTCGGGCCCTAATGATCAGGGAATTACTGGACAGTACAATTGAGAACCAGGCTGAATATAGAAGGTTCAGATGGGAGGTGAAAAATCAAATAAGAGAAACAAAGAAAGAGTATGAGAAGAGACTCCCAGCTAACATAAAACGGAAGCTGAAAGTCTTCTGTAGGCACATAAATAGTAAAAGGGCAGTAAAAGATGGAGTGCGGCCAATTCGGGACATAAAAGGGAATTTACGCATGACAGGCAGAGGACATGGCTGAGGTACTAAATGAGTAATTTGCATCTATTTTGACCAAGGAAGAAGATGTTGCCCAAATCTGGGTGAAACAGGAGGTCGTTGAGACACTGGATAGGCTAAAAATTGATAAAAGGGAGATATTAGATAGGCTGGCTGTACTTAAAGTTGATGAGTCACTAGGACCGAATGAGATGCACTCAAGGGTACCTCGGGAAGTAAGGGCGGAAATTGCAGAGGCACTGGCCATAATCTTCCAATCCTCCTTAGGTACAAATGTGGTGACAGAGGATTGGAGAATTGCAAGAGAAATTGCAAGAGAATTGCCTTGTTCAAAAAGGGTGTAAAGACAAGCCGAACAACTACAGGCCAGTCAGTTTAACCACAGTGGTGGGAAAGCTTTTAGAAACGATAATTTGGGACAAAGTTAATAGTCACTTGGACAAATGTGGATTAGTTAAGAAAAATCAGCATCAGTTTGTTAAGAGCAAATCATGTTAAACTCATTTGATTGAGTTCTTTGATCAGGTAGCAAAGAGGGTTATGAGGGTAATGCAGTTGATGTGTTGTACATAGACTTCCAAAAGACATTTGATAAAGTGCCACATTACAGGCTTGTCAGCAAAGTTAGAGCCCATGGAATAAGTGGGACAGCAGCAGCATGCATACAAAATTGGCTGAGTGATGGGAAACAGAGAGCAGTTGTGAATGGTTGTTTTTCATACTGGAGGAAGGGGTTGGTGTTAGGACCGTTGTTTTCCTGATATATATGAATGAACTAGACTTGGGTGTACAGGGCACAATTTCATAATTGCAGATGACACAAAAATTAGAAGTATTGTTAACTGTGAGGAGAATAGTGATAAACTTCAAGAGGATATAGACTGGCTGGTGGAATCGGCGGACTAGTGACAGCGGAAATTTAATGCAGAAAAGTGTGAGGTGATTGGCAGTATTTTGGAAGGAAGAACAAGAAGAGGCATCATAAATTAAAGGGTACAATTCTAAAGGGGGTGCAGGAGCAGAGAGACCTGGGAGTATATGTGTGCAAATCATTGAAGGTTGCAAGGCAGGTTGAGAAAGTGGTGAATAAAGCATATGGGATCCTGGGCATTATAAATAGGGACATAGAGTGCAAAAACATGAAATTTATGATAGACCTGTAAAAAATACTGGTTCTGCCTCAACTGGAATACTGTGTCCAGTTTTTGGCACCACACTTTTGGAAGGACGTCAAGGCATTAGAGATGGTGCAGAAAAGAATCACGACAAAGGTTCCAGGGATGAGGAACGTCAGTTTCATGGATAAGTTGGAGAAGTAGGGGCTGCTCTCCTTGGAGAAGAGACGATTAAGAGGAGATATGATAGAGGTGTTCAAAATCATGTGGGGTCTGGATAGAGAAGATAGAGAGATACTGTTCCCATTGACCAATGGATCCAAAACCAGAGAACACTGATTTAAGGTGATTGACAAAAGATACAACAGCGACATGAGGGAAATCCTTTTTTCACAGTAAGTGGATATATCGGGAATGAACTGCCTGAGAGATTGGTGGAGGTAGAATCAATCGAGGCTTTCCAAAGGGAACGGGATAATTATCTGAAGAGAAAAAATTTGCAGGTTGCAGTGAAAAGGCAGGGCAATGGTGTGAGGTGGGTTGCTCTTGCAAGGAAACAACATAGACATGATGTGCTCAATGGGCACCATGTGTGATGCAACCATTCTATGATTCAGTGAACCAAGTCACTTTCAGCCTATTGGTGAAGGAACTACTGCCCCCAGTCATAATAAGTCTTGTGATGGACAGGGAATTATTGCCTCCAGTCACAGTTGGCCGATTGATGAAATGGAATTACTGCATCCATTTGATGTTAATCTATTGTTCAGGAAATTAATGTTCCCAGTCACTGTCAGTCTCGTGATGATCAGAGAATTACTGTCCCCAGTCAGTGTTCGTCCATTGATGATCAAAGAAGTACTGTCCGCAGTCACTGTCAGACTATTCATCCTGGAATTACTGTCCCCAGTCACTGTCAGTCTATTGATGATCAGAGAATTACTGTCCCCAGTCACTGTCAGTCCAGTGATGATCAGACAATTACTGTCTCCAGTCACTGTCAGTCTGTTGATCAGGGAATTATGGTCCCCAGTCACTGTCAGTCCATTGATGATCATGGAATTACTGTCCCCAGTCACTGTCAGTCTATTGATGATCAGAGAATTGTTGCCACCAGTCACTGTCAGTCTATTGATGATCAGAGAATTACTGTCCCCAGTCACTGTCAGTCTGTTGATGATCAGGGAATTATGGTCCCCAGTCACTGTCAGTCCATTGATGATCATGGAATTAATGTCCCCAGTCACTGTCAGTCTATTGATGATCAGGGAATTACTGTCCCCAGTCACTGTCAGTCTATTGATGATCAGGGAATTACTGTCCCCAGTCACTGTCAGTCTATTGATGATCAGGGAATTACTGTCTCCAGTCACTGTCAGTCTATTGATGATCAGGGAATTAATGCCCCCAGTGACTGTCAGTCTATTGATGATCAGAGAATTAATGCCCCCAGTGACTGTCAGTCTATTGATGATCAGAGAATTACTGTCCCCAGTCACTGTCAGTCTATTGATGATCAGGGAATTACTGTCCCCAGTCACTGTCAGTCTATTGATGATCAGGGAATTACTGTCTCCAGTCACTGTCAGTCTATTGATGATCAGGGAATTAATGCCCCCAGTGACTGTCAGTCTATTGATGATCAGAGAATTAATGCCCCCAGTGACTGTCAGTCTATTGATGATCAGAGATATACTGTCCCCAGTCACTGTCAGTCTATTGATGATCAGAGAATTGTTGCCAAAAGTCACTGTCAGTCTATTGATGATCAGGGAATTACTGTCTCCAGTCACTGTCAGTCTATTGATGATCAGGGAATTACTGTCTCCAGTCACTGTCAGTCTATTGATGATCAGAGAATTACTGTCCCCAGTCACTGTCAGTCTATTGATGATCAGGGGATTACTGTCCCCAGTCACTGTCGGTCTATTGATGATCAGAGAATTACTGTCCCCAGTCACTGTCAGTCTATTGATGATCAGAGAATTACTGCAACCAGTCACTGTCAGTCTATTGATGATCAGAGAATTACTGTCCCCAGTCACTGTCAGTCTATTGATGATCAGAGAATTACTGCAACCTGTCACTGTCAGTCTATTGATGATCAGAGAATTACTGCAACCAGTCACTGTCAGTCTATTGATGATCAGAGAATTACTGTCCCCAGTCACTGTCAGTCTATTGATGATCAGAGCATTACTGTCCCCAGTCACTGTCAGTCTATTGATGATCAGTGAATTACAGTCCCCAGTCACTGTCAGTCTATTGATGATCAGAGAATTACTGTCCCCAGTCACTGTCAGTCTATTGATGATCAGAGAATTACTGTCCCCAGTCACTGTCAGTCTATTGATGATCAGAGAATTACTGTCCCCAGTCACTGTCAGTCAACTGATGATCAGAGCATTACTGTCCCCAGTCACTGTCAGTCTATTGATGATCAGAGAATTACTGTCCCCAGTCACTGTCAGTCTATTGATGATCAGAGAATTACTGTCCCCTGTCACTGTCAGTCTATTGATGATCAGAGAATTACTGCAACCAGTCACTGTCAGTCGATTGATGATCAGGGAATTACTGCAACCAGTCACTGTCAGTCTATTGATGATCAGAGAATTACTGTCCCCAGTCACTGTCAGTCTATTGATGATCAGAGAATTACTGTCCCCAGTCACTGTCAGTCTGTTGATGATCAGAGAATTACTGTCCCCAGTCACTGTCAGTCTATTGATGATCAGAGAATTACTGCAACCTGTCACTGTCAGTCTATTGATGATCAGAGAATTATTGTCCCCAGTCACTGTCAGTCTATTGATGATCAGAGAATTACTGCAACCAGTCACTGTCAGTCGATTGATGATCAGGGAATTACTGCAACCAGTCACTGTCAGTCTATTGATGATCAGAGAATTACTGCAACCTGTCACTGTCAGTCTATTGATGATCAGGGAATTACTGCAACCAGTCACTGTCAGTCGATTGATGATCAGGGAATTACTGCAACCAGTCACTGTCAGTCTATTGATGATCAGAGAATTACTGTCCCCAGACACTGTCAGTCTATTGATGATCAGAGAATTACTGCAACCTGTCACTGTCAGTCTATTGATGATCAGAGAATTACTGCAACCAGTCACTGTCAGTCGATTGATGATCAGGGAATTACTGCAACCAGTCACTGTCAGTCTATTGATGATCAGAGAATTACTGTCCCCAGTCACTGTCAGTCTATTGATGATCAGAGAATTACTGTCCCCAGTCACTGTCAGTCTATTGATGATCAGAGAATTACTGCAACCTGTCACTGTCAGTCTATTGATGATCAGAGAATTACTGCAACCAGTCACTGTCAGTCTATTGATCATCAGAGAATTACTGCAACCAGTCACTGTCAGTCTATTGATGATCAGAGAATTACTGTCCCCAGTCACTGTCAGTCTATTGATGATCAGAGAATTACTGTCTCCAGTCACTGTCAGTCTATTGATGATCAGGGAATTACTGCAACCAGTCACTGTCGGTCGATTGATGATCAGGGAATTACTGCAACCAGTCACTGTCAGTCTATTGATGATCAGAGAATTACTGTCCCCAGTCACTGTCAGTCTATTGATGATCAGGGAATTACTGCAACCAGTCACTGTCAGTCGATTGATGATCAGGGAATTACTGTCCCCAGTCACTGTCAGTCTATTGATGATCAGAGAATTACTGTCCCCAGTCACTGTCAGTCTATTGATGATCAGGGAATTACTGCAACCAGTCACTGTCAGTCTATTGATGATCTGAGAATTACTGTCCCCAGTCACTGTCAGTCTATTGATGATCAGAGAATTACTGCAACCAGTCACTGTCAGTCTATTGATGATCTGAGAATTACTGTCCCCAGTCACTGTCAGTCTATTGATGATCAGAGAATTACTGTCCCCAGTCACTGTCAGTCTATTGATGATCAGAGAATTACTGCAACCTGTCACTGTCAGTCTATTGATGATCAGAGAATTACTGCAACCAGTCACTGTCAGTCTATTGATGATCAGAGAATTACTGTCCCCAGTCACTGTCAGTCTATTGATGATCAGAGAATTACTGCAACCAGTCACTGTCAGTCTATTGATGATCTGAGAATTACTGTCCCCAGTCACTGTCAGTCTATTGATGATCAGAGAATTTCTGTCTCCAGTCACTGTCAGTCTATTGATGATCAGAGAATTACTGTCTCCAGTCACTGTCAGTCTATTGATGATCAGGGAATTACTGCAACCAGTCACTGTCAGTCTATTGATGATCAGAGAATTACTGTCCCCAGTCACTGTCAGTCTATTGATGATCAGAGAATTACTGCAACCAGTCACTGTCAGTCTATTGATGATCTGAGAATTACTGTCCCCAGTCACTGTCAGTCTATTGATGATCAGAGAATTACTGTCCCCAGTCACTGTCAGTCTATTGATGATCAGAGAATTACTGCAACCTGTCACTGTCAGTCTATTGATGATCAGAGAATTACTGCAACCAGTCACTGTCAGTCTATTGATGATCAGAGAATTACTGACCCCAGTCACTGTCAGTCTATTGATGATCAGAGAATTACTGTCCCCAGTCACTGTCAGTCTTTTGATGATCAGAGAATTACTGTCCCCAGTCACTGTCAGTCTATTGATGATCAGAGAATTACTGCAACCAGTCACTGTCAGTCTACTGATGATCAGAGAATTACTGTCCCCAGTCACTGTCAGTCTATTGATGATCAGAGAATTACTGTCTCCAGTCACTGTCAGTCTATTGATGATCAGGGAATTACTGCAACCAGTCACTGTCAGTCTATTGATGATCAGAGAAATACTGTCCCCAGTCACTGTCAGTCTATTGATGATCAGAGAATTACTGCAACCTGTCACTTTAAGTCTATTGATGATCAGAGAATTATTGTCTCCAGTCACTGTAAGTCTATTGATGATCAGAGAATTACTGTCTCCAGTCACTGTCAGTCTATTGATGATCAGAGAATTACTGTCCCCAGTCACGATCAGTCTATTGATGATCAGAGAATTACTGTCCCCTGTCACTGTCAGTCTATTGATGATCAGAGAATTACTGTCTCCAGTCACTGTCAGTCTATTGATGATCAGAGAATTACTGTCCCCAGTCACGATCAGTCTATTGATGATCAGAGAATTACTGTCCCCTGTCACTGTCAGTCTATTGATGATCAGAGAATTACTGTCCCCAGTCACTATCAGTCTGTTGATGATCAGAGGATTAATGTCTCCAGTCACTGTCAGTCTATTGATGATCTGAGAATTACTGTCTCCAGTCACTGTCAGTCTATTGATGATCATAGAATTACTGCCCCCAGTCACTGTCACTCTATTGATGATCAGAGAATGACAGTCCCCAGTCACTATCAGTCTATTGATGATCAGAGAATTACTGTCCCCAGTCACTATCAGTCTATTGATGATAGAATTACTGTCTCCAGTCACTGTCAGTCTATTGATGATCATAGAATTACTGACCCCAGTCACTGTCACTCCATTGATGATCAGAGAATTACTGTCCCGAGTCACTGTCAGTCTATTGATGATCAGAGAATTACTGACCCCAGTCACTGTCACTCCATTGATGATCAGAGAATTACTGTCCCCAGTCACTATCAGTCTATTGATGATCAGAGAATTACTGTCCCCAGTCACTATCAGTCTATTGATGATCAGAGAATTACTGTCTCCAGTCACTGTCAGTCTATTGATGATCAGAGAATTACTGTCCGCAGTCACTGTCAGTCTATTGATGATCAGAGAATTAATGTCTCCAGTCACTGTCAGTCTATTGATGATCAGAGAATTACTGTCCCCAGTCACTGTCAGTCTATTGATGATCAGAGAATTACTGTCTCCAGTCACTGTCACTCTATTGATGATCAGAGAATTACTGTCCCCAGTCACTATCAGTCTATTGATGATCAGAGATTTACTGTCCCCAGTCACTGTCAGTCTATTGATGATCAGAGAATTACTGTCCCCAGTCACTGTCAGTCTATTGATGATCAGAGAATTACTGTCCCCAGTCATTATCAGTCTATTGATGATCAGAGAATTACTGTCCCCAGTCACTATCAGTCTATTGATGATCAGAGAATTACTGTCTCCAGTCACTGTCAGTCTATTGATGATCAGAGAATTACTGTCCCCAGTCACTGTCAGTCTATTGATGATCAGAGAATTACTGTCCCCAGTCACTATCAGTCTATTGATGATCAGAGAATTAATGTCTCCAGTCACTGTCAGTCTATTGATGATCCGAGAATTACTGTCCCCAGTCACTTTTAGTCTATTGATGATCAGAGAATTACTGTCCCCAGTCAATGTCAGTCTATTGATGATCAGAGAATTACTGTCCCCAGTCACTGTCACTCTATTGATGATCAGAGAATTACAGTCCCCAGTCACTATCAGTCTATTGATGATCAGAGATTTACTGTCCCCAGTCACTGTCAGTCTATTGATGATCAGAGAATTACTGTCCCCAGTCACTGTCAGTCTATTGATGATCAGAGAATTACTGTCCCCAGTCATTATCAGTCTATTGATGATCAGAGAATTACTGTCCCCAGTCACTATCAGTCTATTGATGATCTGAGAATTACTGTCTCCAGTCACTGTCAGTCTATTGATGATCAGAGAATTACTGTCCCCAGTCACTGTCAGTCTATTGATGATCAGAGAATTACTGTCCCCAGTCACTATCAGTCTATTGATGATCAGAGAATTACTGTCCCCAGTCACTGTCAGTCTATTGATGATCAGAGAATTACTGTCCCCAGTCACTGTCAGTCTATTGATGATCAGAGAATTACTGTCCCCAGTCATTATCAGTCTATTGATGATCAGAGAATTACTGTCCCCAGTCACTATCAGTCTATTGATGATCAGAGAATTACTGTCTCCAGTCACTGTCAGTCTATTGATGATCCGAGAATTACTGTCCCCAGTCACTTTTAGTCTATTGATGATCAGAGAATTACTGTCCCCAGTCAATGTCAGTCTATTGATGATCAGAGAATTACTGTCCCCAGTCACTGTCACTCTATTGATGATCAGAGAATTACAGTCCCCAGTCACCATCAGTCTATTGATGATCAGAGAATTACTGTCCCCAGTCACTATCTGTCTATTGATGATCAGAGAATTACTGTCCCCATTCACTATCAGTCTATTGATGATCAGAGAATTACTGTCTCCAGTCACTGTCAGTCTATTGATGATCAGAGAATTACTGTCCCCAGTCACTACCAGTCTATTGATGATCAGAGAATTACTGTCCCCAGTCACTATCAGTCTATTGATGATCTGAGAATTACTGTCTCCAGTCACTGTCAGTCTATTGATGATCAGAGAATTACTGTCCCCAGTCACTATCAATCTATTGATGATCAGAGAATTACTTTCTCCAGTCACTGTCTGTCTATTGATGATCAGAGAATTACTGTCCCCAGCCACTATCAGTCTATTGATGATCAGAGAATTACTGTTTCCAGTCACTATCAGTCTATTGATGATCAGAGAATTACTGTCCCCAGTCACTGTCACTCTATTGATGATCAGAGAATTACTGTCCCCAGTCAGTGTCGGTCTCTTGATGATCATAGAATTACTGTCCCCAGTCACTATCAGTCTATTGATGATCAGAGAATTACTGTCTCCAGTCACTGTCAGTCTATTGATGATCAGAGAATTACTGCAACCTGTCACTGTCAGTCTATTGATGATCAGAGAATTACTGTCCCCAGTCACTGTCAGTCTATTGATGATCAGAGAATTACTGCAACCAGTCACTGTCAGTCGATTGATGATCAGGGAATTACTGCAACCAGTCACTGTCAGTCTATTGATGATCAGAGAATTACTGTCCCCAGTCACTGTCAGTCTATTGATGATCAGAGAATTACTGTCCCCAGTCACTGTCAGTCTATTGATGATCAGAGAATTACTGCAACCTGTCACTGTCAGTCTATTGATGATCAGAGAATTACTGCAACCAGTCACTGTCAGTCTATTGATCATCAGAGAATTACTGCAACCAGTCACTGTCAGTCTATTGATGATCAGAGAATTACTGTCCCCAGTTACTGTCAGTCTATTGATGATCAGAGAATTACTGTCTCCAGTCACTGTCAGTCTATTGATGATCAGAGAATTACTGCAACCAGTCACTGTCAGTCTATTGATGATCAGAGAATTACTGTCCCCAGTCACTGTCAGTCTATTGATGATCAGGGAATTACTGCAACCAGTCACTGTCAGTCGATTGATGATCAGGGAATTACTGTCCCCAGTCACTGTCAGTCTATTGATGATCAGAGAATTACTGTCCCCAGTCACTGTCAGTCTATTGATGATCAGAGAATTACTGCAACCTGTCACTGTCAGTCTATTGATGATCAGGGAATTACTGCAACCAGTCACTGTCAGTCTATTGATGATCAGAGAATTACTGTCCCCAGTCACTGTCAGTCTATTGATGATCAGAGAATTACTGCAACCAGTCACTGTCAGTCTATTGATGATCTGAGAATTACTGTCCCCAGTCACTGTCAGTCTATTGATGATCAGAGAATTACTGTCCCCAGTCACTGTCAGTCTATTGATGATCAGAGAATTACTGCAACCTGTCACTGTCAGTCTATTGATGATCAGGGAATTACTGCAACCAGTCACTGTCAGTCTATTGATGATCAGAGAATTACTGTCCCCAGTCACTGTCAGTCTATTGATGATCAGAGAATTACTGCAACCAGTCACTGTCAGTCTATTGATGATCTGAGAATTACTGTCCCCAGTCACTGTCAGTCTATTGATGATCAGAGAATTACTGTCCCCAGTCACTGTCAGTCTATTGATGATCAGAGAATTACTGCAACCTGTCACTGTCAGTCTATTGATGATCAGAGAATTACTGACCCCAGTCACTGTCAGTCTATTGATGATCAGAGAATTACTGTCCCCAGTCACTGTCAGTCTATTGATGATCAGAGAATTACTGTCCCCAGTCACTGTCAGTCTATTGATGATCAGGGAATTACTGCAACCAGTCACTGTCAGTCTATTGATGATCAGAGAAATACTGTCCCCAGTCACTGTCAGTCTATTGATGATCAGAGAATTACTGCAACCTGTCACTTTAAGTCTATTGATGATCAGAGAATTACTGTCTGCAGTCACTGTAAGTCTATTGATGATCAGAGAATTACTGTCTCCAGTCACTGTCAGTCTATTATGGTCGGAAAATTACTGCAACCAGTCACTGTCAGTCTGTTGATGATCTGAGAATTACTGCAACCTGTCACTGTCAGTCTATTGATGATCAGAGAATTACTGCAACCTGTCACTGTCAGTCTATTGATGATCAGAGAATTACTGTCCCCAGTCACTGTCAGTCTATTGATGATCAGAGAATTACTGCAACCTGTCACTGTCAGTCTATTGATGATCAGAGAATTACTGACCCCAGTCACTGTCAGTCTATTGATGATCAGAGAATTACTGTCCCCAGTCACTGTCAGTCTATTGATGATCAGAGATTTACTGTCCCCTGTCACTGTCAGTCTATTGATGATCAGAGAATTACTGTCCCCAGTCACTATCAGTCTATTGATGATCAGAGGATTAATGTCTCCAGTCACTGTCAGTCTATTGATGATCTGAGAATTACTGTCCCGAGTCACTGTCAGTCTATTGATGATCAGAGAATTACTGCCCCCAGTCACTGTCACTCTATTGATGATCAGAGAATGACAATCCCCAGTCACTATCAGTCTATTGATGATCAGAGAATTACTGTCCCCAGTCACTATCAGTCTATTGATGATCAGAGAATTACTGTCTCCAGTCACTGTCAGTCTATTGATGATCATAGAATTACTGACCCCAGTCACTGTCACTCTATTGATGATCAGAGAATTACTGTCCCCAGTCACTATCAGTCTATTGATGATCAGAGATTTACTGTCCCCAGTCACTGTCAGTCTATTGATGATCAGAGAATTACTGTCCCCAGTCACTGTCAGTCTATTGATGATCAGAGAATTACTGTCCCCAGTCACTGTCAGTCTATTGATGATCAGAGAATTACTGTCCCCAGTCACTGTCAGTCTATTGATGATCAGAGAATTACTGTCCCCAGTCACTGTCAGTCTATTGATGATCAGAGAATTACTTCCCCCAGTCACTGTCACTCTATTGATGATCAGAGAATTACAGTCCCCAGTCACTATCAGTCTATTGATGATCAGAGAATTACTGTCCCCAGTCACTGTCACTCTATTGATGATCAGAGAATTACTGTCCCCAGTCACAATCAGTCTATTGATGATCAGAGAATTACTGCCTCCAGTCTCTCAGTCTATTGATGATCAGAGAATTACTGTCCCCAGTCATTATCAGTCTATTGATGATCAGAGAATTACTGTCCCCAGTCACTATCAGTCTATTGATGATCAGAGAATTACTGTCTCCAGTCACTGTCAGTCTATTGATGATCAGAGAATTACTGTCCCCAGTCACTGTCAGTCTATTGATGATCAGAGAATTACTGTCCCCAGTCACTATCAGTCTATTGATGATCAGAGAATTACTGTCTCCAGTCACTGTCAGTCTATTGATGATCAGAGAATTACTGTCCCCAGTCACTGTCAGTCTATTGATGATCAGAGAATTACTGTCCCCAGTCACTATCAGTCTATTGATGATCAGAGAATTAATGTCTCCAGTCACTGTCAGTCTATTGATGATCAGAGAATTACTGTCCCCCGTCACTGTCAGTCTATTGATGATCAGAGAATTACTGTCCCCAGTCACTTTTAGTCTATTGATGATCAGAGAATTACTGTCCCCAGTCACTGTCAGTCTATTGATGATCAGAGAATTACTGCCCCCAGTCACTGTCACTCTATTGATGATCAGAGAATTACTGTCCCCAGTCACTATCAGTCTATTGATGATCAGAGAATTACTGTCCCCAGTCACTATCAGTCTATTGATGATCAGAGAATTACTGTCTCCAGTCACTGTCAGTCTATTGATGATCTGAGAATTACTGTCCCCATTCACTACCAGTCTATTGATGATCAGAGAATTACTGTCCCCAGTCACTATCAGTTTATTGATGATCAGAGAATTAATGTCTCCAGTCACTGACAGTCTATTGTTGATCAGAGAATTACTGTCCCCAGTCACTATCAGTCTATTGATGATCAGAGAATTACTGTCCCCAGTCACTATCAGTCTATTGATGATCAGAGAATTACTGTCCCCAGTCACTATCAGTCTATTGATGATCAGAGAATTACTGTCTCCAGTCACTGTCAGTCTATTGATGATCTGAGAATTACTGTCCCCAGTCACTACCAGTCTATTGATGATCAGAGAATTACTGTCCCCAGTCACTATCAGTCTATTGATGATCAGAGAATTAATGTCTCCAGTCACTGACAGTCTATTGTTGATCAGAGAATTACTGTCCCCCTTCACTGTCAGTCTATTGATGATCATTGAATTACTGTCCCCAGTCACTGTCAGTCTATTGATCATCAGAGAATTACTGTCCCCAGTCACTGTCAGTCAATTGATGATCAGAGATTTACTGTCTCCAGTCACTGTCAGTCTATTGATGATCAGAGAATTACTGTCTCCAGTCACTGTCAGTCTATTCAAGATCAGAGAATTACTGTCCCCAGTCACTGTCAGTCTATTGATCATCAGAGAATTACTGTCCCCAGTCACTGTCAGTCAATTGATGATCAGAGATTTACTGTCTCCAGTCACTGTCAGTCTATTGATGATCAGAGAATTACTGTCTCCAGTCACTATCAGTCTATTGATGATCAGAGAATTACTGTCCCCAGTCACTGTCAGTCTATTGATGATCAGAGAATTACTGTCCCCAGTCACTATCAGTCTATTGATGATCAGATAATTAATGTCTCCAGTCACTGTCAGTCTATTGATGATCAGAGAATTACTGTCTCCAGTCACTGTCAGTCTATTACGATCGGAAAATTACTGCAACCTGTCACTGTCAGTCTGTTGATGAGCAGAGAATTACTGTCTCCAGTCACTGTCAGTCTATTGATGATCAGAGAATTACTGTCCCCAGTCACTATCAGTCAACTGATGATCAGAGAATTACTGTCCCCAGTCACTATCGTCTATTGATGATCAGAGGATTAATGTCTCCAGTCACTGTCAGTCTATTGATGATCTGAGAATTACTGTCTCCAGTCACTGTCAGTCTATTACGATCGGAAAATTACTGCAACCTGTCACTGTCAGTCTGTTGATGAGCAGAGAATTACTATTCCCAGTCACTGTCAGTGTATTGATGATCAGAGAATTATTGTCCCCAGTCACGATCAGTCTATTGATGATCAGAGGATTAATGTCTCCAGTCACTGTCAGTCTATTGATGATCTGAGAATTACTGTCTCCAGTCACTGTCAGTCTATTACGATCGGAAAATTACTGCAACCTGTCACTGTCAGTCTGTTGATGAGCAGAGAATTACTGTCTGCAGTCACTGTCAGTCTATTGATGATCAGAGAATTACAGTCCCCAGTCACTATCAGTCAATTGATGATCAGAGAATTACTATTCCCAGTCACTGTCAGTCTATTGATGATCTGAGAATTACTGTCTCCAGTCACTGTCAGTCGATGACGATCGGAAAATTACTGCAACCTGTCACTGTCAGTCTGTTGATGAGCAGAGAATTACTGTCTGCAGTCACTGTCAGTCTATTGATGATCAGAGAATTACAGTCCCCAGTCACTATCAGTCAATTGATGATCAGAGAATTACTATTCCCAGTCACTGTCAGTCTATTGATGATCTGAGAATTACTGTCTCCAGTCACTGTCAGTCGATGACGATCGGAAAATTACTGCAACCTGTCACTGTCAGTCTGTTGATGAGCAGAGAATTACTGTCTCCAGTCACCGTAAGTCTATTGATGATCAGAGAATTACTGTCTCCAGTCACTGTCAGTCTATTACGATCGGAAAATTACTGCAACCTGTCACTGTCAGTCTGTTGATGAGCAGAGAATTACTGTCTCCAGTCACTGTCAGTGTATTGATGATCAGAGAATTATTGTCCCCAGTCACGATCAGTCTATTGATGATCAGAGAATTACTGTCCCCTGTCACTGTCAGTCTATTGATGATCAGAGAATTACTGTCCCCAGTCACTGTCAGTCTATTGATGATCAGAGAATTACTGTCCCCAGTCACTGTCAGTCTATTGATGATCAGAGAATTACTGTCCCCAGTCACTATCAGTCTATTGATGATCAGAGGATTAATGTCTCCAGTCACTGTCAGTCTATTGATGATCTGAGAATTACTGTCACCATGCAGTGTCGGTCTATTGATGATCAGAGAATTACTGTCCCCAGTCACTGTCACTCTATTGATGATCAGAGAATTACAGTCCCCAGTCACTATCAGTCTATTGATGATCAGAGAATTACTGTCCCCAGTCACTATCAGTCTATTGATGATCAGAGAATTATTGTCCCCAGTCACTGTCACTCTATTGATGATCAGAGAATTACAGTCCCCAGTCACTATCAGTCTATTGATGATCAGAGAATTACTGTCCCCAGTCACTATCAGTCTATTGATGATCAGAGAATTACTGTCCCCAGTCACTGTCACTCTATTGATGATCAGAGAATTACAGTCCCCAGTCACTATCAGTCTATTGATGATCAGAGAATTACTGTCCCCAGTCACTATCAGTCTATTGATGATCAGAGAATTACTGTCCCCAGTCACTATCAGTCTATTGATGATCAGAGAATTACTGTCTCCAGTCACTGTCAGTCTATTGATGATCAGAGAATTACTGTCCCCAGTCACTACCAGTCTATTGATGATCAGAGAATTACTGTCCCCAGTCACTATCAGTCTATTGATGATCTGAGAATTACTGTCTCCAGTCACTGTCAGTCTATTGATGATCAGAGAATTACTGTCCCCAGTCACTGTCAGTCTATTGATGATCAGAGAATTGCTGTCCCCAGTCACTGTCAGTCTATTGATGATCAGAGAATTACAGTCCCCAGTCACTATCAATCTATTGATGATCAGAGAATTACTTTCTCCAGTCACTGTCAGTCTATTGATGATCAGAGAATTACTGTCCCCAGCCACTATCAGTCTATTGATGATCAGAGAATTACTTTCTCCAGTCACTGTCAGTCTATTGATGATCAGAGAATTACTGTCCCCAGTCACTGTCAGTCTATTGATGATCAGAGAATTACTTTCTCCAGTCACTGTCAGTCTATTGATGATCAGAGAATTACAGTCCCCAGTCACTATCAATCTATTGATGATCAGAGAATTACTTTCTCCAGTCACTGTCAGTCTATTGATGATCAGAGAATTACTGTCCCCATTCACTGTCAGTCTATTGATGATCAGAGAATTACTTTCTCCAGTCACTGTCAGTCTATTGATGATCAGAGAATTACAGTCCCCAGTCACTATCAATCTATTGATGATCAGAGAATTACTTTCTCCAGTCACTATCAGTCTATTGATGATCAGAGAAATACTGCCCCCAGTCACTGTCACTCTACTGATGATCAGAGAATTACAGTCCCCAGTCACTATCAATCTATTGATGATCAGAGAATTACTTTCTCCAGTCACTGTCAGTCTATTGATGATCAGAGAATTACTGTTTCCAGTCACTGTCACTCTATTGATGATCAGAGAATTACTGTCCCCAGCCACTATCAGTCTATTGATGATCAGAGAATTACTGTTTCCAGTCACTGTCACTCTATTGATGATCAGAGAATTACTGTCCCCAGTCACTGTCAGTCTATTGATGATCAGAGAATTAGTGTCCCTAGTCACTATCAGTCTATTGATGATCAGAGAATTACTGTCCCCAGTCACTATCAGTCTATTGATGATCAGAGATTTACTGTCCCCAGTCACTGTCAGTCTATTGATGATCAGAGAATTACTGTCCCCAGTCACTGTCAGTCTATTGATGATCAGAGAATTACTGTCCCTAGTCACTATCAGTCTATTGATGATCAGAGAATTACTGTCCCTAGTCACTATCAGTCTATTGATGATCAGAGAATTACTGTCCCCAGTCACTATCAGTCTATTGATGATCAGAGATTTACTGTCCCCAGTCACTGTCAGTCTATTGATGATCAGAGAATTACTTTCTCCAGTCACTGTCAGTCTATTGATGATCAGAGAATTACTGTCTCCAGTCACTGTCAGTCTATTCATGATCAGAGAATTATTGTCCCCAGTCACTGTCAGTCTATTGATGATCAGAGATTTACTGTCCCCAGTCACTGTCAGTCTATCGATGATCAGAGAATTACTGTCCCCAGTCACTGTCAGTCTATTGATGATCAGAGATTTACTGTCCCCAGTCACTATCAGTCTATTGATGATCAGAGAATTACTGTCCCCAGTCACTATCAGTCTATTGATGATCAGAGAATTACTGTCCCCAGTCACTATCAGTCTATTGATGATCAGAGATTTAGTGTCCCCAGTCACTGTCAGTCTATTGATGATCAGAGAATGACTGTCCCTAGTCACTGTCAGTCTATTGATGATCAGAGAATTACTGCCCCCAGTCACTGTCACTCTATTGATGATCAGAGAATTACTGCCCCCAGTCACTGTCAGTCTATTGATGATCAGAGAATTACTGCCCCCAGTCACTGTCACTCTATTGATGATCAGAGAATTACTGCCCCCAGTCACTGTCACTCTATTGATGATCAGAGAATTACAGTCCCCAGTCACTATCAGTCTATTGATGATCAGAGAATTACTGCCCCCAGTCACTATCAGTCTATTGATGATCAGAGAATTACTGTCCCCAGTCACTATCAGTCTATTGATGATCAGAGAATTACTGTCCCCAGTCACTGTCAGTCTATTGATGATCAGAGAATTACTGTCCCCAGTCACTGTCACTCTATTGATGATCAGAGAATTACTGCCCCCAGTCACTGTCACTCTATTGATGATCAGAGAATTACTGCCCCCAGTCACTGTCACTCTATTGATGATCAGAGAATTACAGTCCCCAGTCACTATCAGTCTATTGATGATCAGAGAATTACTGTCCCCAGTCACTGTCAGTCTATTGTTGATCAGAGAATTACTGCCCCCAGTCACTGTCACTCTATTGATGATCAGAGAATTACAGTCCCCAGTCACTATCAGTCTATTGATGATCAGAGAATTACTGTCCCCAGTCACTGTCAATCTATTGATGATCAGAGAATTACTGTCCCCAGTCACAATCAGTCTATTGATGATCAGAGAATTACTGTCCCCAGTCACTATCAGTCTATTGATGATCAGAGAATTACTGTCCCCAGTCACTGTCAGTCTATTGATGATCAGAGAATTACTGTCTCCAGTCACTGTCAGTCTATTGATGATCAGAGAATTACTGTCCCCAGTCACGATCAGTCTATTGATGATCAGAGAATTACTGTCCCCTGTCACTGTCAGTCTATTGATGATCAGAGAATTACTGTCCCCAGTCACTATCAGTCGATTGATGATCAGAGGATTAATGTCTCCAGTCACTGTCAGTCTATTGATGATCTGAGAATTACTATTCCCAGTCACTGTCAGTGTATTGATGATCAGAGAATTACTGTCCCCAGTCACGATCAGTCTATTGATGATCAGAGAATTACTGTCCCCTGTCACTGTCAGTCTATTGATGATCAGAGAATTACTGTCCCCAGTCACTATCAGTCGATTGATGATCAGAGGATTAATGTCTCCAGTCACTGTCAGTCTATTGATGATCTGAGAATTACTGTCACCATGCAGTGTCGGTCTATTGATGATCAGAGAATTACTGTCCCCAGTAACTGTCAGTCTATTGATGATCAGAGAATTACTGCCCCCAGTCACTGTCACTCTATTGATGATCAGAGAATTACAGTCCAAAGTCACTATCAGTCTATTGATGATCAGAGAATTACTGTCCCCAGTCACTATCAGTCTATTGATGATCAGAGAATTACTGCCCCCAGTCACTGTCACTCGATTGATGATCAGAGAATTACAGTCCCCAGTCACTGTCAGTCTATTGATGATCAGAGAATTACAGTCCCCAGTCACTATCTGTCTATTGATGATCAGAGAATTACTGTCTCCAGTCACTGTCAATCTATTGATGATCAGAGAATTACTGTCCCCAGTCACTATCAGTCTATTGATGATCAGAGAATTACTGTTCCCAGTCACCGTCAGTCTATTGATGATCAGAGAATTACTGTCCCCAGTCACTATCCGTCTATTGATGATCAGAGAATTACTGTCCCCAGTCACTGTCAGTCTATTGATGATCAGAGAATTACAGTCCCCAGTCACTATCAGTCTATTGATGATCAGAGAATTAATGTCTCCAGTCACTGTCAGTCTATTGATGATCTGAGAATTACTGTCCCTAGTCACTATCAGTCTATTGATGATCAGAGAATTACTGTCTCCAGTCACTGTCAGTCTATTGATGATCAGAGAATTACTGTCCCCAGTCACTGTCAGTCTATTAATGATCAGAGAATTACTGTCCCCAGTCACTATCAGTCTATTGATGATCAGAGAATTAATGTCTCCAGTCACTGTCAGTCTATTGATGATCTGAGAATTACTGTCCCCAGTCACTGTCAGTCTATTGATGATCAGAGAATTACTGTCCCCAGTCACTGTCAGTCTATTGATGATCAGAGAATTACTGTCCCCAGTCACTGTCAGTCTATTGATGATCAGAGAATTACTGTCCCCAGTGACTATCAGTCTATTGATGATCAGAGAATTACAGCCCCCAGTCACTGTCACTCGATTGATGATCAGAGAATTACAGTCCCCAGTCACTGTCAGTCTATTGATGATCAGAGAATTACAGTCCCCAGTCACTATCTGTCTATTGATGATCAGAGAATTACTGTCTCCAGTCACTGTCAATCTATTGATGATCAGAGAATTACTGTCCCCAGTCACTATCAGTCTATTGATGATCAGAGAATTACTGTCCCCAGTCACTATCAGTCTATTGATGATCAGAGAATTACAGTCCCCAGTCACTGTCACTCTATTGATGATCAGAGAATTACTGTCCCCAGTCAATGTCAGTCTATTGATGATCAGAGAATTACTGTCCCCAGTCACTGTCAGTCTATTGATGATCAGAGAATTACTGTCCCCAGTCACTATCAGTCTATTGATGATCAGAGAATTACTGTCCCCAGTCACTATCAGTCTATTGATGATCAGAGAATTACAGTCCCCAGTCACTATCAGTCTATTGATGATCAGAGAATTACTGTCCCCAGTCAATGTCAGTCTATTGATGATCAGAGAATTACTGTCCCCAGTCACTGTCAGTCTATTGATGATCAGAGAATTACTGTCCCCAGTCACTATCAGTCTATTGATGATCAGAGAATTAATGTCTCCAGTCACTGTCAGTCTATTGATGATCTGAGAATTACTGTCCCCAGTCACTATCAGTCTACTGATGATCAGAGGATTAATGTCTCCAGTCACTGTCAGTCTATTGATGGTCTGAGAATTACTGTCTCCAGTCACTGTCAGTCTATTGACGATCAGAGAATTACTGTCCCCAGTCACTGTCAGTCTATTGATGATGAGAGAATTACTGTCTCCAGTCACTGTCAGTCTATTGATGATCAGAGAATTACTGTCCCCAGTCACTGTCAATCTATTGATGATCAGAGAATTACTGTCCCCAGTCACTACCAGTCTATTGATGATCAGAGAATTACTGTCCCCAGTCACTATCAGTCTATTGATGATCAGAGAATTACTGTCTCCAGTCACTGTCAGTCTATTGATGATCAGAGAATTACTGTCCCCAGTCACTGTCAGTCTATTGATGATCAGAGAATTGCTGTCCCCAGTCACTATCAGTCTATTGATGATCAGAGAATTAATGTCTCCAGTCACTGTCAGTCTATTGTTGATCTGAGAATTACTGTCCCCCGTCACTGTCAGTCTATTGATGATCTGAGAATTACTTTGCCCAGTCACTATCAGTCTATTGATGATCAGAGAATTACTGTCCCCAGTCACTGTCAGTCTATTGATGATCAGAGAATTACTGTCCCCAGTCACTGTCAGTCTATTGATGATCAGAGAATTACTGTGCCCAGTCACTATCAGTCTATTGATGATCGGAGAATTAATGTCCCCAGTCACTGTCAATCTATTGATGATCAGAGAAATACAGTCCCCAGTCACTGTCAGTCTATTGATGATCAGAGAATTACTTTCTCCAGTCACTGTCAGTCTATTGATGATCAGAGAATTACTGTCCCCAGTCACTGTCAGTCTATTGATGATCAGAGAATTACTGTCCTCATTCACTGTCAGTCTATTGATGATCAGAGAATTACTGTCCCCAGTCAGTGTCAGTCTGTTGATGATCAGAGAATTAATGTCCCCAGTCATTGTCAATCTATTGATGATCAGAGAAATACAGTCCCCAGTCTCTGTCAGTCTATTGATGATCAGAGAATTACTGTCTCCAGTCACTGTCAGTCTATTACGATCGGAAAATTACTGCAACCTGTCACTGTCAGTCTGTTGATGATCAGAGAATTACTGTCTCCAGTCACTGTCAGTCTATTGATGATCAGAGAATTACTGTCCCCATTCACTCTCAGTCTATTGATGATCAGAGGATTACTGTCCCCAGTCAGTGTTAGTCCGTTGATGATCAGAGAATTAATGTCCCCAGTCACTGTCAGTCTATTGATGATCAGAGAATTACTGTCCCTAGTCACTATCAGTCTATTGATGATCAGAGAATTACTGTCCCCAGTCACTATCAGTCTATTGATGATCAGAGATTTACTGTCCCCAGTCACTGTCAGTCTATTGATGATCAGAGAATTACTGTCCCCAGTCACTGTCAGTCTATTGATGATCAGAGAATTACAGTCCCCAGTCACTATCAATCTATTGATGATCAGAGAATTACTTTCTCCAGTCACTGTCAGTCTATTGATGATCAGAGAATTACTGTCTCCAGTCACTGTCAGTCTATTCATGATCAGAGAATTATTGTCCCCTGTCACTGTCAGTCTATTGATGATCAGAGATTTACTGTCCCCAGTCACTGTCAGTCTATTGATGATCAGAGAATTAGTGTCCCCAGTCACTATCAGTCTATTGATGATCAGAGAATTACTGTCCCCAGTCACTATCAGTCTATTGATGATCAGAGAATTACTGCCCCCAGTCACTGTCACTCTATTGATGATCAGAGAATTACTGCCCCCAGTCACTGTCAGTCTATTGATGATCAGAGAATTACTGCCCCCAGTCACTGTCACTCTATTGATGATCAGAGAATTACTGCCCCCAGTCACTGTCACTCTATTGATGATCAGAGAATTACAGTCCCCAGTCACTATCAGTCTATTGATGATCAGAGAATTACTGTCCCCAGTCACTGTCAATCTATTGATGATCAGAGAATTACTGTCCCCAGTCACAATCAGTCTATTGATGATCAGAGAATTACTGTCCCCAGTCACTATCAGTCTATTGATGATCAGAGAATTACTGTCCCCAGTCACTGTCAGTCTATTGATGATCAGAGAATTACTGTCCCCAGTCACGATCAGTCTATTGATGATCAGAGAATTACTGTCCCCTGTCACTGTCAGTCTATTGATGATCAGAGAATTACTGTCCCCAGTCACTATCAGTCGAATGATGATCAGAGGATTAATGTCTCCAGTCACTGTCAGTCTATTGATGATCTGAGAATTACTATTCCCAGTCACTGTCAGTGTATTGATGATCAGAGAATTACTGTCCCCAGTCACGATCAGTCTATTGATGATCAGAGAATTACTGTCCCCTGTCACTGTCAGTCTATTGATGATCAGAGAATTACTGTCCCCAGTCACTATCAGTCGATTGATGATCAGAGGATTAATGTCTCCAGTCACTGTCAGTCTATTGATGATCTGAGAATTACTGTCACCATGCAGTGTCGGTCTATTGATGATCAGAGAATTACTGTCCCCAGTCACTGTCAGTCTATTGATGATCAGAGAATTACTGCCCCCAGTCACTGTCACTCTATTGATGATCAGAGAATTACAGTCCAAAGTCACTATCAGTCTATTGATGATCAGAGAATTACTGTCCCCAGTCACTATCAGTCTATTGATGATCAGAGAATTACTGCCCCCAGTCACTGTCACTCGATTGATGATCAGAGAATTACAGTCCCCAGTCACTGTCAGTCTATTGATGATCAGAGAATTACAGTCCCCAGTCACTATCTGTCTATTGATGATCAGAGAATTACTGTCTCCAGTCACTGTCAATCTATTGATGATCAGAGAATTACTGTCCCCAGTCACTATCAGTCTATTGATGATCAGAGAATTACTGTCCCCAGTCACCGTCAGTCTATTGATGATCAGAGAATTACTGTCCCCAGTCACTATCAGTCTATTGATGATCAGAGAATTACAGTCCCCAGTCACTGTCACTCTATTGATGATCAGAGAATTACTGTCCCCAGTCACTATCCGTCTATTGATGATCAGAGAATTACTGTCCCCAGTCACTGTCAGTCTATTGATGATCAGAGAATTACAGTCCCCAGTCACTGTCAGTCTATTGATGATCAGAGAATTACTGTCCCCAGTCACTATCAGTCTATTGATGATCAGAGAATTAATGTCTCCAGTCACTGTCAGTCTATTGATGATCTGAGAATTACTGTCCCCAGTCACTGTCAGTCTATTGATGATCAGAGAATTACTGTCCCCAGTCACTGTCAGTCTATTGATGATCAGAGAATTACTGTCCCCAGTCACTGTCAGTCTATTGATGATCAGAGAATTACTGTCCCCAGTGACTATCAGTCTATTGATGATCAGAGAATTACTGCCCCCAGTCACTGTCACTCGATTGATGATCAGAGAATTACAGTCCCCAGTCACTGTCAGTCTATTGATGATCAGAGAATTACAGTCCCCAGTCATTATCTGTCTATTGATGATCAGAGAATTACTGTCTCCAGTCACTGTCAATCTATTGATGATCAGAGAATTACTGTCCCCAGTCACTATCAGTCTATTGATGATCAGAGAATTACTGTCCCCAGTCACTATCAGTCTATTGATGATCAGAGAATTACAGTCCCCAGTCACTGTCACTCTATTGATGATCAGAGAATTACTGTCCCCAGTCAATGTCAGTCTATTGATGATCAGAGAATTACTGTCCCCAGTCACTGTCAGTCTATTGATGATCAGAGAATTACTGTCCCCAGTCACTATCAGTCTATTGATGATCAGAGAATTACTGTCCCCAGTCACTATCAGTCTATTGATGATCAGAGAATTACAGTCCCCAGTCACTATCAGTCTATTGATGATCAGAGAATTACTGTCCCCAGTCAATGTCAGTCTATTGATGATCAGAGAATTACTGTCCCCAGTCACTGTCAGTCTATTGATGATCAGAGAATTACTGTCCCCAGTCACTATCAGTCTATTGATGATCAGAGAATTAATGTCTCCAGTCACTGTCAGTCTATTGATGATCTGAGAATTACTGTCCCCAGTCACTATCAGTCTATTGATGATCAGAGGATTAATTTCTCCAGTCACTGTCAGTCTATTGATGATCTGAGAATTACTGTCTCCAGTCACTGTCAGTCTATTGACGATCAGAGAATTACTGTCCCCAGTCACTGTCAGTCTATTGATGATGAGAGAATTACTGTCTCCAGTCACTGTCAGTCTATTGATGATCAGAGAATTACTGTCCCCAGTCACTGTCAATCTATTGATGATCAGAGAATTACTGTCCCCAGTCACTACCAGTCTATTGATGATCAGAGAATTACTGTCCCCAGTCACTATCAGTCTATTGATGATCAGAGAATTACTGTCTCCAGTCACTGTCAGTCTATTGATGATCAGAGAATTACTGTCCCCAGTCACTGTCAGTCTATTGATGATCAGAGAATTGCTGTCCCCAGTCACTATCAGTCTATTGATGATCAGAGAATTAATGTCTCCAGTCACTGTCAGTCTATTGTTGATCTGAGAATTACTGTCCCCCGTCACTGTCAGTCTATTGATGATCAGAGATTTACTGTGCCCAGTCACTATCAGTCTATTGATGATCAGAGAATTACTGTCCCCAGTCACTGTCAGTCTATTGATGATCAGAGAATTACTGTCCCCAGTCACTGTCAGTCTATTGATGATCAGAGAATTACTGTGCCCAGTCACTATCAGTCTATTGATGATCGGAGAATTAATGTCCCCAGTCACTGTCAATCTATTGATGATCAGAGAAATACAGTCCCCAGTCACTGTCAGTCTATTGATGATCAGAGAATTACTTTCTCCAGTCACTGTCAGTCTATTGATGATCAGAGAATTACTGTCCCCAGTCACTGTCAGTCTATTGATGATCAGAGAATTACTGTCCCCATTCACTGTCAGTCTATTGATGATCAGAGAATTACTGTCCCCAGTCAGTGTCAGTCTGTTGATGATCAGAGAATTAATGTCCCCAGTCACTGTCAATCTATTGATGATCAGAGAAATACAGTCCCCAGTCTCTGTCAGTCTATTGATGATCAGAGAATTACTGTCTCCAGTCACTGTCAGTCTATTACGATCGGAAAATTACTGCAACCTGTCACTGTCAGTCTGTTGATGATCAGAGAATTACTGTCTCCAGTCACTGTCAGTCTATTGATGATCAGAGAATTACTGTCCCCATTCACTCTCAGTCTATTGATGATCAGAGGATTACTGTCCCCAGTCAGTGTTAGTCTGTTGATGATCAGAGAATTAATGTCCCCAGTCACTGTCAGTCAATTGATGATCAGAGAATTACTCTCTCCAGTCACTGTCAGTCTATTGATGATCAGAGAATTACTGTCCCCAGTCACTGTCAGTCTATTGATGATCAGAGAATTACTGTCCCCATTCACTGTCAGTCTATTGATGATCAGAGAATTACTGTCCCCAGTCAGTGTCAGTCTGTTGATGATCAGAGAATTAATGTCCCCAGTCACTGTCAGTCTATTGATGATCAGAGAATTACTCTCTCCTGTCACTGTCAGTCTATTGATGATCAGAGAATTACTGTCCCCAGTCACTGTCAGTCTATTGATGATGAGAGAATTACTGTCTCCAGTCACTGTCAGTCTATTGATGATCAGAGAATTACTGTCCCCAGTCACTGTCAATCTATTGATGATCAGAGAAATACAGTCCCCAGTCACTGTCAGTCTATTACGATCGGAAAATTACTGCAACCTGTCACTGTCAGTCTGTTGATGATCCGAGAATTAATGTCTCCAGTCACTGTCAGTCTATTGATGATCAGAGTATTACTGTCTCC
Source organism: Heterodontus francisci (assembly GCF_036365525.1). Classification (NCBI taxonomy): domain Eukaryota; kingdom Metazoa; phylum Chordata; class Chondrichthyes; order Heterodontiformes; family Heterodontidae; genus Heterodontus; species Heterodontus francisci. The sequence goes on from NC_090384.1 coordinate 26,961,207, forward strand.
AGTCACTGTAAGTCTATTGATGATCAGAGAATTACTGTCTCCAGTCACTGTCAGTGTATTGATGATCAGAGAATTACTGTCCCCAGTCACGATCAGTCTATTAATGATCAGAGAATTACTGTCCCCTGTCACTGTCAGTCTATTGATGATCAGAGAATTACTGTCCCCAGTCACTATCAGTCTATTGATGATCAGAGGATTAATGTCTCCAGTCACTGTCAGTCTATTGATGATCTGAGAATTACTGTCACCATGCAGTGTCGGTCTATTGACGATCAGAGAATTAATGTCCCCAGTCACTATCAGTCTATTGATGATCAGAGAATTACTGTCTCCAGTCACTGTCAGTCTATTGATGATCAGAGAATTACTGTCCCCAGTCACTGTCAGTCTATTGATGATCAGAGAATTGCTGTCCCCAGTCACTATCAGTCTATTGATGAACAGAGAATTAATGTCTCCAGTCACTGTCAGTCTATTGTTGATCTGAGAATTACTGTCCCCAGTCACTGTCAGTCTATTGATGATCAGAGAATTACTGTGCCCAGTCACTATCAGTCTATTGATGATCAGAGAATTACTGTCCCCAGTCACTGTCAGTCTATTGATGATCAGAGAATTACTGTCCCCAGTCACTATCAATCTAGTGATGATCAGAGAATTACTTTCTCCAGTCACTGTCAGTCTATTGATGATCAGAGAATTACTGTCCCCAGTCACTGTCAGTCTATTGATGATCAGAGAATTACTGTCCCCACTCACTGTCAGCCTATTGATGATCAGAGAATTACTGTCGCCAGTCAGTGTCAGTCTGTTGATGATCAGAGAATTAATGTCCCCAGTCACTGTCAATCTATTGATGATCAGAGAAATACAGTCCCCAGTCACTGTCAGTCTATTGATGATCAGAGAATTACTGTCTCCAGTCACTGTCAATCTATTGATGATCAGAGAAATACAGTCCCCAGTCACTATCAGTCTATTGATGATCAGAGAATTACTGTCCCCAGTCACTATCAGTCTCTTGATGATCAGAGAATTAATGTCCCCAGTCACTGTCAATCTATTGATGATCAGAGAAATACAGTCCCCAGTCACTGTCAGTCTATTGATGATCAGAGAATTACTGTCCCCATTCACTGTCAGTCTATTGATGATCAGAGAATTACTGTCCCCAGTCACTATCAGTCTCTTGATGATCAGAGAATTACTTTCTCCAGTCACTGTCAGTCTATTGTTGATCTGAGAATTACTGTCCCCAGTCACTGTCAGTCTATTGATGATCAGAGAATTACTGTCCCCATTCACTGTCAGTCTATTGATGATCAGAGAATTACTGTCCCCAGTCAGTGTCAGTCTGTTGATGATCAGAGAATTAATGTCCCCAGTCACTGTCAGTCTATTGATGATCAGAGAATTACTCTCTCCTGTCACTGTCAGTCTATTGATGATCAGAGAATTACTGTCCCCAGTCACTGTCAGTCTATTGATGATGAGAGAATTACTGTCTCCAGTCACTGTCAGTCTATTGATGATCAGAGAATTACTGTCCCCAGTCACTGTCAATCTATTGATGATCAGAGAAATACAGTCCCCAGTCACTGTCAGTCTATTACGATCGGAAAATTACTGCAACCTGTCACTGTCGGTCTGTTGATGATCCGAGAATTAATGTCTCCAGTCACTGTCAGTCTATTGATGATCAGAGTATTACTGTCTCCAGTCACTGTAAGTCTATTGATGATCAGAGAATTACTGTCTCCAGTCACTGTCAGTGTATTGATGATCAGAGAATTACTGTCCCCAGTCACGATCAGTCTATTAATGATCAGAGAATTACTGTCCCCTGTCACTGTCAGTCTATTGATGATCAGAGAATTACTGTCCCCAGTCACTATCAGTCTATTGATGATCAGAGGATTAATGTCTCCAGTCACTGTCAGTCTATTGATGATCTGAGAATTACTGTCACCATGCAGTGTCGGTCTATTGACGATCAGAGAATTAATGTCCCCAGTCACTATCAGTCTATTGATGATCAGAGAATTACTGTCTCCAGTCACTGTCAGTCTATTGATGATCAGAGAATTACTGTCCCCAGTCACTGTCAGTCTATTGATGATCAGAGAATTGCTGTCCCCAGTCACTATCAGTCTATTGATGATCAGAGAATTAATGTCTCCAGTCACTGTCAGTCTATTGTTGATCTGAGAATTACTGTCCCCAGTCACTGTCAGTCTATTGATGATCAGAGAATTACTGTGCCCAGTCACTATCAGTCTATTGATGATCAGAGAATTACTGTCCCCAGTCACTGTCAGTCTATTGATGATCAGAGAATTACTGTCCCCAGTCACTATCAATCTAGTGATGATCAGAGAATTACTTTCTCCAGTCACTGTCAGTCTATTGATGATCAGAGAATTACTGTCCCCAGTCACTGTCAGTCTATTGATGATCAGAGAATTACTGTCCCCATTCACTGTCAGCCTATTGATGATCAGAGAATTACTGTCGCCAGTCAGTGTCAGTCTGTTGATGATCAGAGAATTAATGTCCCCAGTCACTGTCAATCTATTGATGATCAGAGAAATACAGTCCCCAGTCACTGTCAGTCTATTGATGATCAGAGAATTACTGTCTCCAGTCACTGTCAATCTATTGATGATCAGAGAAATACAGTCCCCAGTCACTATCAGTCTATTGATGATCAGAGAATTACTGTCCCCAGTCACTATCAGTCTCTTGATGATCAGAGAATTAATGTCCCCAGTCACTGTCAATCTATTGATGATCAGAGAAATACAGTCCCCAGTCACTGTCAGTCTATTGATGATCAGAGAATTACTGTCCCCATTCACTGTCAGTCTATTGATGATCAGAGAATTACTGTCCCCAGTCACTATCAGTCTCTTGATGATCAGAGAATTACTTTCTCCAGTCACTGTCAGTCTATTGTTGATCTGAGAATTACTGTCCCCAGTCACTGTCAGTCTATTGATGATCAGAGAATTACTGTCCCCATTCACTGTCAGTCTATTGATGATCAGAGAATTACTGTCCCCAGTCAGTGTCAGTCTGTTGATGATCAGAGAATTAATGTCCCCAGTCACTGTCAGTCTATTGATGATCAGAGAATTACTCTCTCCTGTCACTGTCAGTCTATTGATGATCAGAGAATTACTGTCCCCAGTCACTGTCAGTCTATTGATGATGAGAGAATTACTGTCTCCAGTCACTGTCAGTCTATTGATGATCAGAGAATTACTGTCCCCAGTCACTGTCAATCTATTGATGATCAGAGAAATACAGTCCCCAGTCACTGTCAGTCTATTACGATCGGAAAATTACTGCAACCTGTCACTGTCAGTCTGTTGATGATCCGAGAATTAATGTCTCCAGTCACTGTCAGTCTATTGATGATCAGAGTATTACTGTCTCCAGTCACTGTAAGTCTATTGATGATCAGAGAATTACTGTCTCCAGTCACTGTCAGTGTATTGATGATCAGAGAATTACTGTCCCCAGTCACGATCAGTCTATTAATGATCAGAGAATTACTGTCCCCTGTCACTGTCAGTCTATTGATGATCAGAGAATTACTGTCCCCAGTCACTATCAGTCTATTGATGATCAGAGGATTAATGTCTCCAGTCACTGTCAGTCTATTGATGATCTGAGAATTACTGTCACCATGCAGTGTCGGTCTATTGATGATCAGAGAATTAATGTCCCCAGTCACTATCAGTCTATTGATGATCAGAGAATTACTGTCTCCAGTCACTGTCAGTCTATTGATGATCAGAGAATTACTGTCCCCAGTCACTGTCAGTCTATTGATGATCAGAGAATTGCTGTCCCCAGTCACTATCAGTCTATTGATGATCAGAGAATTAATGTCTCCAGTCACTGTCAGTCTATTGTTGATCTGAGAATTACTGTCCCCAGTCACTGTCAGTCTATTGATGATCAGAGAATTACTGTGCCCAGTCACTATCAGTCTATTGATGATCAGAGAATTACTGTCCCCAGTCACTGTCAGTCTATTGATGATCAGAGAATTACTGTCCCCAGTCACTATCAATCTAGTGATGATCAGAGAATTACTTTCTCCAGTCACTGTCAGTCTATTGATGATCAGAGAATTACTGTCCCCAGTCACTGTCAGTCGATTGATGATCAGAGAATTACTGTCCCCATTCACTGTCAGTCTATTGATGATCAGAGAATTACTGTCGCCAGTCAGTGTCAGTCTGTTGATGATCAGAGAATTAATGTCCCCAGTCACTGTCAATCTATTGATGATCAGAGAAATACAGTCCCCAGTCACTGTCAGTCTATTGATGATCAGAGAATTACTGTCTCCAGTCACTGTCAATCTATTGATGATCAGAGAAATACAGTCCCCAGTCACTATCAGTCTATTGATGATCAGAGAATTACTGTCCCCAGTCACTATCAGTCTCTTGATGATCAGAGAATTAATGTCCCCAGTCACTGTCAATCTATTGATGATCAGAGAAATACAGTCCCCAGTCACTGTCAGTCTATTGATGATCAGAGAATTACTGTCCCCATTCACTGTCAGTCTATTGATGATCAGAGAATTACTGTCCCCAGTCACTATCAGTCTCTTGATGATCAGAGAATTACTTTCTCCAGTCACTGTCAGTCTATTGTTGATCTGAGAATTACTGTCCCCAGTCACTGTCAGTCTATTGATGATCAGAGAATTACTGTGCCCAGTCACTATCATTCTATTGATGATCAGAGAATTACTGTCCCCAGTCACTGTCAGTCTATTGATGATCAGAGAATTACTGTCCCCAGTCACTGTCAGTCTATTGATGATCAGAGAATTACTGTGCCCAGTCACTATCAGTCTATTGATGATCAGAGAATTACTGTCCCCAGTCACTGTCAATCTATTGATGATCAGAGAAATACATTTCCCTGTCACTGTCAGTCTATTGATGATCAGAGAATTACTTTCTCCAGTCACTGTCAGTCTATTGATGATCAGAGAATTACTGTCCCCAGTCATTGTCAGTCTATTGATGATCAGAGAATTAATGTCCCCATTCACTGTCAGTCTATTGATGATCAGAGAATTACTGTCCCCAGTCAGTGTCAGTCTGTTGATGATCAGAGAATTAATGTCCCCAGTCACTGTCAATCTATTGATGATCAGAGAAATACAGTCCCCAGTCTCTGTCAGTCTATTGATGATCAGAGAATTACTGTCTCCAGTCACTGTCAGTCTATTACGATCGGAAAATTACTGCAACCTGTCACTGTCAGTCTGTTGATGATCAGAGAATTACTGTCTCCAGTCACTGTCAGTCTATTGATGATCAGAGAATTACTGTCCCCATTCACTGTCAGTCTATTGATGATCAGAGAAATACAGTCCCCAGTCACTGTCAGTCTATTGATGATCAGAGAATTACTGTCTCCAGTCACTGTCAATCTATTGATGATCAGAGAATTACTGTCCCCAGTCACTATCAGTCTATTGATGATCAGAGAATTACTGTCCCCAGTCACTGTCAATCTATTGATGATCAGAGAATTACTGTCCCCAGTCACTATCAGTCTATTGATGATCAGAGAATTACTGTCCCCAGTCACTGTCAGTCTATTGATGATCAGAGAAATACAGTCCCCAGTCACTGTCAGTCTATTGATGATCAGAGAAATACAGTCCCCTGTCACTGACAGTCTATTGATGATCAGAGAATTACTGTCTCCAGTCACTGTCAATCTATTGATGATCAGAGAATTACTGTCCCCAGTCACTATCAGTCTATTGATGATCAGAGAATTACTGTCCCCAGTCACTGTCAGTCTATTGATGATCAGAGAAATACAGTCCCCAGTCACTGTCAGTCTATTGATGATCAGAGAATTACTGTCTCCAGTCACTGTCAATCTATTGATGATCAGAGAATTACTGTCCCCAGTCACTATCAGTCTATTGATGATCAGAGAATTACTGTCCCCAGTCACTATCAGTCTCTTGATGATCAGAGAATTAATGTCCCCAGTCACTGTCAGTCTATTGATGATCAGAGAATTACTGTCTCCAGTCACTGTCAATCTATTGATGATCAGAGAAATACAGTCCCCAGTCACTATCAGTCTATTGATGATCAGAGAATTACTGTCCCCAGTCACTATCAGTCTCTTGATGATCAGAGAATTAATGTCCCCAGTCACTATCAGTCTATTGATGATCAGAGAATTACTGTCCCCAGTCACTATCAGTCTCTTGATGATCAGAGAATTACTTTCCCCAGTCACTGTCAGTCTATTGATGATCAGAGAATTACTGTCTCCAGTCACTGTCAATCTATTGATGATCAGAGAAATACAGTCCCCAGTCACTATCAGTCTATTACGATCGGAAAATTAGTGCAACCTGTCACTGTCAGTCTCTTGATGATCAGAGAATTACTGTCTCCAGTCACTGTCAGTCTATTGATGATCAGAGAATTACTGTCCCCAGTCACTGTCAGTCTATTGATGATCAGAGAATTACTGTCCCCATTCACTCTCAGTCTATTGATGATCAGAGAATTACTGTCCCCAGTCACTGTCAGTCTATTGATGATCAGAGATTTACTCTCACCAGTCACTGTCAGTCTATTGATGATCAGAGAATTACTGTCCCCAGTCACTGTCAGTCTATTGATGATCATAGAATTACTCTCTCCAGTCACTGTCAGTCTATTGATGATCAGAGAATTACTGTCCCCAGTCACTGTCAGTCTATTGATGATCAGAGAATTACTGTCCCCATTCACTGTCAGTCTATTGATGATCAGAGAATTACTGTCCCCAGTCAGTGTCAGCCTGTTGATGATCAGAGAATTACTGTCCCCAGTCACTGTCAGTCTATTGATGATCAGAGAATTACTGTCCCCAGTCACTGTCAGTCTATTGATGATCAGAGAATTACTGTCTCCAGTCACTGTCAGTCTATTGATGATCAGAGAATTACTGTCCCCAGTCACTGTCAGTCTATTGATGATCAGAGAATTACTGTCCCCATTCACTCTCAGTCTATTGATGATCAGAGAATTACTGTCCCCAGTCACTGTCAGTCTATTGATGATCAGAGAATTACTGTCCCCAGTCACTGTCAGTCTATTGATGATCAGAGAATTACTGTCTCCAGTCACTGTCAGTCTATTGATGATCAGAGAATTACTGTCCCCAGTCACTGTCAATCTATTGATGATCAGAGAAATACAGTCCCCAGTCACTGTCAGTCTATTGATGATCAGAGAATTACTGTCTCCAGTCACTGTCAGTCTATTACGATCGGAAAATTACTGCAACCTGTCACTGTCAGTCTGTTGATGATCAGAGAATTAATGTCTCCAGTCACTGTCAGTCTATTGATGATCAGAGTATTACTGTCTCCAGTCACTGTAAGTCTATTGATGATCAGAGAATTACTGTCTCCAGTCACTGTCAGTGTATTGATGATCAGAGAATTACTGTCCCCAGTCACGATCAGTCTATTGATGATCAGAGGATTAATGTCTCCAGTCACTGTCAGTCTATTGATGATCTGAAACTTACTGTCACCATGCAGTGTCGGTCTATTGATGATCAGAGAATTACTGTCCCCAGTCACTGTCAGTCTATTGATGATCAGAGAATTACTGTCGCCAGTCACTGTCACTCTATTGATGATCAGAGAATTACAGTCCCCAGTCACTATCAGTCTATTGATGATCAGAGAATTACTGTCCCCAGTCACTATCAGTCTATTGATGATCTGAGAATTACTGTCCCCAGTCACTATCAGTCTATTGATGATCAGAGAATTACTGTCTCCAGTCACTGTCAGTCTATTGATGATCAGAGAATTACTGTCCCCAGTCACTACCAGTCTATTGATGATCAGAGAATTACTGTCCCCAGTCACTCTCAGTCTATTGATGATCTGAGAATTACTGTCTCCAGTCACTGTCAGTCTATTGATGATCAGAGAATTACTGTCCCCGGTCACTATCAATCTATTGATGATCAGAGAATTACTTTCTCCAGTGACTGTCAGTCTATTGATGATCAGAGAATTACTGTCCGCAGTCACTGTCAGTCTATTGATGATCAGAGAATTCCTGTCCCCAGTCACTGTAAGTCTATTGATGATCAGAGAATTACTGTCCCCAGTCAGTGTCAGTCTATTGATGATCAGAGAATTAATGTCTCCAGTCAGTGTCAGTCTATTGATGATCTGAGAATTACTGTCCCCAGTCACTGTCAGTCTATTGATGATCTGAGAATTAATGTCTCCAGTCAGTGTCAGTCTATTGATGATCAGAGAAATACAGTCCCCAGTCACTATCAGTCTATTGATGATCAGAGAATTACTGTCCCCAGTCACTATCAGTCTCTTGATGATCAGAGAATTACTGTCCCCAGTCACTATCAGTCTATTGATGATCAGAGAATTACTGTCCCCAGTCACTATCAGTCTCTTGATGATCAGAGAATTACTTTCCCCAGTCACTGTCAGTCTATTGATGATCAGAGAATTACTGTCTCCAGTCACTGTCAATCTATTGATGATCAGAGAAATACAGTCCCCAGTCACTATCAGTCTATTACGATCGGAAAATTAGTGCAACCTGTCACTGTCAGTCTGTTGATGATCAGAGAATTACTGTCTCCAGTCACTGTCAGTCTATTGATGATCAGAGAATTACTGTCCCCAGTCACTGTCAGTCTATTGATGATCAGAGAATTACTGTCCCCATTCACTCTCAGTCTATTGATGATCAGAGAATTACTGTCCCCAGTCACTGTCAGTCTATTGATGATCAGAGATTTACTCTCACCATTCACTGTCAGTCTATTGATGATCAGAGAATTACTGTCCCCAGTCACTGTCAGTCTATTGATGATCATAGAATTACTCTCTCCAGTCACTGTCAGTCTATTGATGATCAGAGAATTACTGTCCCCAGTCACTGTCAGTCTATTGATGATCAGAGAATTACTGTCCCCATTCACTGTCAGTCTATTGATGATCAGAGAATTACTGTCCCCAGTCAGTGTCAGCCTGTTGATGATCAGAGAATTACTGTCCCCAGTCACTGTCAGTCTATTGATGATCAGAGAATTACTGTCCCCAGTCACTGTCAGTCTATTGATGATCAGAGAATTACTGTCTCCAGTCACTGTCAGTCTATTGATGATCAGAGAATTACTGTCCCCAGTCACTGTCAGTCTATTGATGATCAGAGAATTACTGTCCCCATTCACTCTCAGTCTATTGATGATCAGAGAATTAGTGTCCCCAGTCACTGTCAGTCTATTGATGATCAGAGAATTACTCTCACCAGTCACTGTCAGTCTATTGATGATCAGAGAATTACTGTCCCCAGTCACTGTCAGTCTATTGATGATCAGAGAATTACTGTCCCCATTCACTGTCAGTCTATTGATGATCAGAGAATTACTGTCCCCAGTCAGTGTCAGTCTGTTGATGATCAGAGAATTACTGTCCCCAGTCACTGTCAGTCTATTGATGATCAGAGAATTACTGTCCCCAGTCACTGTCAGTCTATTGATGATCAGAGAATTACTGTCTCCAGTCACTGTCAGTCTATTGATGATCAGAGAATTACTGTCCCCAGTCACTGTCAATCTATTGATGATCAGAGAAATACAGTCCCCAGTCACTGTCAGTCTATTGATGATCAGAGAATTACTGTCTCCAGTCACTGTCAGTCTATTACGATCGGAAAATTACTGCAACCTGTCACTGTCAGTCTGTTGATGATCAGAGAATTAATGTCTCCAGTCACTGTCAGTCTATTGATGATCAGAGTATTACTGTCTCCAGTCACTGTAAGTCTATTGATGATCAGAGAATTACTGTCTCCAGTCACTGTCAGTGTATTGATGATCAGAGAATTACTGTCCCCAGTCACGATCAGTCTATTGATGATCAGAGGATTAATGTCTCCAGTCACTGTCAGTCTATTGATGATCTGAAACTTACTGTCACCATGCAGTGTCGGTCTATTGATGATCAGAGAATTACTGTCCCCAGTCACTGTCAGTCTATTGATGATCAGAGAATTACTGTCGCCAGTCACTGTCACTCTATTGATGATCAGAGAATTACAGTCCCCAGTCACTATCAGTCTATTGATGATCAGAGAATTACTGTCCCCAGTCACTATCAGTCTATTGATGATCAGAGAATTACTGTCCCCAGTCACTATCAGTCTATTGATGATCAGAGAATTACTGTCTCCAGTCACTGTCAGTCTATTGATGATCAGAGAATTACTGTCCCCAGTCACTACCAGTCTATTGATGATCAGAGAATTACTGTCCCCAGTCACTCTCAGTCTATTGATGATCTGAGAATTACTGTCTCCAGTCACTGTCAGTCTATTGATGATCAGAGAATTACTGTCCCCGGTCACTATCAATCTATTGATGATCAGAGAATTACTTTCTCCAGTGACTGTCAGTCTATTGATGATCAGAGAATTACTGTCCCCAGTCACTGTCAGTCTATTGATGATCAGAGAATTCCTGTCCCCAGTCACTGTAAGTCTATTGATGATCAGAGAATTACTGTCCCCAGTCAGTGTTAGTCTATTGATGATCAGAGAATTACTGTCCCCAGTCACTGTCAGTCTATTGATGATCTGAGAATTAATGTCTCCAGTCAGTGTCAGTCTATTGATGATCAGAGAATTAATGTCTCCAGTCAGTGTCAGTCTATTGATGATCTGAGAATTACTGTCCCCAGTCACTGTCAGTCTATTGATGATCTGAGAATTACTGTCTCCAGTCACTGTCAGTCTATTGATGATCAGAGAATTACTGTCCCCAGTCACTGTCAGTCTATTGATGATCTGAGAATTACTGTCTCCAGTCACTGTCAGTCTATTGATGATCAGAGAATTACTGTCCCTAGTGACTATCAGTCTATTGATGATCAGAGAATTACTGCCCCCAGTCACTGTCACTCGATTGATGATCAGAGAATTACAGTCCCCAGTCACTGTCAGTCTATTGATGATCAGAGAATTACAGTCCCCAGTCACTATCTGTCTATTGATGATCAGAGAATTACTGTCTCCAGTCACTGTCAATCTATTGATGATCAGAGAATTACTGTCCCCAGTCACTATCAGTCTATTGATGATCAGAGAATTACAGTCCCCAGTCACCGTCAGTCTATTGATGATCAGAGAATTACTGTCCCCAGTCACTATCAGTCTATTGATGATCAGAGAATTACAGTCCCCAGTCACTGTCACTCTATTGATGATCAGAGAATTACTGTCCCCAGTCACTATCAGTCTATTGATGATCAGAGAATTACTGTCCCAAGTCACTGTCAGTCTACTGATGATCAGAGAATTACAGTCCCCAGTCACGATCAGTCTATTGATGATCAGAGAATTACTGTCCCCAGTCACTATCAGTCTATTGATGATCAGAGAATTACTGTCTCCAGTCACTGTCAGTCTATTGATGATCAGAGAATTACTGTCCCCAGTCACTGTCAGTCTATTAATGATCAGAGAACTACTGTCCCCAGTCACTATCAGTCTATTGATGATCAGAGAATTAATGTCTCCAGTCACTGTCAGTCTATTGATGATCTGAGAATTACTGTCCCCAGTCACTGTCAGTCTATTGATGATCAGAGAATTACTGTCCCCAGTCACTGTCAGTCTATTGATGATCAGAGAATTACTGTCCCCAGTCACTGTCAGTCTATTGATGATCAGAGAATTACTGTCCCCAGTGACTATCAGTCTCTTGATGATCAGAGAATTACTGCCCCCAGTCACTGTCACTCGATTGATGATCAGAGAATTACAGTCCCCAGTCACCGTCAGTCTATTGATGATCAGAGAATTACAGTCCCCAGTCACTATCTGTCCATTGATGATCAGAGAATTACTGTCTCCAGTCACTGTCAATCTATTGATGATCAGAGAATTACTGTCCCCAGTCACTACCAGTCTATTGATGATCAGAGAATTACTGTCCCCAGTCACTATCAGTCTATTGATGATCTGAGAATTACTGTCTCCAGTCACTGTCAGTCTATTGATGATCAGAGAATTACTGTCCCCAGTCACTATCAATCTATTGATGATCAGAGAATTACTTTCTCCAGTGACTGTCAGTCTATTGATGATCAGAGAATTACTGTCCCCAGTCACTGTCAGTCTATTGATGATCAGAGAATTACTGCCCCCAGTGACTGTCACTCTATTGATGATCAGAGAATTACAGTCCAAAGTCACTATCAGTCTATTGCTGATCAGAGAATTACTGTCCCCAGTCACTGTCAGTCTATTGATGATCAGAGAATTACTGTCCCCAGTCACTATCAGTATATTGAAGATCAGAGAATTAATGTCTCCAGTCAGTGTCAGTCTATTGATGATCTGAGAATTACTGTCCCCAGTCACTGTCAGTCTATTGATGATCTGAGAATTACTGTCTCCAGTCACTGTCAGTCTATTGATGATCAGAGAATTACTGTCCCTAGTCACTGTCAGTCTATTGATGATCAGAGAATTACTGTTCCCAGTCACTGTCAGTCTATTGATGATCAGAGAATTACTGTCCCCAGTCACTATCAGTCTATTGATGATCAGAGAAATAATGTCTCCAGTCACTGTCTGTCTATTGATGATCAGAGAATTAATGTCCCCAGTCACTGTCAGTCTATTGATGATCAGAGAATTACTGTCCCCAGTCACTGTCAGTCTATTGATGATCAGAGAATTACTGTCCCCAGTCAGTGTCAGTCTACTGATGATCAGAGAATTAATGTCCCCAGTCACTGTCAGTCTATTGATGATCAGAGAATTACTGTCTCCAGTCACTGTCAGTCTATTGATGATCAGAGAATTACTGTCCCTAGTCACTGTCAGTCTATTGATGATCAGAGAATTACTGTTCCCAGTCACTGTCAGTCTATTGATGATCAGAGAATTACTGTCCCCAGTCACTATCAGTCTATTGATGATCAGAGAAATAATGTCTCCAGTCACTGTCTGTCTATTGATGATCAGAGAATTAATGTCCCCAGTCACTGTCCGTCTATTGATGATCAGAGAATTACTGTCCCCAGTGACTATCAGTCTATTGATGATCAGAGAATTACTGCCCTCAGTCACTGTCACTCGATTGATGATCAGAGACTTACAGTCCCCAGTCACTGTCAGTCTATTGATGATCAGAGAATTACAGTCCACAGTCACTATCTGTCTATTGATGATCAGAAAATTACTGTCTTCAGTCACTGTCAATCTCTTGATGATCAGAGAATTACTGTCCCCAGTCACTATCAGTCTATTGATGATCAGAGAATTACAGTCCCCAGTCACCGTCAGTCTATTGATGATCAGAGAATTACTGTCCCCAGTCACTATCAGTCTATTGATGATCAGAGAATTACAGTCCCCAGTCTCTGTCACTCTATTGATGATCAGAGAATTACTGTCCCCAGTCACTATCAGTCTATTGATGATCAGAGAATTACTGTCCCAAGTCACTGTCAGTCTATTGATGATCAGAGAATTACAGTCCCCAGTCACGATCAGTCTATTGATGATCAGAGAATTAATGTCTCCAGTCACTGTCAGTCTATTGATGATCTGAGAATTACTGTCCCCAGTCACTATCAGTCTATTGATGATCAGAGAATTACTGTCTCCAGTCACTGTCAGTCTATTGATGATCAGAGAATTACTGTCCCCAGTCACTGTCAGTCTATTAATGATCAGAGAATTACTGTCCCCAGTCACTATCAGTCTATTGATGATCAGAGAATTAATGTCTCCAGTCACTGTCAGTCTATTGATAATCTGAGAATTACTGTCCCCAGTCACTGTCAGTCTATTAATGATCAGAGAATTACTGTCCCCAGTCACTGTCAGTCTACTGATGATCAGAGAATTACTGTCCCCAGTCACTGTCTGTCTATTGATGATCAGAGAATTGCTGTCCCCAGTGACTATCAGTCTATTGATGATCAGAGAATTACTGCCCCCAGTCACTGTCACTCGATTGATGATCAGAGAATTACAGTCCCCAGTCACCGTCAGTCTATTGATGATCAGAGAATTACAGTCCCCAGTCACTATCTGTCTATTGATGATCAGAGAATTACTGTCTCCAGTCACTGTCAATCTATTGATGATCAGAGAATTACTGTCCCCAGTCACTATCAGTCTATTGATGATCAGAGAATTACAGTCCCCAGTCACCGTCAGTCTATTGATGATCAGAGAATTACTGTCCCCAGTCACTATCAGTCTATTGATGATCAGAGAATTACAGTCCCCAGTCACTGTCACTCTATTGATGATCAGAGAATTACTGTCCCCAGTCACTATCAGTCTTTTGATGATCAGAGAATTACTGTCCCCATTCAATGTCAGTCTATTGATGATCAGAGAATTACAGTCCCCAGTCACTATCAGTCTATTGATGATCAGAGAATTAATGTCTCCAGTCACTGTCAGTCTATTGATGATCTGAGAATTACTGTCCCCAGTCACTATCAGTCTATTGATGATCAGAGAATTACTGTCTCCAGTCACTGTCAGTCTATTGATGATCAGAGAATTACTGTCCCCAGTCACTGTCAGTCTATTAATGATCAGAGAAGTACTGTCCCCAGTCACTATCAGTCTATTGATGATCAGAGAATTACTGTCCCCAGTCACTGTCAGTCTATTGATGATCAGAGAATTACTGTCCCCAGTCACTATCAGTCTATTGATGATCAGAGAATTAATGTCTCCAAACACTGTCAGTCTATTGATGATCTGAGAATTACTGTCCCCAGTCACTGTCAGTCTATTGATGATCAGAGAATTAATGTCCCTAGTCACTATCAATCTATTGAGGATCAGAGAATTACTTTCTCCAGTCACTGTCAGTCTATTGATGATCAGAGAACTACTGTCCCCAGTCACTGTCAGTCGATTGATGATCAGAGAATTACTGTCCCCAGTCACTGTCAGTCTATTGATGATCAGAGAATTACTGTCCCCAGTCACTGTCAGTCTATTAATGATCAGAGAATAACTGTCCCCAGTCACTGTCAGTCTATTGATGATCAGAGAATTACTGTCCCCAGTCACTACCAGTCTATTGATGATCAGAGAATTACTGTCCCCAGTCACTCTCAGTCTATTGATGATCTGAGAATTACTGTCTCCAGTCACTGTCAGTCTATTGATGATCAGAGAATTACTGTCCCCAGTCACTATCAATCTATTGATGATCAGAGAATTACTTTCTCCAGTGACTGTCAGTCTATTGATGATCAGAGAATTACTGTCCCCAGTCACTGTCAGTCTATTGATGATCAGAGAATTCCTGTCCCCAGTCACTGTAAGTCTATTGATGATCAGAGAATTACTGTCCCCAGTCAGTGTCAGTCTATTGATGATCAGAGAATTAATGTCTCCAGTCAGTGTCAGTCTATTGATGATCTGAGAATTACTGTCCCCAGTCACTGTCAGTCTATGGATGATCTGAGAATTAATGTCTCCAGTCAGTGTCAGTCTATTGATGATCAGAGAATTAATGTCTCCAGTCAGTGTCTGTCTATTGATGATCTGAGAATTACTGTCCCCAGTCACTGTCAGTCTATTGATGATCTGAGAATTACTGTCCCTAGTGACTATCAGTCTATTGATGATCAGAGAATTACTGCCCCCAGTCACTGTCAGTCTATTGATGATCAGAGAATTACTGTCCCCAGTCACTGTCAGTCTATTGATGATCAGAGAATTACTGTCCCCAGAGACTATCAGTCTATTGATGATCAGAGAATTACTGTCTCCAGTCACTGTCAGTCTATTGATGATCAGAGAATTACTGTCCCCAGTCAGTCTATTGATGATCTGAGAATTACTGTCTCCAGTCACTGTCAGTCTATTGATGATCAGAGAATTACTGTCCCTAGTGACTATCAGTCTATTGATGATCAGAGAATTACTGCCCCCAGTCACTGTCAGTCTATTGATGATCAGAGAATTACTGTCCCCAGTCACTGTCAGTCTATTGATGATCAGAGAATTACTGTCCCCAGTGACTATCAGTCTATTGATGATCAGAGAATTATTGCCCCCAGTCACTGTCACTCGATTGATCATCAGAGAATTACAGTCCCCAGTCACCGTCAGTCTATTGATGATCAGAGAATTACAGTCCCCAGTCACTATCTGTCTATTGATGATCAGAGAATTACTGTCTCCAGTCACTGTCAATCTATTGATGATCAGAGAATTACTGTCCCCAGTCACTACCAGTCTATTGATGATCAGAGAATTACTGTCCCCAGTCACTATCAGTCTATTGATGATCTGAGAATTACTGTCTCCAGTCACTGTCAGTCTATTGATGATCAGAGAATTACTGTCCCCAGTCACTATCAATCTATTGATGATCAGAGAATTACTTTCTCCAGTGACTGTCAGTCTATTGATGATCAGAGAATTACTGTCCCCAGTCACTGTCAGTCTATTGATGATCAGAGAATTACTGCCCCCAGTGACTGTCACTCTATTGATGATCAGAGAATTACAGTCCAAAGTCACTATCAGTCTATTGATGATCAGAGAATTACTGTCCCCAGTCACTGTCAGTCTATTGATGATCAGAGAATTACTGTCTCCAGTCACTGTCAGTCTATTGATGATCAGAGAATTACTGTCCCCAGTCACTATCAGTATATTGATGATCAGAGAATTAATGTCTCCAGTCAGTGTCAGTCTATTGATGATCTGAGAATTACTGTCCCCAGTCACTGTCAGTCTATTGATGATCTGAGAATTACTGTCTCCAGTCACTGTCAGTCTATTGATGATCAGAGAATTACTGTCCCTAGTCACTGTCAGTCTATTGATGATCAGAGAATTACTGTTCCCAGTCACTGTCAGTCTATTGATGATCAGAGAATTACTGTCCCCAGTCACTATCAGTCTATTGATGATCAGAGAAATAATGTCTCCAGTCACTGTCTGTCTATTGATGATCAGAGAATTAATGTCCCCAGTCACTGTCAGTCTATTGATGATCAGAGAATTACTGTCCCCAGTCACTGTCAGTCTATTGATGATCAGAGAATTACTGTCCCCAGTCAGTGTCAGTCTATTGATGATCAGAGAATTAATGTCCCCAGTCACTGTCACTCTATTGATGATCAGAGAATTACTGTCTCCAGTCACTGTCAGTCTATTGATGATCAGAGAATTACTGTCCCTAGTCACTGTCAGTCTATTGATGATCAGAGAATTACTGTTCCCAGTCACTGTCAGTCTATTGATGATCAGAGAATTACTGTCCCCAGTCACTATCAGTCTATTGATGATCAGAGAATTACTGCCCTCAGTCACTGTCACTCGATTGATGATCAGAGACTTACAGTCCCCAGTCACTGTCAGTCTATTGATGATCAGAGAATTACAGTCCACAGTCACTATCTGTCTATTGATGATCAGAAAATTACTGTCTTCAGTCACTGTCAATCTATTGATGATCAGAGAATTACTGTCCCCAGTCACTATCAGTCTATTGATGATCAGAGAATTACAGCCCCCAGTCACCGTCAGTCTATTGATGATCAGAGAATTACTGTCCCCAGTCACTATCAGTCTATTGATGATCAGAGAATTACAGTCCCCAGTCACTGTCACTCTATTGATGATCAGAGAATTACTGTCCCCAGTCACTATCAGTCTATTGATGATCAGAGAATTACTGTCCCAAGTCACTGTCAGTCTATTGATGATCAGAGAATTACAGTCCCCAGTCACGATCAGTCTATTGATGATCAGAGAATTAATGTCTCCAGTCACTGTCAGTCTATTGATGATCTGAGAATTACTGTCCCCAGTCACTATCAGTCTATTGATGATCAGAGAATTACTGTCTCCCGTCACTGTCAGTCTATTGATGATCAGAGAATTACTGTCCCCAGTCACTGTCAGTCTATTAATGATCAGAGAATTACTGTCCCCAGTCACTATCAGTCTATTGATGATCAGAGAATTAATGTCTCCAGTCACTGTCAGTCTATTGATAATCTGAGAATTACTGTCCCCAGTCACTGTCAGTCTATTAATGATCAGAGAATTACTGTCCCCAGTCACTGTCAGTCTACTGATGATCAGAGAATTACTGTCCCCAGTCACTGTCAGTCTATTGATGATCAGAGAATTACTGTCCCCAGTGACTATCAGTCTATTGATGATCAGAGAATTACTGCCCCCAGTCACTGTCACTTGATTGATGATCAGAGAATTACAGTCCCCAGTCACCGTCAGTCTATTGATGATCAGAGAATTACAGTCCCCAGTCACTATCTGTCTATTGATGATCAGAGAATTACTGTCTCCAGTCACTGTCAATCTATTGATGATCAGAGAATTACTGTCCCCAGTCACTATCAGTCTATTGATGATCAGAGAATTACAGTCCCCAGTCACCGTCAGTCTATTGATGATCAGAGAATTACTGTCCCCAATCACTATCAGTCTATTGATGATCAGAGAATTACAGTCCCCAGTCACTGTCACTCTATTGATGATCAGAGAATTACTGTCCCCAGTCACTATCAGTCTTTTGATGATCAGAGAATTACTGTCCCCAGTCAATGTCAGTCTATTGATGATCAGAGAATTACAGTCCCCAGTCACTATCAGTCTATTGATGATCAGAGAATTAATGTCTCCAGTCACTGTCAGTCTATTGATGATCAGAGAATTACTGTCTCCAGTCACTGTCAGTCTATTGATGATCAGAGAATTACTGTCCCCAGTCACTGTCAGTCTATTGATGATCTGAGAATTACTGTCTCCAGTCACTGTCAGTCTATTGATGATCTGAGAATTACTGTCTCCAGTCACTGTCAGTCTATTGATGATCTGAGAATTACTGTCCCCAGTCACTGTCAGTCTATTGATGATCTGAGAATTACTGTCTCCAGTCACTGTCAGTCTATTGATGATCAGAGAATTACTGTCTCCAGTCACTGTCAGTCTATTGATGATCAGAGAATTACTGTCCCCAGTCACTGTCAGTCTATTAATGATCAGAGAAGTACTGTCCCCAGTCACTATCAGTCTATTGATGATCAGAGAATTACTGTCCCCAGTCACTGTCAGTCTATTGATGATCAGAGAATTACTGTCCCCAGTCACTATCAGTCTATTGATGATCAGAGAATTAATGTCTCCAAACACTGTCAGTCTATTGATGATCTGAGAATTACTGTCCCCAGTCACTGTCAGTCTATTGATGATCAGAGAATTAATGTCTCCAGTCACTGTCAGTCTATTGATGATCTGAGAATTACTGTCCCCAGTTACTGTCAGTCTATTGATGATCAGAGAATTACTGTCCCCAGTCACTGTCAGTCTATTGATGATCAGAGAATTACTGTCCCCAGTCACTATCAGTCTATTGATGATCAGAGAATTAATGTCTCCAAACACTGTCAGTCTATTGATGATCTGAGAATTACTGTCCCCAGTCACTGTCAGTCTATTGATGATCAGAGAATTAATGTCCCTAGTCACTATCAATCTATTGATGATCAGAGAATTACTGCCCCCAGTCACTGTCACTCTATTGATGATCAGAGAATTACTGTCCCCAGTCACTACCAGTCTATTGATGATCTGAGAATTACTGTCCCCAGTCACTATCAGTCTATTGATGATCAGAGAATTACTGTCTCCAGTCACTGTCAGTCTATTGATGATCAGAGAATTACTGTCCCCAGTCACTGTCAGTCTATTGATGATCAGAGAATTACTGTCCCCAGTCACTGTCAGTCTATTGATGATCAGAGAATTACTGTGCCCAGTCACTATCAGTCTATTGATGATCAGAGAATTACTTTCTCCATTCTCTGTCAGTCTATTGATGATCAGAGAATTACTGTCCCCAGTCACTGTCAGTCTATTGATGATCAGAGAATTACTGTCCCCAGTCACTGTCAGTCTATTGATGATCAGAGAATTACTGTCTCCAGTCACTGTCAGTCTATTGATGATCAGAGATTACTGTCCCCAGTCACTGTCAATCTATTGATGATCAGAGAAATACAGTCCCCAGTCACTGTCAGTCTATTGATGATCAGAGAATTACTGTCTCCAGTCACTGTCAGTCTATTACGATCGGAAAATTACTGCAACCTGTCACTGTCAGTCTGTTGATGATCAGAGAATTACTGTCTCCAGTCACTGTCAGTGTATTGATGATCATAGAATTACTGCCACAGTCACGATCAGTCTATTGATGATCAGAGAATTACTGTCCCCTGTCACTGTCAGTCTATTGATGATCAGAGAATTACTGTCCCCAGTCACTATCAGTCTATTGATGATCAGAGGCTTAATGTCTCCAGTCACTGTCAGTCTATTGATGATCAGAGAATTACTGTCCCCAGTCACTATCAGTCTATTGATGATCAGAGAATTACTGTCTCCAGTCACTGTCAGTCTATTGATGATCAGAGAATTACTGTCCCCAGTCACTGTCAGTCTATTGATGATCAGAGAATTACTGTCTCCAGTCACTATCAGTCTATTGATGATCAGAGAATTAATGTCTCCAGTCACTGTCAGTCTATTGATGATCTGAGAATTACAGTCCCCAGTCACTGTCAGTCTATTTATGATCAGAGAATTACTGTCCCCAGTCTGTGTCAGTCTATTAATGATCAGAGAATTACTGTCTCCAGTCACTGTCAGTCTATTGATGATCAGAGAATTACGGTCCCCAGTCACTGTCAGTCTATTGATGATCAGAGAATTACTGTCCCCAGTCACTATCAGTCTATTGATGATCAGAGAATTACTGTCCCCAGTCACTATCAGTCTATTGTTGATCAGAGAATTACTGTCCCCAGTCACTGTCAGTCTGTTGATGATCAGAGAATTACTGACCCCAGTCACTGTCACTCTATTGATGATCAGAGAATTACAGTCCCCAGTCACAATCAGTCTATTGCTGATCAGAGAATTACTGTCCCCAGTCACTATCAGTCTATTGATGATCAGAGAATTACTGTCTCCAGTCACTGTCAATCTATTGATGATCAGAGAATTACTGTCCCCAGTCACTATCAGTCTATTGATGATCAGAGAATTACAGTCCCCAGTCACCGTCAGTCTATTGATGATCAGAGAATTACTGTCCCCAATCACTATCAGTCTATTGATGATCAGAGAATTACAGTCCCCAGTCACTGTCACTCTATTGATGATCAGAGAATTACTGTCCCCAGTCACTCTCAGTCTATTAATGATCAGAGAATTAATGTCCCCAGTCACTATCAGTCTATTGATGATCAGAGAATTACTGTCCCCAGTCACTCTCAGTCTATTAATGATCAGAGAATTAATGTCCCCAGTCACTATCAGTCTATTGATGATCAGAGAATTACTGTCCCCAGTCACTGTCAGTGTATTGATGATCAGAGAATTACTGCCCCAGTCACGATCAGTCTATTGATGATCAGAGAATTACTGTCCCCTGTCACTATCAGTCTATTGATGATCAGAGAATTACAGTCCCCAGTCACCGTCAGTCTATTGATGATCAGAGAATTACTGTCCCCAGTCACTATCAGTCTATTGATGATCAGAGAATTACAGTCCCCAGTCACTGTCACTCTATTGATGATCAGAGAATTACTGTCCCCAGTCACTATCAGTCTATTGATGATCAGAGAATTACTGTCCCAAGTCACTGTCAGTCTATTGATGATCAGAGAATTACAGTCCCCAGTCACGATCAGTCTATTGATGATCAGAAAATTAATGTCTCCAGTCACTGTCAGTCTATTGATGGTCTGAGAATTACTGTCCCCAGTCACTATCAGTCTATTGATGATCAGAGAATTAATGTCTCCAGTCACTGTCAGTCTATTGATGATCTGAGAATTACAGTCCCCAGTCACTGTCAGTCTATTTATGATCAGAGAATTACTGTCCCCAGTCTGTGTCAGTCTATTAATGATCAGAGAATTACTGTCTCCAGTCACTGTCAGTCTATTGATGATCAGAGAATTACGGTCCCCAGTCACTGTCAGTCTATTGATGATCAGAGAATTACTGTCCCCAGTCACTATCAGTCTATTGATGATCAGAGAATTACTGTCCCCAGTCACTATCAGTCTATTGTTGATCAGAGAATTACTGTCCCCAGTCACTGTCAGTCTGTTGATGATCAGAGAATTACTGACCCCAGTCACTGTCACTCTATTGATGATCAGAGAATTACAGTCCCCAGTCACAATCAGTCTATTGCTGATCAGAGAATTACTGTCCCCAGTCACTATCAGTCTATTGATGATCAGAGAATTACTGTCTCCAGTCACTGTCAATCTATTGATGATCAGAGAATTACTGTCCCCAGTCACTATCAGTCTATTGATGATCAGAGAATTACAGTCCCCAGTCACCGTCAGTCTATTGATGATCAGAGAATTACTGTCCCCAATCACTATCAGTCTATTGATGATCAGAGAATTACAGTCCCCAGTCACTGTCACTCTATTGATGATCAGAGAATTACTGTCCCCAGTCACTCTCAGTCTATTAATGATCAGAGAATTAATGTCCCCAGTCACTATCAGTCTATTGATGATCAGAGAATTACTGTCCCCAGTCACTCTCAGTCTATTAATGATCAGAGAATTAATGTCCCCAGTCACTATCAGTCTATTGATGATCAGAGAATTACTGTCCCCAGTCACTGTCAGTGTATTGATGATCAGAGAATTACTGCCCCAGTCACGATCAGTCTATTGATGATCAGAGAATTACTGTCCCCTGTCACTATCAGTCTATTGATGATCAGAGAATTACAGTCCCCAGTCACCGTCAGTCTATTGATGATCAGAGAATTACTGTCCCCAGTCACTATCAGTCTATTGATGATCAGAGAATTACAGTCCCCAGTCACTGTCACTCTATTGATGATCAGAGAATTACTGTCCCCAGTCACTATCAGTCTATTGATGATCAGAGAATTACTGTCCCAAGTCACTGTCAGTCTATTGATGATCAGAGAATTACAGTCCCCAGTCACGATCAGTCTATTGATGATCAGAGAATTAATGTCTCCAGTCACTGTCAGTCTATTGATGATCTGAGAATTACTGTCCCCAGTCACTATCAGTCTATTGATGATCAGAGAATTACTGTCTCCCGTCACTGTCAGTCTATTGATGATCAGAGAATTACTGTCCCCAGTCACTGTCAGTCTATTAATGATCAGAGAATTACTGTCCCCAGTCACTATCAGTCTATTGATGATCAGAGAATTAATGTCTCCAGTCACTGTCAGTCTATTGATAATCTGAGAATTACTGTCCCCAGTCACTGTCAGTCTATTAATGATCAGAGAATTACTGTCCCCAGTCACTGTCAGTCTACTGATGATCAGAGAATTACTGTCCCCAGTCACTGTCAGTCTATTGATGATCAGAGAATTACTGTCCCCAGTGACTATCAGTCTATTGATGATCAGAGAATTACTGCCCCCAGTCACTGTCACTCGATTGATGATCAGAGAATTACAGTCCCCAGTCACTGTCAGTCTATTGATGATCAGAGAATTACAGTCCCCAGTCACTATCTGTCTATTGATGATCAGAAAATTACTGTCTCCAGTCACTGTCAATCTATTGATGATCAGAGAATTACTGTCCCCAGTCACTATCAGTCTATTGATGATCAGAGAATTACAGTCCCCAGTCACCGTCAGTCTATTGATGATCAGAGAATTACTGTCCCCAATCACTATCAGTCTATTGATGATCAGAGAATTACAGTCCCCAGTCACTGTCACTCTATTGATGATCAGAGAATTACTGTCCCCAGTCACTATCAGTCTTTTGATGATCAGAGAATTACTGTCCCCAGTCAATGTCAGTCTATTGATGATCAGAGAATTACAGTCCCCAGTCACTATCAGTCTATTGATGATCAGAGAATTAATGTCTCCAGTCACTGTCAGTCTATTGATGATCAGAGAATTACTGTCTCCAGTCACTGTCAGTCTATTGATGATCAGAGAATTACTGTCCCCAGTCACTGTCAGTCTATTGATGATCTGAGAATTACTGTCTCCAGTCACTGTCAGTCTATTGATGATCTGAGAATTACTGTCTCCAGTCACTGTCAGTCTATTGATGATCTGAGAATTACTGTCCCCAGTCACTGTCAGTCTATTGATGATCTGAGAATTACTGTCTCCAGTCACTGTCAGTCTATTGATGATCAGAGAATTACTGTCTCCAGTCACTGTCAGTCTATTGATGATCAGAGAATTACTGTCCCCAGTCACTGTCAGTCTATTAATGATCAGAGAAGTACTGTCCCCAGTCACTATCAGTCTATTGATGATCAGAGAATTACTGTCCCCAGTCACTGTCAGTCTATTGATGATCAGAGAATTACTGTCCCCAGTCACTATCAGTCTATTGATGATCAGAGAATTAATGTCTCCAAACACTGTCAGTCTATTGATGATCTGAGAATTACTGTCCCCAGTCACTGTCAGTCTATTGATGATCAGAGAATTAATGTCTCCAGTCACTGTCAGTCTATTGATGATCTGAGAATTACTGTCCCCAGTTACTGTCAGTCTATTGATGATCAGAGAATTACTGTCCCCAGTCACTGTCAGTCTATTGATGATCAGAGAATTACTGTCCCCAGTCACTATCAGTCTATTGATGATCAGAGAATTAATGTCTCCAAACACTGTCAGTCTATTGATGATCTGAGAATTACTGTCCCCAGTCACTGTCAGTCTATTGATGATCAGAGAATTAATGTCCCTAGTCACTATCAATCTATTGATGATCAGAGAATTACTTTCTCCAGTCACTGTCAGTCTATTGATGATCAGAGAACTACTGTCCCCAGTCACTGTCAGTCGATTGATGATCAGAGAATTACTGTCCCCAGTCACTGTCAGTCTATTGATGATCAGAGAATTACTGTCCCCAGTCACTGTCAGTCTATTAATGATCAGAGAATAACTGTCCCCAGTCACTGTCAGTCTATTGATGATCAGAGAATTACTGTCCCCAGTCACTCTCAGTCTATTAATGATCAGAGAATTAATGTCCCCAGTCACTATCAGTCTATTGATGATCAGAGAATTACTGTCCCCAGTCACTCTCAGTCTATTAATGATCAGAGAATTAATGTCCCCAGTCACTATCAGTCTATTGATGATCAGAGAATTACTGCCCCCAGTCACTGTCACTCTATTGATGATCAGAGAATTACTGTCCCCAGTCACTACCAGTCTATTGATGATCTGAGAATTACTGTCCCCAGTCACTATCAGTCTATTGATGATCAGAGAATTACTGTCTCCAGTCACTGTCAGTCTATTGATGATCAGAGAATTACTGTCCCCAGTCACTGTCAGTCTATTGATGATCAGAGAATTACTGTCCCCAGTCACTGTCAGTCTATTGATGATCAGAGAATTACTGTGCCCAGTCACTATCAGTCTATTGATGATCAGAGAATTACTTTCTCCATTCTCTGTCAGTCTATTGATGATCAGAGAATTACTGTCCCCAGTCACTGTCAGTCTATTGATGATCAGAGAATTACTGTCCCCAGTCACTGTCAGTCTATTGATGATCAGAGAATTACTGTCTCCAGTCACTGTCAGTCTATTGATGATCAGAGATTACTGTCCCCAGTCACTGTCAATCTATTGATGATCACAGAAATACAGTCCCCAGTCACTGTCAGTCTATTGATGATCAGAGAATTACTGTCTCCAGTCACTGTCAGTCTATTACGATCGGAAAATTACTGCAACCTGTCACTGTCAGTCTGTTGATGATCAGAGAATTACTGTCTCCAGTCACTGTCAGTGTATTGATGATCATAGAATTACTGCCCCAGTCACGATCAGTCTATTGATGATCTGAGAATTACTGTCCCCTGTCACTGTCAGTCTATTGATGATCAGAGAATTACTGTCCCCAGTCACTATCAGTCTATTGATGATCAGAGAATTACTGTCTCCAGTCACTGTCAGTCTATTGATGATCAGAGAATTACTGTCCCCAGTCACTATCAGTCTATTGATGATCAGAGAATTACTGTCTCCAGTCACTGTCAGTCTATTGATGATCAGAGAATTACTGTCCCCAGTCACTGTCAGTCTATTGATGATCAGAGAATTACTGTCTCCAGTCACTATCAGTCTATTGATGATCAGAGAATTAATGTCTCCAGTCACTGTCAGTCTATTGATGATCTGAGAATTACAGTCCCCAGTCACTGTCAGTCTATTTATGATCAGAGAATTACTGTCCCCAGTCTGTGTCAGTCTATTAATGATCAGAGAATTACTGTCTCCAGTCACTGTCAGTCTATTGATGATCAGAGAATTACTGTCCCCAGTCACTGTCAGTCTATTGATGATCAGAGAATTACTGTCCCCAGTCACTATCAGTCTATTGATGATCAGAGAATTACTGTCCCCAGTCACTATCAGTCTATTGTTGATCAGAGAATTACTGTCCCCAGTCACTGTCAGTCTGTTGATGATCAGAGAATTACTGACCCCAGTCACTGTCACTCTATTGATGATCAGAGAATTACAGTCCCCAGTCACAATCAGTCTATTGCTGATCAGAGAATTACTGTCCCCAGTCACTATCAGTCTATTGATGATCAGAGAATTACTGTCTCCAGTCACTGTCAGTCTATTGATGATCAGAGAATTACTGTCCCCAGTCACTACCAGATTATTGATGATCAGAGAATTACTGTCCCCAGTCACTATCAGTCTATTGATGATCAGAGAATTACAGTCCCCAGTCACTGTCAGTCTATTGATGATCAGAGAATTGCTGTCCCCAGTCACTATCAGTCTATTGATGATCAGATAATTAATGTCTCCAGTCACTGTCAGTCTATTGTTGATCTGAGAATTACTGTCCCCAGTCACATACAGTCTATTGATGATCAGAGAATTACTGTCCCCAGTCACTATCAGTCTATTGATGATCAGAGAATTAATGTCTCCAGTCACTGTCAGTCTATTGATGATCAGAGAATTACTGTCTCCAGTCACTGTCAGTCTATTGTTGATCTGAGAATTACTGTCCCCAGTCACATACAGTCTATTGATGATCAGAGAATTACTGTCCCCAGTCACTATCAGTCTATTGATGATCAGAGAATTACTGTCCCCAGTCACTGTCAGTCTATTGATGATCAGAGAATTACTGTCCCCAGTCACTATCAGTCTATTGATGATCAGAGAATTACTGTCCCCAGTCACTATCAGTCTATTGATGATCAGAGAATTACTGTCCCCAGTCACTATCAGTCTATTGATGATCAGAGAATTACTGTCTCCAGTCACTGTCAGTCTATTGATGATCAGAGAATTACTGTCCCCAGTCATTGTCAGTCTATTGACGATCAGAGAATTACTGTCCCCAGTCACTATCAGTCTATTGATGATCAGAGAATTACTGTCTCCAGTGACTATCAGTCTATTGATGATCAGAGAATTACTGTCCCCAGTCATTGTCAGTGTATTGATGATCAGAGAATTACTGCCCCAGTCACGATCAGTCTATTGATGATCAGAGAATTACTGTCCGCTGTCACTGTCAGTCTATTGATGATCAGAGAATTACTGTCCCCTGTCACTGTCAGTCCATTGATGATCAGAGAATTACTGTCCCCAGTCACTATCAGTCTATTGATGATCAGAGGCTTAATGTCTCCAGTCACTGTCAGTCTATTGATGATCAGAGAATTACTGTCCCCAGTCACTATCAGTCTATTGATGATCAGAGAATTACTGTCTCCAGTCACTGTCAGTCTATTGATGATCAGAGAATTACTGTCCCCAGTCACTGTCAGTGTATTGATGATCAGAGAATTACTGCCCCAGTCACGATCAGTCTATTGATGATCAGAGAATTACTGTCCCCTGTCACTGTCAGTCTATTGATGATCAGAGAATTACTGTCTCCAGTCACTGTCAGTCTATTGTTGATCTGAGAATTACTGTCCCCAGTCACATACAGTCTATTGATGATCAGAGAATTACTGTCCCCAGTCACTATCAGTCTATTGATGATCAGAGAATTACTGTCTCCAGTCACTGTCAGTCTATTGATGATCTGAGAATTACTGTCCCCAGTCACTGTCATTCTATTGATGATCAGAGAATTACTGTCCCCAGTCACTATCAGTCTATTGATGATCAGAGAATTACTGTCTCCAGTCACTGTCAGTCTATTGATGATCAGAGAATTACTGTCCCCAGTCACTGTCAGTCTATTGACGATCAGAGAATTACTGTCCCCAGTCACTATCAGTCTATTGATGATCAGAGAATTAATGTCTCCAGTCACTGTCAGTCTATTGATGATCTGAGAATTACAGTCCCCAGTCACTGTCAGTCTATTGATGATCAGAGAATTACTGTCTCCAGTCACTGTCAGTCTATTGATGATCAGAGAATAACTGTCCCCAGTCACTGTCAATCTATTGATGATCAGAGAAATAGAGTCCCCAGTCACTGTCAGTCTATTGATGATCAGAGAATTACTGTCTCCAGTCACTGTCAGTCTATTACGATCGGAAAATTACTGCAACCTGTCACTGTCAGTCTGTTGATGATCAGAGAATTACTGTCTCCAGTCACTGTCAGTCTATTGATGATCAGAGAATTAATGTCCCCAGTCACTATCGTCTATTGATGATCAGAGAATTACTATTCCCAGTCACTGTCAGTGTATTGATGATCAGAGAATTACTGCCCCAGTCACGATCAGTCTATTGATGATCAGAGAATTACTGTCCCCTGTCACTGTCAGTCTATTGATGATCAGAGAATTACTGTCCCCAGTCACTATCAGTCTATTGATGATCAGAGAATTACTGTCTCCAGTCACTGTCAGTCTATTGATGATCAGAGAATTACTGTCCCCTGTCACTGTCAGTCTATTGATGATCAGAGAATTACTGTCCCCAGTCACTATCAGTCTATTGATGATCAGAGAATTACTGTCTCCCGTCACTGTCAGTGTATTGATGATCAGAGAATTACTGCCCCAGTCACGATCAGTCTATTGATGATCAGAGAATTACTGTCCCCCGTCACTGTCAGTCTATTGATGATCAGAGAATTACTGTCCCCAGTCACTATCAGTCTATTGATGATCAGAGAATTACTGTCTCCAGTCACTGTCAGTCTATTGATGATCAGAGAATTACTGTCCCCAGTCACTGTCAGTCTATTGATGATCAGAGAATTACTGTCCCCAGTCACTATCAGTCTATTGATGATCAGAGAATTACAGTCCCCAGTCACTGTCACTCTATTGATGATCAGAGAATTACTGTCCCCATTCACTATCAGTCTATTGATGATCAGAGAATTACTGTCCCCAGTCACTGTCAGTCTGTTGATGATCAGAGAATTACTGACCCCAGTCACTGTCACTCTCTTGATGATCAGAGAATTACAGTCCCCAGTCACTATCAGTCTATTGATGATCAGAGAATTACTGTCCCCAGTCACTATCAGTCTATTGATGATCAGAGAATTACTGTCTCCAGTCACTGTCAGTCTATTGATGATCAGAGAATTACTGTCCCCAGTCACTATCAGTCTATTGATGATCAGAGAATTACTGTCCCCAGTCACTATCAGTCTATTGATGATCAGAGAATTACTGTCTCCAGACACTGTCAGTCTATTGATGATCAGAGAATTACTGTCCCCACTCACTGTCAGTCTATTGATGATCAGAGAATTGCTGTCCCCAGTCACTATCAGTCTATTGATGATCAGAGAATTAATGTCTCCAGTCACTGTCAGTCTATTGTTGATCTGAGAATTACTGTCCCCAGTCACTATCAGTCTATTGATGATCAGAGAATTAATGTCTCCAGTCACTGTCAGTCTATTGATGATCTGAGAATTACTGTCCCCAGTCACTGTCAGTCTATTGATGATCAGAGAATTACTGTCCCCAGTCACTATCAGTCTATTGATGATCAGAGAATTACTTTCTCCAGTCACTGTCAGTCTATTGATGATCAGAGAATTACTGTCCCCAGTCACTGTCAGTCTATTGATGATCAGAGAATTACTGTCCCCAGTCACTATCAGTCTATTGATGATCAGAGAATTAATGTCTCCAGTCACTGTCAGTCTATTGATGACCTGAGAATTACTGTCCCCAGTCACTGTCAGTCTATTGATGATCAGAGAATTACTGTCCCCAGTCACTATCAGTCTATTGATGATCAGAGAATTAATGTCTCCAGTCACTGTCAGTCTATTGATGATCTGAGAATTACTGTCCCCAGTCACTGTTAGTCTATTGATGATCAGAGAATTACTGTCCCCAGTCACTATCAGTCTATTGATGATCAGAGAATTACTGTCTCCAGTCACTGTCAGTCTATTGATGATCAGAGAATTACTGTCCCCAGTCACTGTCAGTCTATTGATGATCAGAGAATTACTGTCCCCAGTCACTATCAGTCTATTGATGATCAGAGAATTAATGTCTCCAGTCACTGTCAGTCTATTGATGATCTGAGAATTACAGTCCCCAGTCACTGTCAGTCTATTGATGATCAGAGAATTACTGTCCCCAGTCACTGTCAGTCTATTGATGATCAGAGAATTACTGTCCCCAGTCAGTGTCAGTCTATTAATGATCAGAGAATTACTGTCTCCAGTCACTGTCAGTCTATTGATGATCAGAGAATTACTGTCCCCAGTCACTGTCAGTCTATTGATGATCAGAGAATTACTGTCCCCAGTCACTATCAGTCTATTGATGATCAGAGAATTACAGTCCCCAGTCACTGTCACTCTATTGATGATCAGAGAATTACTGATCCCCAGTCACTATCAGTCTATTGATGATCAGAGAATTACTGTCCCCAGTCACTGTCAGTCTGTTGATGATCAGAGAATTACTGTCTCCAGACACTGTCAGTCTATTGATGATCAGAGAATTACTGTCCCCAGTCACTGTCAGTCTATTGATGATCAGAGAATTGCTGTCCCCAGTCACTATCAGTCAATTGATGATCAGAGAATTAATGTCTCCAGTCACTGTCAGTCTATTGATGATCAGAGAATTACTGTCCCCCTTCACTGTCAGTCTATTGATGATCAGAGAATTACTGTCCCCAGTCACTGTCAGTCTATTGATCATCAGAGAATTACTGTCCCCAGTCACTGTCAGTCAACTGATGATCAGAGAATTACTGTCTCCAGTCACTGTCAGTCTATTGCTGATCAGAGAATTACTGTCTCCAGTCACTGTCAGTCTATTGATGATCAGAGAATTACTGTCCCCAGTCACTGTCAGTCTATTGATGATCAGAGAATTACTGTCCCCAGTCACTATCAGTCTATTGATGATCAGAGAATTAATGTCTCCAGTCACTGTCAGTCTATTGTTGATCAGAGAATTACTGTCCCCCTTCACTGTCAGTCTATTGATGATCAGAGAATTACTGTCCCCAGTCACTGTCAGTCTATTGATCATCAGAGAATTACTGTCCCCAGTCACTGTCAGTCAATTGATGATCAGAGAATTACTGTCTCCAGTCACTGTCAGTCTATTGATGATCAGAGAATTACTGTCTCCAGTCACTGTCAGTCTATTGATGATCAGAGAATTACTGTCCCCAGTCACTGTCAGTCTATTGATGATCAGAGAATTACTGTCCCCAGTCACTGTCAGTCCATCGATGATGAGAGAATTACTGTCTCCAGTCACTGTCAGTCTATTGATGATCAGGGAATTACTGTCCCCAGTCACTGTCAGTCTACTGATGATCAGAGAATTAGTGTCCCCAGTCACTGTCAGTCTATTGATGATCAGAGAATTACTTTCTCCATTCACTGTCAGTCTATTGATGATCAGAGAATTACTGTCCCCAGTCACTATCAGTCTATTGATGATCAGAGAATTACATTCTCCAGTCACTGTCAGTCTATTGATGATCAGAGAATTACTTTCTCCAGTCACTGTTAGTCTATTGATGATCAGAGAGTTACTGTCCCCAGTCACTGTCAGTCTATTGATGATCAGAGAATTACTGTCCCCATTCACTATCAGTCTATTGATGATCAGAGAATTATTGTCCCCATTCACTGTCAGTCTATTGATGATCAGAGAATTACTGTCTCCAGTCACTGTCAGTCTATTGATGATCAGAGAATTACTGTCACCAGTCACTGTCAGTCTATTGATGATCAGAGAATTACTGTCCCCAGTCACTATCAGTCTATTGATGATCAGAGAATTAATGTCTCCAGTCACTGTCAGTCTATTGATGATCTGAGAATTACAGTCCCCAGTCACTGTCAGTCTATTGATGATAAGAGAATTACTGCCCCCAGTCCCTGTCAGTCTATTAATGATCAGAGAATTACTGTCTCCAGTCACTGTCAGTCTATTGATGATCAGAGAATTACTGTCCCCAGTCACTGTCAGTCTATTGATGATCAGAGAATTACTGTCCCCAGTCACTATCAGTCTATTGATGATCAGAGAATTACAGTCCCCAGTCACTGTCACTCTATTGATGATCAGAGAATTACTGTCCCCAGTCACTATCAGTCTATTGATGATCAGAGAATTACTGTCCCCAGTCACTGTCAGTCTGTTGATGATCAGAGAATTACTGTCTCCAGTCACTGTCAGTCTATTGATGATCAGAGAATTACTGTCCCCAGTCACTGTCAGTCTATTGATGATCAGAGAATTGCTGTCCCCAGTCACGATCAGTCTATTGATGATCAGAGAATTAATGTCTCCAGTCACTGTCAGTCTATTGTTGATCTGAGAATTACTGTCCCCAGTCACTGTCAGTCTATTGATGATCAGAGAATTACTGTCCCCAGTCACTATCAGTCTATTGATGATCAGAGAATTAATGTCTCCAGTCACTGTCAGTCTATTGTTGATCTGAGAATTACTGTCCCCAGTCACTGTCAGTCTATTGATGATCAGAGAATTACTGTCCCCAGTCACTATCAGTCTATTGATGATCAGAGAATTAATGTCTCCAGTCACTGTCAGTCTATTGTTGATCTGAGAATTACTGTCCCCAGTCACTATCAGTCTATTGATGATCAGAGAATTAATGTCTCCAGTCACTGTCAGTCTATTGTTGATCTGAGAATTACTGTCCCCAGTCACTATCAGTCTATTGATTATGAGAGAATTAATGTCTCCAGTCACTGTCAGTCTATTGTTGATCTGAGAATTACTGTCCCCAGTCACAGTCAGTCTATTGATGATCTGAGAATTACTGTCCCCAGTCACTATCAGTCTATTGATGATCAGAGAATTAATGTCTCCAGTCACTGTCAGTCTATTGTTGATCTGAGAATTACTGTCCCCAGTCACTGTCAGTCTATTGATGATCAGAGAATTACTGTCCCCAGTCACTATCAGTCTATTGATGATCAGAGAATTACTGTCACCAGTCACTGTCATTCTATTGATGATCAGAGAATTACTGTCCCCAGTCACTATCAGTCTATTGATGATCAGAGAATTAATGTCTCCAGTCACTGTCAGTCTATTGATGATCTGAGAATTACAGTCCCCAGTCACTGTCAGTCTATTGATGATCAGAGAATTACTGTCCCCAGTCAGTGTCAGTCTATTAATGATCAGAGAATTACTGTCTCCAGTCACTGTCAGTCTATTGATGATCAGAGAATTACTGTCCCCAGTCACTGTCAGTCTATTGATGATCAGAGAATTACTGTCCCCAGTCACTATCAGTCTATTGATGATCAGAGAATTACAGTCCCCAGTCACTGTCACTCTATTGATGATCAGAGAATTACTGTCCCCAGTCACTATCAGTCTATTGATGATCAGAGAATTACTGTCCCCAGTCACTGTCAGCCTGTTGATGATCAGAGAATTACTGTCTCCAGTCACTGTCAGTCTATTGATGATCAGAGAATTACTGTCCCCAGTCACTGTCAGTCTATTGATGATCAGAGAATTGCTGTCCCCAGTCACTATCAGTCTATTGATGATCAGAGAATTAATGTCTCAAGTCACTGTCAGTCTATTGTTGATCTGAGAATTACTGTCCCCAGTCACTGTCAGTCTATTGATGATCAGAGAATTACTGTCCCCAGTCACTATCAGTCTATTGATGATCAGAGAATTAATGTCTCCAGTCACTGTCAGTCTATTGATGATCTGAGAATTACTGTCCCCAGTCACTGTCAGTCTATTGATGATCAGAGAATTACTGTCCCCAGTCACTATCAATCTATTGATGATCAGAGAATTACTTTCTCCAGTCACTGTCAGTCTATTGATGATCAGAGAATTACTGTCCCCAGTCACTGTCAGTCTATTGATGATCAGAGAATTACTGTCCCCAGTCACTATCAGTCTATTGATGATCAGAGAATAAATGTCTCCAGTCGCTGTCAGTCTATTGTTGATCAGAGAATTACTGTCCCCCTTCACTGTCAGTCTATTGATGATCAGAGAATTACTGTCCCCAGTCACTGTCAGTCTATTGATCATCAGAGAATTACTGTCCCCAGTCACTGTCAGTCAACTGATGATCAGAGAATTACTGTCTCCAGTCACTGTCAGTCTATTGATGATCAGAGAATTACTGTCCCCAGTCACTGTCAGTCTATTGATGATCAGAGAATTACTGTCCCCAGTCACTATCAGTCTTTTGATGATCAGAGAATTAATGTCTCCAGTCACTGTCAGTCTATTGTTGATCAGAGAATGACTGTACCCCTTCACTGTCAGTCTATTGATGATCAGAGAATTACTGTCCCCAGTCACTGTCAGTCTATTGATGATCAGAGAATTACTGTCCCCAGTCACTATCAGTCTATTGATGATCAGAGAATTACTGTCTCCAGTCACTGTCAGTCTATTGATGATCAGAGAATTACTGTCCCCAGTCACTACCAGATTATTGATGAT
Organism: Heterodontus francisci; assembly: GCF_036365525.1. NCBI lineage: Eukaryota > Metazoa > Chordata > Chondrichthyes > Heterodontiformes > Heterodontidae > Heterodontus > Heterodontus francisci. The sequence goes on from NC_090384.1 coordinate 26,996,275, forward strand.
CAGAGAATTACTGTCCCCAGTCACTATTAGTCTATTGATGATCAGAGAATTACTGTCTCCAGTCACTGTCAGTCTATTGATGATCAGAGAATTACTGTCCCCAGTCACTGTCAGTCTATTGATGATCAGAGAATTGCTGTCCCCAGTCACTATCAGTCTATTGATGATCAGAGAATTAATGTCTCCAGTCACTGTCAGTCTATTGTTGATCTGAAAATTACTGTCCCCAGTCACATTCAGTCTATTGATGATCAGAGAATTACTGTCCCCAGTCACTATCAGTCTATTGATGATCAGAGAATTAATGTCTCCAGTCACTGTCAGTCTATTGATGATCAGAGAATTGCTGTCCCCAGTCACTATCAGTCTATTGATGATCAGAGAATTAATGTCTCCAGTCACTGTCAGTCTATTGTTGATCTGAAAATTACTGTCCCCAGTCACATTCAGTCTATTGATGATCAGAGAATTACTGTTCCCAGTCACTATCAGTCTATTGATGATCAGAGAATTAATGTCTCCAGTCACTGTCAGTCTATTGATGATCTGAGAATTACTGTCCCCAGTCACTTTCAGTCTATTGATGATCAGAGAATTACTGTCTCCAGTCACTGTCAGTCTATTGATGATCAGAGAATTACTGTCCCCAGTCACTATCAGTCTATTGATGATCAGAGAATTAATGTCTCCAGTCACTGTCAGTCTATTGATGATCTGAGAATTACAGTCCCCAGTCACTGTCAGTCTATTGATGATCAGAGAATTACTGTCTCCAGTCACTGTCAGTCTATTGATGATCAGAGAATAACTGTCCCCAGTCACTGTCAATCTATTGATGATCAGAGAAATAGAGTCCCCAGTCACTGTCAGTCTATTGATGATCAGAGAATTACTGTCTCCAGTCACTGTCAGTCTATTACGATCGGAAAATTACTGCAACCTGTCACTGTCAGTCTGTTGATGATCAGAGAATTACTGTCTCCAGTCACTGTCAGTCTATTGATGATCAGAGAATTAATGTCCCCAGTCACTATCGTCTATTGATGATCAGAGAATTACTATTCCCAGTCACTGTCAGTGTATTGATGATCAGAGAATTACTGCCCCAGTCACGATCAGTCTATTGATGATCAGAGAATTACTGTCCCCTGTCACTGTCAGTCTATTGATGATCAGAGAATTACTGTCCCCAGTCACTATCAGTCTATTGATGATCAGAGGCTTAATGTCTCCAGTCACTGTCAGTCTATTGATGATCAGAGAATTACTGTCCCCAGTCACTATCAGTCTATTGATGATCAGTGAATTACTGTCTCCAGTCACTGTCAGTCTATTGATGATCAGAGAATTACTGTCCCCAGTCACTGTCAGTCTATTGATGATCAGAGAATTACTGTCCCCAGTCACTATCAATCTATTGATGATCAGAGAATTACTGTCCCCTGTCACTGTCAGTCTATTGATGATCAGAGAATTACTGTCCCCAGTCACTATCAGTCTATTGATGATCAGAGGCTTAATGTCTCCAGTCACTGTCAGTCTATTGATGATCAGAGAATTACTGTCCCCAGTCACTATCAGTCTATTGATGATCAGTGAATTACTGTCTCCAGTCACTGTCAGTCTATTGATGATCAGAGAATTACTGTCCCCAGTCACTGTCAGTCTATTGATGATCAGAGAATTACTGTCCCCAGTCACTATCAATCTATTGATGATCAGAGAATTACTGTCCCCAGTCACTATCAGTCTATTGATGATCAGAGAATTACTGTCTCCAGTCACTGTCAGTCTATTGTTGATCTGAGAATTACAGTCCCCAGTCACTATCAGTCTATTGATGATCAGAGAATTAATGTCTCCAGTCACTGTCAGTCTATTGATGATCTGAGAATTACAGTCCCCAGTCACTGTCAGTCTATTGATGATCAGAGAATTACTGTCCCCAGTCACTGTCAGTCTATTGATGATCAGAGAATTACTGTCCCCAGTCAGTATCAGTCTATTAATGATCAGAGAATTACTGTCCCCAGTCACTGTCAGTCTATAGATGATCAGAGAATTACAGTCCCCAGTCACTATCAGTCTATTGATGATCAGAGAATTAATGTCTCCAGTCACTGTCAGTCTATTGATGATCTGAGAATTACAGTCCCCAGTCACTGTCAGTCTATTGATGATCAGAGAATTACTGTCCCCAGTCACTGTCAGTCTATTGATGATCAGAGAATTACTGTCCCCAGTCACTATCAGTCTATTGATGATCAGAGAATTACAGTCCCCAGTCACTGTCACTCTATTGATGATCAGAGAATTACTGTCCCCAGTCACTATCAGTCTATTGATCATCAGAGAATTACTGTCCCCAGTCACTGTCAGTCAACTGATGATCAGAGAATTACTGTCTCCAGTCACTGTCAGTCTATTGATGATCAGAGAATTACTGTCCCCAGTCACTGTCAGTCTATTGATGATCAGAGAATTACTGTCCCCAGTCACTATCAGTCTATTGATGATCAGAGAATTAATGTCTCCAGTCACTGTCAGTCTATTGTTGATCAGAGAATGACTGTACCCCTTCACTGTCAGTCTATTGATGATCAGAGAATTACTGTCCCCAGTCACTGTCAGTCTATTGATGATCAGAGAATTACTGTCCCCAGTCACTATCAGTCTATTGATGATCAGAGAATTACTGTCTCCAGTCACTGTCAGTCTATTGATGATCAGAGAATTACTGTCCCCAGTCACTACCAGATTATTGATGATCAGAGAATTACTGTCCCCAGTCACTATTAGTCTATTGATGATCAGAGAATTACTGTCTCCAGTCACTGTCAGTCTATTGATGATCAGAGAATTACTGTCCCCAGTCACTGTCAGTCTATTGATGATCAGAGAATTGCTGTCCCCAGTCACTATCAGTCTATTGATGATCAGAGAATTAATGTCTCCAGTCACTGTCAGTCTATTGTTGATCTGAAAATTACTGTCCCCAGTCACATTCAGTCTATTGATGATCAGAGAATTACTGTCCCCAGTCACTATCAGTCTATTGATGATCAGAGAATTAATGTCTCCAGTCACTGTCAGTCTATTGATGATCAGAGAATTGCTGTCCCCAGTCACTATCAGTCTATTGATGATCAGAGAATTAATGTCTCCAGTCACTGTCAGTCTATTGTTGATCTGAAAATTACTGTCCCCAGTCACATTCAGTCTATTGATGATCAGAGAATTACTGTTCCCAGTCACTATCAGTCTATTGATGATCAGAGAATTAATGTCTCCAGTCACTGTCAGTCTATTGATGATCTGAGAATTACTGTCCCCAGTCACTATCAGTCTATTGATGATCAGAGAATTACTGTCTCCAGTCACTGTCAGTCTATTGATGATCAGAGAATTACTGTCCCCAGTCACTATCAGTCTATTGATGATCAGAGAATTAATGTCTCCAGTCACTGTCAGTCTATTGATGATCTGAGAATTACAGTCCCCAGTCACTGTCAGTCTATTGATGATCAGAGAATTACTGTCTCCAGTCACTGTCAGTCTATTGATGATCAGAGAATAACTGTCCCCAGTCACTGTCAATCTATTGATGATCAGAGAAATAGAGTCCCCAGTCACTGTCAGTCTATTGATGATCAGAGAATTACTGTCTCCAGTCACTGTCAGTCTATTACGATCGGAAAATTACTGCAACCTGTCACTGTCAGTCTGTTGATGATCAGAGAATTACTGTCTCCAGTCACTGTCAGTCTATTGATGATCAGAGAATTAATGTCCCCAGTCACTATCGTCTATTGATGATCAGAGAATTACTATTCCCAGTCACTGTCAGTGTATTGATGATCAGAGAATTACTGCCCCAGTCACGATCAGTCTATTGATGATCAGAGAATTACTGTCCCCTGTCACTGTCAGTCTATTGATGATCAGAGAATTACTGTCCCCAGTCACTATCAGTCTATTGATGATCAGAGGCTTAATGTCTCCAGTCACTGTCAGTCTATTGATGATCAGAGAATTACTGTCCCCAGTCACTATCAGTCTATTGATGATCAGTGAATTACTGTCTCCAGTCACTGTCAGTCTATTGATGATCAGAGAATTACTGTCCCCAGTCACTGTCAGTCTATTGATGATCAGAGAATTACTGTCCCCAGTCACTATCAATCTATTGATGATCAGAGAATTACTGTCCCCTGTCACTGTCAGTCTATTGATGATCAGAGAATTACTGTCCCCAGTCACTATCAGTCTATTGATGATCAGAGGCTTAATGTCTCCAGTCACTGTCAGTCTATTGATGATCAGAGAATTACTGTCCCCAGTCACTATCAGTCTATTGATGATCAGTGAATTACTGTCTCCAGTCACTGTCAGTCTATTGATGATCAGAGAATTACTGTCCCCAGTCACTGTCAGTCTATTGATGATCAGAGAATTACTGTCCCCAGTCACTATCAATCTATTGATGATCAGAGAATTACTGTCCCCAGTCACTATCAGTCTATTGATGATCAGAGAATTACTGTCTCCAGTCACTGTCAGTCTATTGTTGATCTGAGAATTACAGTCCCCAGTCACTATCAGTCTATTGATGATCAGAGAATTAATGTCTCCAGTCACTGTCAGTCTATTGATGATCTGAGAATTACAGTCCCCAGTCACTGTCAGTCTATTGATGATCAGAGAATTACTGTCCCCAGTCACTGTCAGTCTATTGATGATCAGAGAATTACTGTCCCCAGTCAGTATCAGTCTATTAATGATCAGAGAATTACTGTCCCCAGTCACTGTCAGTCTATAGATGATCAGAGAATTACAGTCCCCAGTCACTATCAGTCTATTGATGATCAGAGAATTAATGTCTCCAGTCACTGTCAGTCTATTGATGATCTGAGAATTACAGTCCCCAGTCACTGTCAGTCTATTGATGATCAGAGAATTACTGTCCCCAGTCACTGTCAGTCTATTGATGATCAGAGAATTACTGTCCCCAGTCACTATCAGTCTATTGATGATCAGAGTATTACAGTCCCCAGTCACTGTCACTCTATTGATGATCAGAGAATTACTGTCCCCAGTCACTATCAGTCTATTGATGATCAGAGAATTACTGTCCCCAGTCACTGTCAGTCTATTGATGATCAGAGAATTACTGTCCCCAGTCACTGTCAGTCTATTGATGATCAGAGAATTACTGTCCCCAGTCACTGTCACTCTATTGATGATCAGAGAATTACAGTCCCCAGTCACTGTCAGTCTATTGATGATCAGAGAATTACTGTCCCCAGTCACTATCAGTCCATTGATGATCAGAGAATTACTGTCTCCAGTCACTGTCAGTCTATTGATGATCAGAGAATTACTGTCCCCAGTCACTACCAGACTATTGATGATCAGAGAATTACTGTCCCCAGTCACTATCAGTCTATTGATGATCAGAGAATTACTGTCTCCAGACAGTGTCAGTCTATTGATGATCAGAGAATTACTGTCCCCAGTCACTGTCAGTCTATTGATGATCAGAGAATTGCTGTCCCCAGTCACTATCAGTCTATTGATGATCAGAGAATTAATGTCTCCAGTCACTGTCAGTCTATTGTTGATCTGAGAATTACTGTCCCCAGTCACTGTCAGTCTATTGATGATCAGAGAATTACTGTCCCCAGTCACTATCAGTCTATTGATGATCAGAGAATTAATGTCTCCAGTCACTGTAAGTCTATTGATGATCTGAGAATTACTGTCCCCAGTCACTATCAGTCTATTGATGATCAGAGAATTACTGTCCCCAGTCACTATCAGTCTATTGATGATCAGAGAATTACTGTCCCCAGTCACTATCAGTCTATTGATGATCAGAGAATTACTGTCCCCAGTCACTATCAGTCTATTAATGATCAGAGAATTACTGTCCCCAGTCACTGTCAGTCTATTGATGATCAGAGAATTACTGTCCCCAGTCACTATCAGTCTATTGATGATCAGAGAATTACTGTCCCCAGTCACTATCAGTCTATTGATGATCAGAGAATTACTGTCCCCAGTCACTGTCACTCTATTGATGATCAGAGAATTACTGTCCCCAGTCACTATCAGTCTATTGATGATCAGAGAATTAATGTCTCCAGTCACTGTCAGTCTATTGCTGATCAGAGAATTACTGTCCCCAGTCACGATCAGTCTATTGATGATCAGAGAATTACTGTCCCCAGTCACTGTCAGTCTGTTGATGATCAGAGAATTACTGACCCCAGTCACTGTCACTCTATTGATGATCAGAGAATTACAGTCCCCAGTCACTATCAGTCTATTGATGATCAGAGAATTACTGTCCCCAGTCACTATCAGTCTATTGATGATCAGAGAATTACTGTCTCCAGTCACTGTCAGTCTATTGATGATCAGAGAATTACTGTCCCCAGTCACTACCAGACTATTGATGATCAGAGAATTACTGTCCCCAGTCACTATCAGTCTATTGATGATCAGAGAATTACTGTCTCCAGACACTGTCAGTCTATTGATGATCAGAGAATTACTGTCCCCAGTCACTGTCAGTCTATTGATGATCAGAGAATTGCTGTCCCCAGTCACTATCAGTCTATTGATGATCAGAGAATTAATGTCTCCAGTCACTGTCAGTCTATTGTTGATCTGAGAATTACTGTCCCCAGTCACTATCAGTCTATTGATGATCAGAGAATTAATGTCTCCAGTCACTGTCAGTCTATTGATGATCTGAGAATTACTGTACCCAGTCACTGTCAGTCTATTGATGATCAGAGAATTACTGTCCCCAGTCACTATCAGTCTATTGATGATCAGAGAATTACTGTCTCCAGTCACTGTCAGTCTATTGATGATCAGAGAATTACTGTCCCCAGTCAGTGTCAGTCTATTAATGATCAGAGAATTACTGTCTCCAGTCACTGTCAGTCTATTGATGATCAGAGAATTACTGTCCCCAGTCACTACCAGACTATTGATGATCAGAGAATTACTGTCCCCAGTCACTATCAGTCTATTGATGATCAGAGAATTACTGTCTCCAGACACTGTCAGTCTATTGATGATCAGAGAATTACTGTCCCCAGTCACTGTCAGTCTATTGATGATCAGAGAATTTCTGTCCCCAGTCACTATCAGTCTATTGATGATCAGAGAATTAATGTCTCCAGTCACTGTCAGTCTATTGTTGATCTGAGAATTACTGTCCCCAGTCACTATCAGTCTATTGATGATCAGAGAATTAATGTCTCCAGTCACTGTCAGTCTATTGATGATCTGAGAATTACTGTACCCAGTCACTGTCAGTCTATTGATGATCAGAGAATTACTGTCCCCAGTCACTATCAGTCTATTGATGATCAGAGAATTACTGTCTTCAGTCACTGTCAGTCTATTGATGATCAGAGAATTACTGTCCCCAGTCAGTGTCAGTCTATTAATGATCAGAGAATTACTGTCTCCAGTCACTGTCAGTCTATTGATGATCAGATAATTACTGTCCCCAGTCACTGTCAGTCTATTGATGATCAGAGAATTACTGTCCCCAGTCACTATCAGTCTATTGATGATCAGAGAATTACAGTCCCCAGTCACTGTCACTCTATTGATGATCTGAGAATTACTGTCCCCAGTCACTATCAGTCTATTGATGATCAGAGAATTACTGTCCCCAGTCACTGTCAGTCTGTTGATGATCAGAGAATTACTGTCTCCAGTCACTGTCAGTCTATTGATGATCAGAGAATTACTGTCCCCAGTCACTGTCAGTCTATTGATGATCAGAGAATTGCTGTCCCCAGTCACTATCAGTCTATTGATGATCAGAGAATTACTGTCTCCAGTCACTGTCAGTCTATTGTTGATCTGAGAATTACTGTCCCCAGTCACTGTCAGTCTATTGATGATCAGAGAATTACTGTCCCCAGTCACTATCAGTCTATTGATGATCAGAGAATTAATGTCTCCAGTCACTGTCAGTCTATTGATGATCAGAGAATTACTGTCCCCAGTCACTGTCAGTCTATTGATGATCAGAGAATTACTGTCCCCAGTCACTATCAATCTATTGATGATCAGAGAATTACTTTCTCCAGTCACTGTCAGTCTATTGATGATCAGAGAATTAATGTCTCCAGTCACTGTCAGTCTATTGTTGATCAGAGAATTACTGTCCCCCTTCACTGTCAGTCTATTGATGATCAGAGAATTACTGTCCCCAGTCACTGTCAGTCTATTGATCATCAGAGAATTACTGTCCCCAGTCACTGTCAGTCAACTGATGATCAGAGAATTACTGTCTCCAGTCACTGTCAGTCTATTGCTGATCAGAGAATTACTGTCCCCAGTCACTATCAGTCTATTGATGATCAGAGAATTAATGTCTCCAGTCACTGTAAGTCTATTGATGATCTGAGAATTACTGTCCCCAGTCACTATCAGTCTATTGATGATCAGAGAATTACTGTCCCCAGTCACTATCAGTCTATTGATGATCAGAGAATTACTGTCCCCAGTCAGTATCAGTCTATTAATGATCAGAGAATTACTGTCCCCAGTCACTGTCAGTCTATTGATGATCAGAGAATTACTTTCCCCAGTCACTATCAGTCTATTGATGATCAGAGAATTACTGTCCCCAGTCACTATTAGTCTATTGATGATCAGAGAATTACTGTCCCCAGTCACTGTCACTCTATTGATGATCAGAGAATTACTGTCCCCAGTCACTATCAGTCTATTGATGATCAGAGAATTAATGTCTCCAGTCACTGTCAGTCTATTGCTGATCAGAGAATTACTGTCCCCAGTCACGATCAGTCTATTGATGATCAGAGAATTACTGTCCCCAGTCACTGTCAGTCTGTTGATGATCAGAGAATTACTGACCCCAGTCACTGTCACTCTATTGATGATCAGAGAATTACAGTCCCCAGTCACTATCAGTCTATTGATTATCAGAGAATTACTGTCCCCAGTCACTATCAGTCTATTGATGATCAGAGAATTACTGTCTCCAGTCACTGTCAGTCTATTGATGATCAGAGAATTACTGTCCCCAGTCACTACCAGACTATTGATGATCAGAGAATTACTGTCCCCAGTCACTATCAGTCTATTGATGATCAGAGAATTACTGTCTCCAGACACTGTCAGTCTATTGATGATCAGAGAATTACTGTCCCCAGTCACTGTCAGTCTATTGATGATCAGAGAATTGCTGTCCCCAGTCACTATCAGTCTATTGATGATCAGAGAATTACTGTCTCCAGTCACTGTCAGTCTATTGTTGATCTGAGAATTACTGTCCCCAGTCACTATCAGTCTATTGATGATCAGAGAATTAATGTCTCCAGTCACTGTCAGTCTATTGATGATCTGAGAATTACTGTACCCAGTCACTGTCAGTCTATTGATGATCAGAGAATTACTGTCCCCAGTCACTATCAGTCTATTGATGATCAGAGAATTACTGTCTCCAGTCACTGTCAGTCTATTGATGATCAGAGAATTACTGTCCCCAGTCAGTGTCAGTCTATTAATGATCAGAGAATTACTGTCTCCAGTCACTGTCAGTCTATTGATGATCAGAGAATTACTGTCCCCTGTCACTACCAGACTATTGATGATCAGAGAATTACTGTCCCCAGTCACTATCAGTCTATTGATGATCAGAGAATTACTGTCTCCAGACACTGTCAGTCTATTGATGATCAGAGAATTACTGTCCCCAGTCACTGTCAGTCTATTGATGATCAGAGAATTTCTGTCCCCAGTCACTATCAGTCTATTGATGATCAGAGAATTAATGTCTCCAGTCACTGTCAGTCTATTGTTGATCTGAGAATTACTGTCCCCAGTCACTATCAGTCTATTGATGATCAGAGAATTAATGTCTCCAGTCACTGTCAGTCTATTGATGATCTGAGAATTACTGTACCCAGTCACTGTCAGTCTATTGATGATCAGAGAATTACTGTCCCCAGTCACTATCAGTCTATTGATGATCAGAGAATTACTGTCTTCAGTCACTGTCAGTCTATTGATGATCAGAGAATTACTGTCCCCAGTCAGTGTCAGTCTATTAATGATCAGAGAATTACTGTCTCCAGTCACTGTCAGTCTATTGATGATCAGATAATTACTGTCCCCAGTCACTGTCAGTCTATTGATGATCAGAGAATTACTGTCCCCAGTCACTATCAGTCTATTGATGATCAGAGAATTACAGTCCCCAGTCACTGTCACTCTATTGATGATCAGAGAATTACTGTCCCCAGTCACTATCAGTCTATTGATGATCAGAGAATTACTGTCCCCAGTCACTGTCAGTCTGTTGATGATCAGAGAATTACTGTCTCCAGTCACTGTCAGTCTATTGATGATCAGAGAATTACTGTCCCCAGTCACTGTCAGTCTATTGATGATCAGAGAATTGCTGTCCCCAGTCACTATCAGTCTATTGATGATCAGAGAATTAATGTCTCCAGTCACTGTCAGTCTATTGTTGATCTGAGAATTACTGTCCCCAGTCACTGTCAGTCTATTGATGATCAGAGAATTACTGTCCCCAGTCACTATCAGTCTATTGATGATCAGAGAATTAATGTCTCCAGTCACTGTCAGTCTATTGATGATCAGAGAATTACTGTCCCCAGTCACTGTCAGTCTATTGATGATCAGAGAATTACTGTCCCCAGTCACTATCAATCTATTGATGATCAGAGAATTACTTTCTCCAGTCACTGTCAGTCTATTGATGATCAGAGAATTAATGTCTCCAGTCACTGTCAGTCTATTGTTGATCAGAGAATTACTGTCCCCCTTCACTGTCAGTCTATTGATGATCAGAGAATTACTGTCCCCAGTCACTGTCAGTCTATTGATCATCAGAGAATTACTGTCCCCAGTCACTGTCAGTCAACTGATGATCAGAGAATTACTGTCTCCAGTCACTGTCAGTCTATTGCTGATCAGAGAATTACTGTCTCCAGTCACTGTCAGTCTATTGATGATCAGAGAATTACTGTCCACAGTCACTGTCAGTCTATTGATGATCAGAGAATTACTGTCCCCAGTCACTATCAGTCTATTGATGATCAGAGAATTAATGTCTCCAGTCACTGTCAGTCTATTGTTGATCAGAGAATTACTGTCCCCCTTCACTGTCAGTCTATTGATGATCAGAGAATTACTGTCCCCAGTCACTGTCAGTCTATTGATCATCAGAGAATTACTGTCCCCAGTCACTGTCAGTCAATTGATGATCAGAGAATTACTGTCTCCAGTCACTGTCAGTCTATTGATGATCAGAGAATTACTGTCTCCAGTCACTGTCAGTCTATTGATGATCAGAGAATTACTGTCCCCAGTCACTGTCAGTCTATAGATGATGAGAGAATTACTGTCTCCAGTCACTGTCAGTCTATTGGTGATCAGAGAATTACTGTCCCCAGTCACTGTCAGTCTACTGATGATCAGAGAATTAGTGTCCCCAGTCACTGTCAGTCTATTGATGATCAGAGAATTACTGTCCCCAGTCACTGTCAGTCTATTGATGATCAGAGAATTACATTCTCCAGTCACTGTCAGTCTATTGATGATCAGAGAATTACTTTCTCCAGTCACTGTTAGTCTATTGATGATCAGAGAGTTACTGTCCCCAGTCACTGTCAGTCTATTGATGATCATAGAATTACTGTCCCCATTCACTATCAGTCTATTGATGATCAGAGAATTATTGTCCCCAGTCACTGTCAGTCTATTGATGATCTGAGAATTACTGTCTCCAGTCACTGTCAGTCTATTGATGATCAGAGAATTACTGTCCCCAGTCACTGTCAGTCTTATGATGATCAGAGAATTACTGTCTCCAGTCACTGTCAGTCTATTGCTGATCAGAGAATTACTGTCTCCAGTCACTGTCAGTCTATTGATGATCAGAGAATTACTGTCCCCAGTCACTGTCAGTCTATTGATGATCAGAGAATTATTGTCCCCAGTCACTATCAGTCTATTGATGATCAGAGAATTAATGTCTCCAGTCACTGTCAGTCTATTGTTGATCAGCGAATTACTGTCCCCCTTCACTGTCAGTCTATTGATGATCAGAGAATTACTGTCCCCAGTCACTGTCAGTCTTATGATGATCAGAGAATTACTGTCTCCAGTCACTGTCAGTCTATTGATCATCAGAGAATTACTGTCCCCAGTCACTGTCAGTCAATTGATGATCAGAGAATTACTGTCTCCAGTCACTGTCAGTCTATTGATGATCAGAGAATTACTGTCTCCAGTCACTGTCAGTCTATTGATGATCAGAGAATTACTGTCCCCAGTCACTACCAGTCTATTGATGATCAGAGAATTGCTGTCCCCAGTCACTATCAGTCTATTGATGTCCAGAGAATTACTGTCTCCAGTCACTGTCAGTCTATTGATGATCAGAGAATTACTGTCCCCAATCACTGTCAGTCTATTGATGATCAGAGAATTATTGTCCCCAGTCACTATCAGTCTATTGATGATCAGAGAATTGATGTCTCCAGTCACTGTCAGTCTATTGATGATCTGAGAATTACTGTCCCCAGTCACTGTGAGTCTATTGATGATCAGAGAATTACTGTCCCCAGTCACTATCAATCTATTGATGATCAGAGAATTACTGTCCCCAGTCAGTGTCAGTCTGTTGATGATCAGAGAATTACTGTCCCCAGTCAGTGTCAGTCTGTTGATGATCAGAGAATTAATGTCCCCAGTCACTGTCAGTCTATTGATGATCAGAGAATTACTGTCTCCAGTCACTGTCAGTCTATTGATGATCAGAGAATTACTGTCCCCAGTCACTGTCAGTCTGTTGATGATCAGAGAAATACAGTCCCCAGTCACTGTCAGTCTATTGATGATCAGAGAATTACTGTCTCCAGTCACTGTCAGTCTATTTCGATCGGAAAATTACTGCAACCTGTCACTGTCAGTCTGTTGATGATCAGAGAATTACTGTCTCCAGTCACTGTCAGTCTATTGATGATCAGAGAATTACTGTCGCCAGTCACTATCAGTCTATTGATGATCAGAGAATTACTGTCCCCAGTCACTATTGTCTCTTGATGATCAGAGAATTACTATTCCCAGTCACTGTCAGTGTATTGATGATCAGAGAATTACTGTCCCCAGTCACGATCAGTCTATTGATGATCAGAGAATTACTGTCCCCTGTCACTGTCAGTCTATTGATGTTCAGAGAATTACTGTCCCCAGTCACTATCAGTCTATTGATGATCAGAGGCTTAATGTCTCCAGTCACTGTCAGTCTATTGATGATCAGAGAATTACTGTCCCCAGTCACTATCTGTCTATTGATGATCAGAGAATTACTGTCTCCAGTCACTGTCAGTCTATTGATGATCAGAGAATTACTGTCCCCAGTCACTGTCAGTCTATTGATGATCAGAGAATTACTGTCCCCAGTCACGATCAGTCTATTGATGATCAGAGAATTAATGTCCCCAGTCACTGTCAGTCTATTGGTGATCTGTGAATTACAGTCCCCAGTCACTGTCAGTCTACTGATGATCAGAGAATTACTGTCCCCAGTCACTGTCAGTCTATTGATGATCAGAGAATTACTGTCCCCAGTCAGTGTCAGTCTATTAATGATCAGAGAATTACTGTCCCCAGTCACTGTCAGTCTATTGATGATCAGAGAATTACTGTCTCCAGTCACTGTCAGTCTATTGATGATCAGAGAATTACTGTCCCCAGTCACTGTCAGTCTATTGATGATCAGAGAATTACTGTCCCCGGTCACTATCTGTCTATTGATGATCAGAGAATTACAGTCCCCAATCAGTGTCACTCTATTGATGATCAGAGAATTACTGTCCCCAGTCACTGTCAGTCTATTGATGATCAGAGAATTACAGTCCCCAGTCACTGTCAGTCTATTGATGATCAGAGAATTACTGTCCCCAGTCACTATCGTCTATTGATGATCAGAGAATTACTATTCTCAGTCACTGTCAGTGTATTGATGATCAGAGAATTACTGTCCCCAGTCACGATCAGTCTATTGATGATCAGAGAATTACTGTCCCCTGTCACTGTCAGTCTATTGATGTTCAGAGAATTACTGTCCCCAGTCACTATCAGTCTATTGATGATCAGAGAATTACTGTCCCCAGTCACTGTCAGTCTATTGATGATCAGAGAATTACTGTCCCCAGTCAGTGTCAGTCTATTAATGATCAGAGAATTACTGTCCCCAGTCACTGTCAGTCTATTGATGATCAGAGAATTACTGTCTCCAGTCACTGTCAGTCTATTGATGATCAGAGAATTACTGTCCCCAGTCACTCTCAGTCTATTGATGATCAGAGAATTACTGTCCCCGGTCACTATCAGTCTATTGATGATCAGAGAATTACTGTCCCCAGTCACTATCAGTCTATTGATGATCAGAGAATTACTGTCCCCAGTCACTGTCAGTCTGTTGATGATCAGAGAATTACTGCCCCCAGTCACTGTCACTCTATTGATGATCAGAGAATTACAGTCCCCAGTCACTATCAGTCTATTGATGATCAGAGAATTAGTGTCTCCAGTCACTGTCAGTCTATTGATGATCTGAGAATTACTGTCCCCAGTCACTGTCAGTCTATTGATGATCAGAGAATTACTGTCCCCAGTCACTATCAGTCTATTGATGATCAGAGAATTACTGTCTCCAGTCACTGTCAGTCTATTGATGATCAGAGAATTACTGTCCCCAGTCAGTGTCAGTCTATTGATGATCAGAGAATTACTGTCCCCAGTCACTATCAGTCTATTGATGATCAGAGAATTAATGTCTCCAGTCACTGTCAGTCTATTGATGATCTGAGAATTACAGTCCCCAGTCACTGTCAGTCTATTGATGATCAGAGAATTACTGTCCCCAGTCACTGTCAATCTATTGATGATCAGAGAAATACAGTCCCCAGTCACTGTCAGTCTATTGATGATCAGAGAATTACTGTCTCCAGTCACTGTCAGTCTATTACGATCGGAAAATTACTGCAACCTGTCACTGTCAGTCTGTTGATGATCAGAGAATTACTGTCTCCAGTCACTGTCAGTCTATTGATGATCAGAGAATTACTGTCCCCAGTCACTATCGTCTATTGATGATCAGAGAATTACTATTCCCAGTCACTGTCAGTGTATTGATGATCAGAGAATTACAGCCCCATTCACGATCAGTCTATTGATGATCAGAGAATTACCGTCCCCTGTCACTGTCAGTCTATTGATGATCAGAGAATTACTGTCCCCAGTCACTATCAGTCTATTGATGATCAGAGAATTACTGTCTCCAGTCACTGTCAGTCTATTGATGATCAGAGAATTACAGTCCCCAGTCACTGTCAGTCTATTGATGATCAGAGAATTAATGTCTCCAGTCACTGTCAGTCTATTGATGATCTGAGAATTACAGTCCCCAGTCACTGTCAGTCTATTGATGATCAGAGAATTACTGTCCCCAGTCACTATCAGTCTATTGATGTCCAGAGAATTAATGTCTCCAGTCACTGTCAGTCTATTGATGATCAGAGAATTACAGTCCCCAGTCACTGTCAGTCTATTGATGATCAGAGAATTACTGTCCCCAGTCACTGTCAGTCTATTGATGATCAGAGAATTACTGTCCCCAGTCAGTGTCAGTCTATTAATGATCAGAGAATTACTGTCTCCAGTCACTGTCAGTCTATTGATGATCAGAGAATTACTGACCCCAGTCACTGTCACTCTATTGATAATCAGAGAATTACAGTCCCCAGTCACTATCAGTCTATTGATGATCAGAGAATTACTGTCCCCAGTCACTATCATTCTATTGATGATCAGGGAATTACTGTCTCCAGTCACTGTCAGTCTATTGATGATCAGAGAATTACTGTCCCCAGTCACTACCAGACTATTGATGATCAGAGAATTACTGTCCCCAGTCACTATCAGTCTATTGATGATCAGAGTATTACTGTCTCCAGTCACTGTCAGTCTATTGATGATCAGAGAATTGCTGTCCCCAGTCACTATCAGTCTATTGATGATCAGAGAATTAATGTCTCCAGTCACTGTCAGTCTATTGTTGATCTGAGAATTACTGTCCCCAGTCACTGTCAGTCTATTGATGATCAGAGAATTACTGTCCCCAGTCACTATCAGTCTATTGATGATCAGAGAATTAATGTCTCCAGTCACTGTCAGTCTATTGATGATCTGAGAATTACTGTCCCCAGTCACTGTCATTCTATTGATGATCAGAGAATTACTGTCCCCAGTCACTATCAGTCTATTGATGATCAGAGAATTACTGTCTCCAGTCACTGTCAGTCTATTGATGATCAGAGAATTACTGTCCCCAGTCACTGTCAGTCTATTGATAATCAGAGAATTACTGTCCACAGTCAGTATCAGTCTATTGATGATCAGAGAATTAATGTCTCCAGTCACTGTCAGTCTATTGATGATCTGAGAATTACAGTCCCCAGTCACTGTCAGTCTATTGATGATCAGAGAATTACTGTCCCCAGTCACTGTCAGTCTATTGATGATCAGAGAATTACTGCCCCCAGTCACTGTCACTCTATTGATGATCAGAGAATTACAGTCCCCAGTCACTATCAGTCTATTGATGATCAGAGAATTACTGTCCCCAGTCACTATCAGTCTATTGATGATCAGAGAATTACTGTCTCCAGTCACTGTCAGTCTATTGATGATCAGAGAATTACTGTCCCCAGTCACTACCAGTCTATTGATGATCAGAGAATTACTGTCCCCAGTCACTATCAGTCTATTGATGATCAGAGAATTACTGTCTCCAGTCACTGTCAGTCTATTGATGATCAGAGAATTACTGTCCCCAGTCACTATCAGTCTATTGATGATCAGAGAATTGCTGTCCCCAGTCACTATCAGTCTATTGATGTCCAGAGAATTAATGTCTCCAGTCACTGTCAGTCTATTGTTGATCTGAGAATTACTGTCCCCAGTCACTGTCAGTCTATTGATGATCAGAGAATTACTGTCCCCAGTCACTATCAGTCTATTGATGATCAGAGAATTGATGTTCCAGTCAGTGTCAGTCTGTTGATGATCAGAGAATTAATGTCCCCAGTCACTGTCAGTCTATTGATGATCAGAGAATTACTGTCTCCAGTCACTGTCAGTCTATTGATGATCAGAGAATTACTGTCCCCAGTCACTGTCAGTCTATTGATGATCAGAGAAATAAAGTCCCCAGTCACTGTCAGTCTATTGATGATCAGAGAATTACTGTCTCCAGTCACTGGCAGTCTATTGATGATCAGAGAATTACTGTCGCCAGTCACTATCAGTCTATTGATGATCAGAGAATTACTGTCCCCAGTCACTGTCAGTCTATTGATGATCAGAGAATTACTGTCGCCAGTCACTATCAGTCTATTGATGATCAGAGAATTACTGTCCCCAGTCACTATCGTCTATTGATGATCAGAGAATTACTATTCCCAGTCACTGTCAGTGTATTGATGATCAGAGAATTACTGTCCCCAGTCACGATCAGTCTATTGATGATCAGAGAATTACTGTCCCCTGTCACTGTCAGTCTATTGATGATCAGAGAATTGCTGTCCCCAGTCACTATCAGTCTATTGATGATCAGAGGCTTAATGTCTCCAGTCACTGTCAGTCTATTGATGATCAGAGAATTACTGTCCCCAGTCACTGTCAGTCTATTGATGATCAGAGAATTACTGTCCCCAGTCACTGTCAGTCTATTGATGATCAGAGAATTACTGTCCCCAGTCACTGTCAGTCTATTGATGATCAGAGAATTAATGTCCCCAGTCACTGTCAGTCTATTGATGATCTGAGAATTACTGTCCCCAGTCACTGTCAGTCTATTGATGATCAGAGAATTAATGTCCCCAGTCACTGTCAGTCTATTGATGATCAGAGAATTACTGTCCCCAGTCAGTGTCAGTCTATTAATGATCAGAGAATTACTGTCCCCAGTCACTGTCAGTCTATTGATGATCAGAGAATTACTGTCTCCAGTCACTGTCAGTCTATTGATGATCAGAGAATTACTGTCCCCAGTCACTGTCAGTCTATTGATGATCAGAGAATTACTGTCCCCGGTCACTATCAGTCTATTGATGATCAGAGAATTACAGTCCCCAGTCACTGTCACTCTATTGATGATCAGAGAATTACTGTCCCCAGTCACTATCAGTCTATTGATGATCAGAGAATTACTGTCCCCAGTCACTGTCAGTCTGTTGATGATCAGAGAATTACTGCCCCCAGTCACTGTCACTCTATTGATGATCAGAGAATTACAGTCCCCCGTCACTATCAGTCTATTGATGATCAGAGAATTAATGTCTCCAGTCACTGTCAGTCTTTTGATGATCTGAGAATTACTGTCCCCAGTCACTGTCAGTCTATTGATGATCAGAGAATTACTGTCTCCAGTCACTGTCAGTCTATTGATGATCAGAGAATTACTGTCCCCAGTCACTATCAGTCTATTGATGATCAGAGAATTACTGTCTCCAGTCACTGTCAGTCTATTGATGATCAGAGAATTACAGTCCCCAGTCACTATCAGTCTATTGATGATCAGAGAATTACTGTCCCCAGTCACTATCAGTCTATTGATGATCAGAGAATTACTGTCTCCAGTCACTGTCAGTCTATTGATGATCAGAGAATTACTGTCCCCAGTCACTACCAGTCTATTGATGATCAGAGAATTACTGTCCCCAGTCACTGTCAGTCTATTGATGATCAGAGAATTACTGTCTCCAGTCACTGTCAGTCTATTGATGATCAGAGAATTACTGTCCCCAGTCACTGTCAGTCTATTGATGATCAGAGAATTGCTGTCCCCAGTCACTATCAGTCTATTGATGTCCAGAGAATTAATGTCTCCAGTCACTGTCAGTCTATTGTTGATCTGAGAATTACTGTCCCCAGTCACTGTCAGTCTATTGATGATCAGAGAATTACTGTCCCCAGTCACTATCAGTCTATTGATGATCAGAGAATTGATGTTCCAGTCAGTGTCAGTCTGTTGATGATCAGAGAATTAATGTCCCCAGTCACTGTCAGTCTATTGATGATCAGAGAATTACTGTCTCCAGTCACTGTCAGTCTATTGATGATCAGAGAATTACTGTCCCCAGTCACTGTCAGTCTATTGATGATCAGAGAAATAAAGTCCCCAGTCACTGTCAGTCTATTGATGATCAGAGAATTACTGTCTCCAGTCACTGGCAGTCTATTGATGATCAGAGAATTACTGTCGCCAGTCACTATCAGTCTATTGATGATCAGAGAATTACTGTCCCCAGTCACTGTCAGTCTATTGATGATCAGAGAATTACTGTCGCCAGTCACTATCAGTCTATTGATGATCAGAGAATTACTGTCCCCAGTCACTATCGTCTATTGATGATCAGAGAATTACTATTCCCAGTCACTGTCAGTGTATTGATGATCAGAGAATTACTGTCCCCAGTCACGATCAGTCTATTGATGATCAGAGAATTACTGTCCCCTGTCACTGTCAGTCTATTGATGATCAGAGAATTGCTGTCCCCAGTCACTATCAGTCTATTGATGATCAGAGGCTTAATGTCTCCAGTCACTGTCAGTCTATTGATGATCAGAGAATTACTGTCCCCAGTCACTGTCAGTCTATTGATGATCAGAGAATTACTGTCCCCAGTCACTGTCAGTCTATTGATGATCAGAGAATTACTGTCCCCAGTCACTGTCAGTCTATTGATGATCAGAGAATTAATGTCCCCAGTCACTGTCAGTCTATTGATGATCTGAGAATTACAGTCCCCAGTCACTGTCAGTCTATTGATGATCAGAGAATTAATGTCCCCAGTCACTGTCAGTCTATTGATGATCAGAGAATTACTGTCCCCAGTCAGTGTCAGTCGATTAATGATCAGAGAATTACTGTCCCCAGTCACTGTCAGTCTATTGATGATCAGAGAATTACTGTCTCCAGTCACTGTCAGTCTATTGATGATCAGAGAATTACTGTCCCCAGTCACTGTCAGTCTATTGATGATCAGAGAATTACTGTCCCCGGTCACTATCAGTCTATTGATGATCAGAGAATTACAGTCCCCAGTCACTGTCACTCTATTGATGATCAGAGAATTACTGTCCCCAGTCACTATCAGTCTATTGATGATCAGAGAATTACTGTCCCCAGTCACTGTCAGTCTGTTGATGATCAGAGAATTACTGCCCCCAGTCACTGTCACTCTATTGATGATCAGAGAATTACAGTCCCCCGTCACTATCAGTCTATTGATGATCAGAGAATTAATGTCTCATGTCACTGTCAGTCTTTTGATGATCTGAGAATTACTGTCCCCAGTCACTGTCAGTCTATTGATGATCAGAGAATTACTGTCTCCAGTCACTGTCAGTCTATTGATGATCAGAGAATTACTGTCCCCAGTCACTATCAGTCTATTGATGATCAGAGAATTACTGTCTCCAGTCACTGTCAGTCTATTGATGATCAGAGAATTACTGTCCCCAGTCACTGTCAGTCTATTGATGATCAGAGAATTACTGTCCCCAGTCACTATCAGTCTATTGATGATCAGAGAATTAATGTCTCCAGTCACTGTCAGTCTATTGATGATCTGAGAATTACAGTCCCCAGTCACTGTCAGTCTATTGATGATCAGAGAATTACTGTCTCCAGTCACTGTCAGTCTATTGATGATCAGAGAATTACTGTCCCCAGTCACTGTCAATCTATTGATGATCAGAGAAATACAGTCCCCAGTCACTGTCAGTCTATTGATGATCAGAGAATTACTGTCTCCAGTCACTGTCAGTCTATTACGATCGGAAAATTACTGCAACCTGTTACTGTCAGTCTGTTGATGATCAGAGAATTACTGTCTCCAGTCACTGTCAGTCTATTGATGATCAGAGAATTACTGTCCCCAGTCACTATCGTCTATTGATGATCAGAGAATTACTATTCCCAGTCACTGTCAGTGTATTGATGATCAGAGAATTACTGCCCCAGTCACGATCAGTCTATTGATGATCAGAGAATTACTGTCCCCAGTCACTATCAGTCTATTGATGATCAGAGGCTTAATGTCTCCAGTCACTGTCAGTCTATTGATGATCAGAGAATTACTGTCCCCAGTCACTGTCAGTCTATTGATGATCAGAGAATTACTGTCCCCAGTCACTATCAGTCTATTGATGATCAGAGAATTACAGTCCCCAGTCACTGTCACTCTATTGATGATCAGAGAATTACTGTCCCCAGTCACTGTCAGTCTATTGATGATCAGAGAATTACTGTCCCCAGTCACTGTCAGTCTGTTGATGATCAGAGAATTACTGCCCCCAGTCACTGTCAGTCTATTGATGATCAGAGAATTACTGTCCCCAGTCACTGTCAGTCTGTTGATGATCAGAGAATTACTGACCCCAGTCACTGTCAGTCTGTTGATGATCAGAGAATTACTGCCCCCAGTCACTGTCAGTCTATTGATGATCAGAGAATTACTGTCCCCAGTCACTGTCAGTCTGTTGATGATCAGAGAATTACTGACCCCAGTCACTGTCACTCTATTGATGATCAGAGAATTACAGTCCCCAGTCACTATCAGTCTATTGATGATCAGAGAATTACTGTCCCCTGTCACTATCATTCTATTGATGTTCAGAGAATTACTGTCTCCAGTCACTGTCAGTCTATTGATGATCAGAGAATTACTGTCCCAAGTCACTACCAGACTATTGATGATCAGAGAATTACTGTCCCCAGTCACTATCAGTCTATTGATGATCAGAGAATTACTGTCTCCAGTCCCTGTCAGTCTATTGATGATCAGAGAATTACTGTCCCCAGTCACTGTCAGTCTATTGATGATCACAGAATTGCTGTCCCCAGTCACTATCAGTCTATTGATGATCAGAGAATTAATGTCTCCAGTCACTGTCAGTCTATTGTTGATCTGAGAATTACTGTCCCCAGTCACTGTCAGTCTACTGATGATCAGAGAATTACTGTCCCCAGTCACTATCAGTCTATTGATGATCAGAGAATTACTGTCTCCTGTCACTGTCAGTCTATTGATGATCAGAGAATTACTGTCCCCAGTCACTGTCAGTCTATTGATAATCAGAGAATTACTGTCCACAGTCACTATCAGTCTATTGATGATCAGAGAATTAATGTCTCCAGTCACTGTCAGTCTATTGATGATCAGAGAATTACTGTCCCCAGTCACTGTCAGTCTATTGATGATCTGAGAATTACAGTCCCCAGTCACTGTCAGTCTATTGATGATCAGAGAATTACTGTCCCCAGTCACTGTCAGTCTATTGATGATCAGAGAATTACTGTCCCCAGTCAGTGTCAGTCTATTAATGATCAGAGAATTACTGTCTCCAGTCACTGTCACTCTATTGATGATCAGAGAATTACAGTCCCCAGTCACTATCAGTCTATTGATGATCAGAGAATTACTGTCCCCAGTCACTATCAGTCTATTGATGATCAGAGAATTACTGTCTCCAGTCACTGTCAGTCTATTGATGATCAGAGAATTACTGTCCCCAGTCACTACCAGACTATTGATGATCAGAGAATTACTGTCCCCAGTCACTATCAGTCTATTGATGATCAGAGAATTACTGTCTCCAGTCTCTGTCAGTCTATTGATGATCATAGAATTGCTGTCCCCAGTCACTATCAGTCTATTGATGATCAGAGAATTAATGTCCCCAGTCACTATCAATCTATTGATGATCAGAGAATTACTTTCTCCAGTCACTGTCAGTCTATTGATGATCAGAGAATTACTGTTTCCAGTCACTGTCAGTCTATTAATGATCAGAGAATTACTGTCCCCAGTCACTATCAGTCTATTGATGATCAGAGAATTAATGTCTCCAGTCACTGTCAGTCTATTGATGATCTGAGAATTACTGTCCCCAGTCACTGTCAGTCTATTGATGATCTGAGAATTACTGTCCCCAGTCACTGTCAGTCTATTGATGATCAGAGAATTACTGTCCCCAGTCACTATCAATCTATTGATGATCAGAGAATTACTTTCTCCAGTCACTGTCAGTCTATTGATGATCAGAGAATTACTGTTTCCAGTCACTGTCACTCTATTGATGATCAGAGAATTACTGTCCCCAGTCACTGTCAGTCTATTGATGAACAGAGAATTACTGTCCCCAGTCACTACCAGTCTATTGATGATCAGAGAATTACTGTCCCCAGTCACTATCAGTCTATTGATGATCAGAGAATTACTGTTTCCAGTCACTGTCACTCTATTGATGATCAGAGAATTACTGTCCACAGTCACTGTCAGTCTATTGATGATCAGAGAATTACTGTCCCCAGTCATTGTCGGTCTCTTGATGATCAGAGAATTACTGTCCCCAGTCACTATCAGTCTATTGCTGATCAGAGAATTACTGTCTCCAGTCACTGTCAGTCTATTGATGATCAGAGAATTACTGTCCCCAGTCACTGTCAGTCTATTGATGATCAGAGAATTACTGTCCCCAGTCACTATCAGTCTATTGATGATCAGAGAATTAATGTCACCAGTCACTGTCAGTCTATTGTTGATCAGAGAATTACTGTCCCCCTTCACTGTCAGTCTATTGATGATCAGAGAATTACTGTCCCCAGTCACTGTCAGTCTATTGATCATCAGAGAATTACTGTCCCCAGTCACTGTCAGTCAACTGATGATCAGAGAATTACTGTCTCCAGTCACTGTCAGTCTATTGCTGATCAGAGAATTAAAGTCTCCAGTCACTGTCAGTCTATTGATGATCAGAGAATTACTGTCCCCAGTCACTGTCAGTCTATTGATGATCAGAGAATTACTGTCCCCAGTCACTATCAGTCTATTGATGATCAGAGAATTAATGTCTCCAGTCACTGTCAGTCTATTGTTGATCAGAGAATTACTGTCCCCCTTCACTGTCAGTCCATTGATGATCAGAGAATTACTGTCCCCAGTCACTGTCAGTCTATTGATCATCAGAGAATTACTGTCCCCAGTCACTGTCAGTCAATTGATGATCAGAGAATTACTGTCCCCAGTCAATGTCAGTCTATTGATGATCAGAGAATTACTGTCTCCAGTCACTGTCAGTCTATTGATGATCAGAGAATTACTGTCTCCAGTCACTGTCAGTCTATTGATGATCAGAGAATTACTGTCCCCAGTCACTGTCAGTCTATTGATGATCAGAGAATTACTGTCCCCAGTCACTGTCAGTCTATCGATGATGAGAGAATCACTGTCTCCAGTCACTGTCAGTCTATTGATGATCAGAGAATTACTGTCCCCAGTCACTGTCAGTCTATCGATGATGAGAGAATCACTGTCTCCAGTCACTGTCAGTCTATTGATGATCAGAGAATTACTGTCCCCAGTCACTGTCAGTCTACTGATGATCAGAGAATTAGTGTCCCCAGTCACTGTCAGTCTATTGATGATCAGAGAATTACTTTCTCCATTCACTGTCAGTCTATTAATGATCAGAGAATTACTGTCCCCAGTCACTGTCAGTCTATCGATGATCAGAGAATTACATTCTCCAGTCACTGTCAGTCTATTGATGATCAGAGAATTACTTTCTCCAGTCACTGTTATTCTATTGATGATCAGAGAATTACTGTCCCCAGTCACTGTCAGTCTATTGATGATCAGAGAATTATTGTCCCCAGTCACTGTCAGTCTATTGATGATCAGAGAATTATTGTCCCCAGTCACTGTCAGTCTATTGATGATCTGAGAATTACTGTCTCCAGTCACTGTCAGTCTATTGATGATCAGAGAATTACTGTCCCCAGTCACTGTCAGTCTTATGATGATCAGAGAATTAGTGTCTCCAGTCACTGTCAGTCTATTGATGATCAGAGAATTACTGTCCCCAGTCACTGTCAGTCTATTGGTGATCAGAAAATTACTGCAACCAGTCACGTTCAGTCTATTGATGATCAGAGAATTACTGTCTCCAGTCACTGTCATTCGATTGATGATCAGAGAATTACTGCAACCAGTCACTGTCAGTCTATTGATTATCAGAGAATTACTGTCCCCAGTCAGAGTCAGTCTATTGATGATCAGAGAATTACTGTCCCCAGTCACTGTCAGTCTATTGGTGATCAGAAAATTACTGCAACCAGTCACTGTCAGTCTATTGATGATCAGAGAATTACTGTCTCCAGTCACTGTCATTCGATTGATGATCAGAGAATTACTGCAACCAGTCACTGTCAGTCTATTGATTATCAGAGAATTACTGTCCCCAGTCAGAGTCAGTCTATTGATGATCAGAGAATTACTGTCTCCAGTCACTGTCAGTCTATTGATGATCAGAGAATTACTGCAACCATTCACTGTCAGTCTATTGATGATCAGAGAATTAATGTCTCCAGTCACAGTCAGTCTATTGATGATCAGAGAATTACTGTCCCCAGTCACTGTCAGTCTATTGGTGATCAGAAAATTACTGCAACCAGTCACTGTCAGTCTATTGATGATCAGAGAATTACTGTCTCCAGTCACTGTCATTCGATTGATGATCAGAGAATTACTGCAACCAGTCACTGTCAGTCTATTGATTATCAGAGAATTACTGTCCCCAGTCAGAGTCAGTCTATTGATGATCAGAGAATTACTGCAACCATTCACTGTCAGTCTATTGATGATCAGAGAATTACTGCAACCATTCACTGTCAGTCTATTGATGATCAGAGAATTACTGTCCCCTGTCACTATCAGTCTATTGATGATCAGAGAATTACTGTCTCCAGTCACTGTCAGTCTATTGATGATCAGCGAATTACTGTCCCCAGTCACTGTCAGTCTATTGATGATCAGAGAATTAATGTCTCCAGTCACTGTCAGTCTATTGATGATCAGAGAATTACTGCAACCAGTCACTGTCAGTCTATTGATTATCAGAGAATTACTGTCCCCAGTCAGAGTCAGTCTATTGATGATCAGAGAATTACTGTCTCCAGTCACTGTCAGTCTATTGATGATCAGAGAATTACTGCAACCATTCACTGTCAGTCTATTGATGATCAGAGAATTACTGTCCCCAGTCACTATCAGTCTATTGATGATCAGAGAATTACATTCCCCAGTCACTGTCACTCTATTGATGATCAGAGAATTACTGTCCCCAGTCACTATCAGTCTATTGATGATCAGAGAATTACTGTCCCCATTCACTGTCAGTCTGTTGATGATCAGAGAATTACTGTCCCCAGTCACTGTCAGTCTATTAATGATCAGAGAATTACTGTCTCCAGTCACTGTCAGTCTATTGATGATCAGAGAATTGCTGTCCCCAGTCACTATCAGTCTATTGATGATCAGAGAATTAATGTCTCCAATCACTGTCAGTCTATTGTTGATCTGAGAATTACTGTCCCCAGTCACTGTCAGTCTATTGATGATCAGAGAATTACTGTCCCCAGTCACTATCAGTCAATTGATGATCAGAGAATTAATGTCTCCAGTCACTGTCAGTCTATTGATGATCTGAGAATTACTGTCCCCAGTCACTGTCAGTCTAGTGATGATCAGAGAATTACTGTCCCCAGTCACTATCAGTCTATTGATGATCAGAGAATTACTGTCTCCAGTCACTGTCAGTCTATTGATGATCAGAGAATTACTGTCCCCAGTCACTGTCAGTCTATTGATGATCAGAGAATTACTGTCCCCAGTCACTATCAGTCTATTGATGATCAGAGAATTAATGTCTCCAGTCACTGTCAGTCTATTGATGATCTGAGAATTACTGTCCCCAGTCACTGTCAGTCTATTGATGATCAGAGAATTACTGTCCCCAGTCAGTGTCAGTCTATTAATGATCAGAGAATTACTGTCTCCAGTCACTGTCAGTCTATTGATGATCAGAGAATTACTGTCCCCAGTCACTGTCAGTCTATTGATGATCAGAGAATTACTGTCCCCAGTCACTATCAGTCTATTGATGATCAGAGAATTACAGTCCCCAGTCACTGTCACTCTATTGATGATCAGAGAATTACTGTCCCCAGTCACTATCAGTCTATTGATGATCAGAGAATTACTGTCCCCAGTCACTGTCAGTCTGTTGATGATCAGAGAATTACTGACCCCAGTCACTGTCACTCTATTGATGATCAGAGAATTACAGTCCCCAGTCACTATCAGTCTATTGATGATCAGAGAATTACTGTCCCCAGTCACTGTCAGTCTATTGATGATCAGAGAATTACTGTCCCCAGTCAGTGTCAGTCTATTGATGATCAGAGAATTACTGTCCCCAGTCACTGTCAGTCTATTGATGATCAGAGAATTACTGTCCCCAGTCACTATCAGTCTATTGATGATCAGAGAATTACAGTCCCCAGTCACTGTCACTCTATTGATGATCAGAGAATTACTGTCCCCAGTCACTATCAGTCTATTGATGATCAGAGAATTACTGTCCCCAGTCACTGTCAGTCTGTTGATGATCAGAGAATTACTGACCCCAGTCACTGTCACTCTATTGATGATCAGAGAATTACAGTCCCCAGTCACTATCAGTCTATTGATGATCAGAGAATTACTGTCCCCAGTCACTGTCAGTCTGTTGATGATCAGAGAATTACTGACCCCAGTCACTGTCACTCTATTGATGATCAGAGAATTACAGTCCCCAGTCACTATAAGTCTATTGATGATCAGAGAATTACTGTCCCCAGTCACTATCAGTCTATTGATGATCAGAGAATTACTGTCTCCAGTCACTGTCAGTCTATTGATGATCAGAGAATTACTGTCCCCAGTCACTGTCAGTCTATTGATGATCAGAGAATTGCTGTCCCCAGTCACTATCAGTCTATTGATGATCAGAGAATTAATGTCTCCAGTCACTGTCAGTCTATTGATGATCAGAGAATTACTGCAACCAGTCACTGTCAGTCTATTGATTATCAGAGAATTACTGTCCCCAGTCAGAGTCAGTCTATTGATGATCAGAGAATTACTGTCTCCAGTCACTGTCAGTCTATTGATGATCAGAGAATTACTGCAACCATTCACTGTCAGTCTATTGATGATCAGAGAATTACTGTCCCCAGTCACTATCAGTCTATTGATGATCAGAGAATTACAGTCCCCAGTCACTGTCACTCTATTGATGATCAGAGAATTACTGTCCCCAGTCACTATCAGTCTATTGATGATCAGAGAATTACTGTCCCCATTCACTGTCAGTCTGTTGATGATCAGAGAATTACTGTCCCCAGTCACTGTCAGTCTATTGATGATCAGAGAATTACAGTCCCCAGTCACTATCACTCTATTGATGATCAGAGATTTACTGTCCCCAGTCACTATCAGTCTATTGATGATCAGAGAATTACTGTCTCCAGTCACTGTCAGTCTATTGATGATCAGAGAATTACTGTCCCCAGTCACTACCAGACTATTGATGATCAGAGAATTACTGTCCCCAGTCAGTGTCAGTCTATTAATGATCAGAGAATTACTGTCTCCAGTCACTGTCAGTCTATTGATGATCAGAGAATTGCTGTCCCCAGTCACTATCAGTCTATTGATGATCAGAGAATTAATGTCTCCAATCACTGTCAGTCTATTGTTGATCTGAGAATTACTGTCCCCAGTCACTGTCAGTCTATTGATGATCAGAGAATTACTGTCCCCAGTCACTATCAGTCTAGTGATGATCAGAGAATTACTGTCCCCAGTCACTATCAGTCTATTGATGATCAGAGAATTACTGTCTCCAGTCACTGTCAGTCTATTGATGATCAGAGAATTACTGTCCCCAGTCACTGTCAGTCTATTGATGATCAGAGAATTACTGTCCCCGGTCACTATCAGTCTATTGATGATCAGAGAATTAATGTCTCCAGTCACTGTCAGTCTATTGATGATCTGAGAATTACTGTCCCCAGTCACTGTCAGTCTATTGATGATCAGAGAATTACTGTCCCCAGTCAGTGTCAGTCTATTAATGATCAGAGAATTACTGTCTCCAGTCAGTGTCAGTCTATTGATGATCAGAGAATTACTGTCCCCAGTCACTGTCAGTCTATTGATGATCAGAGAATTACTGTCCCCAGTCACTATCAGTCTATTGATGATCAGAGAATTACAGTCCCCAGTCACTGTCACTCTATTGATGATCAGAGAATTACTGTCCCCAGTCACTATCAGTCTATTGATGATCAGAGAATTACTGTCCCCAGTCACTGTCAGTCTGTTGATGATCAGAGAATTACTGACCCCAGTCACTGTCACTCTATTGATGATCAGAGAATTACAGTCCCCAGTCACTATCAGTCTATTGATGATCAGAGAATTACTGTCCCCAGTCACTGTCAGTCTGTTGATGATCAGAGAATTACTGACCCCAGTCACTGTCACTCTATTGATGATCAGAGAATTACAGTCCCCAGTCACTATAAGTCTATTGATGATCAGAGAATTACTGTCCCCAGTCACTATCAGTCTATTGATGATCAGAGAATTACTGTCTCCAGTCACTGTCAGTCTATTGATGATCAGAGAATTACTGTCCCCAGTCACTGTCAGTCTATTGATGATCAGAGAATTGCTGTCCCCAGTCACTATCAGTCTATTGATGATCAGAGAATTAATGTCTCCAGTCACTGTCAGTCTATTGATGATCAGAGAATTACTGCAACCAGTCACTGTCAGTCTATTGATTATCAGAGAATTACTGTCCCCAGTCAGAGTCAGTCTATTGATGATCAGAGAATTACTGTCTCCAGTCACTGTCAGTCTATTGATGATCAGAGAATTACTGCAACCATTCACTGTCAGTCTATTGATGATCAGAGAATTACTGTCCCCAGTCACTATCAGTCTATTGATGATCAGAGAATTACAGTCCCCAGTCACTGTCACTCTATTGATGATCAGAGAATTACTGTCCCCAGTCACTATCAGTCTATTGATGATCAGAGAATTACTGTCCCCATTCACTGTCAGTCTGTTGATGATCAGAGAATTACTGTCCCCAGTCACTGTCAGTCTATTGATGATCAGAGAATTACAGTCCCCAGTCACTATCACTCTATTGATGATCAGAGATTTACTGTCCCCAGTCACTATCAGTCTATTGATGATCAGAGAATTACTGTCTCCAGTCACTGTCAGTCTATTGATGATCAGAGAATTACTGTCCCCAGTCACTACCAGACTATTGATGATCAGAGAATTACTGTCCCCAGTCAGTGTCAGTCTATTAATGATCAGAGAATTACTGTCTCCAGTCACTGTCAGTCTATTGATGATCAGAGAATTGCTGTCCCCAGTCACTATCAGTCTATTGATGATCAGAGAATTAATGTCTCCAATCACTGTCAGTCTATTGTTGATCTGAGAATTACTGTCCCCAGTCACTGTCAGTCTATTGATGATCAGAGAATTACTGTCCCCAGTCACTATCAGTCAATTGATGATCAGAGAATTAATGTCTCCAGTCACTGTCAGTCTATTGATGATCTGAGAATTACTGTCCCCAGTCACTGTCAGTCTAGTGATGATCAGAGAATTACTGTCCCCAGTCACTATCAGTCTATTGATGATCAGAGAATTACTGTCTCCAGTCACTGTCAGTCTATTGATGATCAGAGAATTACTGTCCCCAGTCACTGTCAGTCTATTGATGATCAGAGAATTACTGTCCCCAGTCACTATCAGTCTATTGATGATCAGAGAATTAATGTCTCCAGTCACTGTCAGTCTATTGATGATCTGAGAATTACTGTCCCCAGTCACTGTCAGTCTATTGATGATCAGAGAATTACTGTCCCCAGTCAGTGTCAGTCTATTAATGATCAGAGAATTACTGTCTCCAGTCACTGTCAGTCTATTGATGATCAGAGAATTACTGTCCCCAGTCACTGTCAGTCTATTGATGATCATAGAATTACTGTCCCCAGTCACTATCAGTCTATTGATGATCAGAGAATTACAGTCCCCAGTCACTGTCACTCTATTGATGATCAGAGAATTACTGTCCCCAGTCACTATCAGTCTATTGATGATCAGAGAATTACTGTCCCCAGTCACTGTCAGTCTGTTGATGATCAGAGAATTACTGACCCCAGTCACTGTCACTCTATTGATGATCAGAGAATTACAGTCCCCAGTCACTATCAGTCTATTGATGATCAGAGAATTACTGTCCCCAGTCACTGTCAGTCTGTTGATGATCAGAGAATTACTGACCCCAGTCACTGTCACTCTATTGATGATCAGAGAATTACAGTCCCCAGTCACTATAAGTCTATTGATGATCAGAGAATTACTGTCCCCAGTCACTATCAGTCTATTGATGATCAGAGAATTACTGTCTCCAGTCACTGTCAGTCTATTGATGATCAGAGAATTACTGTCCCCAGTCACTGTCAGTCTATTGATGATCAGAGAATTGCTGTCC
The DNA here is from genome assembly GCF_036365525.1 of Heterodontus francisci. Classification (NCBI taxonomy): domain Eukaryota; kingdom Metazoa; phylum Chordata; class Chondrichthyes; order Heterodontiformes; family Heterodontidae; genus Heterodontus; species Heterodontus francisci. The sequence continues at coordinate 27,027,856 of NC_090384.1, forward strand.
CCAGTCACTATCAGTCTATTGATGATCAGAGAATTAATGTCTCCAGTCACTGTCAGTCTATTGTTGATCTGAGAATTACTGTCCCCAGTCACTGTCAGTCTATTGATGATCAGAGAATTACTGTCCCCAGTCACTATCAGTCTATTGATGATCAGAGAATTAATGTCTCCAGTCACTGTCAGTCTATTGATGATCTGAGAATTACTGTCCCCAGTCACTGTCAGTCTATTGATGATCAGAGAATTACTGTCCCCAGTCACTATCAATCTATTGATGATCAGAGAATTACTTTCTCCAGTCACTGTCAGTCTATTGATTATCAGAGAATTACTGTTTCCAGTCACTGTCACTCTATTGATGAACAGAGAATTACTGTCCCCAGTCACTACCAGTCTATTGATGATCAGAGAATTACTGTCCCCAGTCACTGTCAGTCTATTGATGATCAGAGAATTACTGTTTCCAGTCAGTGTCGGTCTCTTGATGATCAGAGAATTACTGTCCCCAGTCACTATCAGTCTATTGCTGATCAGAGAATTACTGTCTCCAGTCACTGTCAGTCTATTGATGATCAGAGAATTACTGTCCCCAGTCACTGTCAGTCTATTGATGATCAGAGAATTACTGTCCCCAGTCACTATCAGTCTATTGATGATCAGAGAATTAATGTCTCCAGTCACGGTCAGTCTATTGTTGATCAGAGAATTACTGTCCCCCTTCACTGTCAGTCTATAGATGATCAGAGAATTACTGTCTCCAGTCACTGTCAGTCTATTGATGATCAGAGAATTACTGTCCCCAGTCACTGTCAGTATATTGATGATCAGAGAATTACTGTCCCCAGTCACTATCAGTCTATTGATGATCAGAGAATTAATGTCTCCAGTCACTGTCAGTCTATTGTTGATCAGAGAATTACTGTCCCCAGTCACTGTCACTCTATTGATGATCTGAGAATTACTGTCCCCAGTCACTATCAGTCTATTGATGATCAGAGAATTACTGTCCCCAGTCACTGTCACTCGAATGATGATCAGAGAATTACAGTCCCCAGTCACTATCAGTCTATTGATGATTAGAGAATTACTGTCCCCAGTCACTATCAGTCTATTGATGATCAGAGAATTACTGTCTCCAGTCACTGTCAGTCTATTGATGATCAGAGAATTACTGTCCCCAGTCACTACCAGTCTATTGATGATCAGAGAATTACTGTCTCCAGTCACTGTCAGTCTATTGTTGATCTGAGAATTACTGTCCCCAGTCACTGTCAGTCTATTGATGATCAGAGAATTACTGTCCCCAGTCACTGTCAGTCTATTGATGATCTGAGAATTACTGTCCCCAGTCACTGTCAGTCTATTGATGATCTGAGAATTACTGTCCCCAGTCACTGTCAGTCTATTGATGATCAGAGAATTACTGTCCCCAGTCACTATCAATCTATTGATGATCAGAGAATTACTTTCTCCAGTCACTGTCAGTCTATTGATGATCAGAGAATTACTGTTTCCAGTCACTGTCACTCGATTGATGATCAGAGAATTACTGTCCCCAGTCACTGTCAGTCTATTGATGAACAGAGAATTACTGTCCCCAGTCACTAACAGTCTATTGATGATCAGTGAATTACTGTCCCCAGTCACTATCAGTCTATTGATGATCAGAGAATTACTGTTTCCAGTCACTGTCACTCTATTGATGATCAGAGAATTACTGTCCCCAGTCACTGTCAGTCTATTGATGATCAGAGAATTACTGTCCCCAGTCAGTGTCGGTCTCTTGATGATCAGAGAATTACTGTCTCCAGTCACTGTCAGTCTATTGATGATCAGAGAATTACTGTCCCCAGTCACTATCAATCTATTGATGATCAGAGAATTACTGTCCCCAGTCACTGTCACTCTATTGATGATCAGAGAATTACTGTCCCCAGTCACTGTCAGTCTATTGATGATCAGAGAATTACTGTCCCCAGTCACGGTCACTCTATTGATGATCAGAGAATTACTGTCCCCAGTCACTATCAGTCTATTGATGATCAGAGAATTACTGTCCCCAGTCACTGTCAGTCTATTGATGATCAGAGAATTACTGTCCCCAGTCACTATCAATCTATTGATGATCAGAGAATTACTGTCCCCAGTCACTATCAGTCTATTGATGATCAGAGAATTACTGTCCCCAGTCACTATCAATCTATTGATGATCAGAGAATTACTGTCCCCAGTCACTGTCACTCTATTGATGATCAGAGAATTACTGTCCCCAGTCACTATCAGTCTATTGATGATCAGAGAATTACTGTCCCCAGTCACTGTCAGTCTAATGATGATCAGAGAATTACAGTCCCCAGTCACTATCAGTCTATTGATGATCAGAGAATTACTGTCCCCAGTCACTATCAGTCTATTGATGATCAGAGAATTACTGTCTCCAGTCACTGTCAGTCTATTGATGATCAGAGAATTACTGTCCCCAGTCACTACCAGTCTATTGATGATCAGAGAATTACTGTCCCCAGTCACTATCAGTCTATTGATGATCAGAGAATTAATGTCTCCAGTCACTGTCAGTCTATTGATGAACAGAGAATTACTGTACCCAGTCACTGTCAGTCTATTGATGATCAGAGAATTGCTGTCCCCAGTCACTATCAGTCTATTGATGATCAGAGAATTAATGTCTCCAGTCACTGTCAGTCTATTTTTGATTTGAGAATTACTGTCCCCAGTCACTATCAGTCTATTGATGATCAGAGAATTACTGTCCCCAGTCACTATCAGTCTATTGATGATCAGAGAATTACTGTCTCCAGTCACTGTCAGTCTATTGATGATCAGAGAATTACTGTCTCCAGTCACTGTCAGTCTATTGATGATCAGAGAATTACTGTCCCCAGTCACTGTCACTCTATTGATGATCAGAGAATTACTGTCCCCAGTCACTATCAGTCTATTGATGATCAGAGAATTAATGTCTCCAGTCACTGTCAGTCTATTGATGATCTGAGAATTACTGTCCCCAGTCACTGTCAGTCTATTGATGATCAGAAAATTACTGCCCCCAGTCACTGTCACTCTAATGATGATCAGAGAATTACAGTCCCCAGTCACTATCAGTCTATTGATGATCAGAGAATTACTGTCCCCAGTCACTGTCAGTCTATTGATGATCAGAGAATTACTGTCCCCAGTCACTATCAGTCTATTGATGATCAGAGAATTACTGTCCCCAGTCACTATCAGTCTATTGATGATCTGAGAATTACTGTCCCCAGTCACTGTCAGTCTATTGATGATCAGAGAATTACTGTCCCCAGTCACTGTCTGTCTATTGATGATCAGAGAATTACTGTCCCCAGTCACTGTCAGTCTATTGATGATCAGAGAATTACTGTCCCCAGTCACTGTCTGTCTATTGATGATCAGAGAATTACTGTCCCCAGTCACTACCAGTCTATTGATGATCAGAGAATTACTGTCCCCAGTCACTATCAGTCTATTGATGATCAGAGAATTACTGTCTCCAGTCACTGTCAGTCTATTGATGAACAGAGAATTACTGTACCCAGTCACTGTCAGTCTATTGATGATCAGAGAATTGCTGTCCCCAGTCACTATCAGTCTATTGATGATCAGAGAATTAATGTCTCCAGTCACTGTCAGTCTATTGTTGATTTGAGAATTACTGTCCCCAGTCACTATCAGTCTATTGATGATCAGAGAATTACTGTCCCCAGTCACTATCAGTCTATTGATGATCAGAGAATTACTGTCTCCAGTCACTGTCAGTCTATTGATGATCAGAGAATTACTGTCTCCAGTCACTGTCAGTCTATTGATGATCAGAGAATTACTGTCTCCAGTCACTGTCAGTCTATTGATGATCAGAGAATTACTGTCCCCAGTCACTATCAGTCTCTTGATGATCAGAGAATTAATGTCTCCAGTCACTGTCAGTCTACTGATGATCTGAGAATTACTGTCCCCAGTCACTGTCAGTCTATTGATGATCAGAGAATTACTGTCCCCAGTCACTATCAATCTATTGATGATCAGAGAATTACTGTCCCCAGTCACTGTCAGTCTATTGATGATCAGAGAATTACTGTCCCCAGTCACTGTCAGTCTATTGATGATCAGAGAATTACTGTCTCCAGTCACTGTCAGTCTATTGATGATCAGAGAATTACTGTCCCCAGTCACTGTCAGACTATTGATGATCAGAGAAGATTAGATTTTAGATTAGATTAGATTAGAGATACAGCACTGAAACAGGCCCTTCGGCCCACCGAGTCTGTGCCGAACATCAACCACACATTTGTACTAATCCTACACTAATCCCATATTCCTACCAAACATCCCCACCTATCCCTATATTTCCCTACCACCTACCTATACTAGTGACAATTTATAATGGCCAATTTACCTATCAACCTGCAAGTCTTTTGGCTTGTGGGAGGAAACCGGAGCACCCGGAGAAAACCCACGCAGACACAGGGAGAACTTGCAAACTCCACACAGGCAGTACCCGGAATCGAACTCGGGTCGCTGGAGCTGTGAGGCTGCGGTGCTAACCACTGCGCCACTGTGCCGCCCAGAAATACAGTCCCCAGTCACTGTCAGTCTATTGATGATCAGAGAATTACTGTCTCCAGTCACTGTCAGTCTATTACGATCGGAAAATTACTGCAACCTGTCACTGTCAGTCTGTTGATGATCAGAGAATTACTGTCTCCAGTCACTGTCAGTCTATTGATGATCAGAGAATTACTGTCGCCAGTCACTATCAGTCTATTGATGATCAGAGAATTACTGTCCCCAGTCACTATCGTCTATTGATGATCAGAGAATTACTATTCCCAGTCACTGTCAGTCTATTGATGATCAGAGAATTACTGTCCCCAGTCACTATCAGTCTATTGATGATCAGAGGCTTAATGTCTCCAGTCACTATCAGTCTATTGATGATCAGAGAATTAATGTCTCCAGTCATTGTCAGTCTATTGATGATCTGAGAATTACTGTCCCCAGTCACTGTCAGTCTATTGATGATCAGAGAATTACTGTCCCCAGTCACTTTCAATCTATTGATGATCAGAGAATTACTTTCTCCAGTCACTGTCAGACTATTGATGATCAGAGAATTACTGTCTCCAGTCACTGTCAGTCCATTGATGATCAGAGAATTACTGTCCCCAGTCACTGTCAGACTATTGATGATCAGAGAATTACTGTCCCCATTCACTGTCAGTCTATTGATGATCAGAGAATTACTGTCCCCAGTTAGTGTCAGTCTGTTGATGATCAGAGAATTACTGTCCCCAGTCACTATCAGTCTATTGATGATCAGAGAATTACTGTCCCCAGTCACTGTCAGTCTATTGATGATCAGAGAATTACTGCCCCCAGTCACTGTCACTCTATTGATGATCAGAGAATTGCTGTCCCCAGTCACTATCAGTCTATTGATGTCCAGAGAATTAATGTCTCCAGTCACTGTCAGTCTATTGTTGATCTGAGAATTACTGTCCCCAGTCACTGTCAGTCTATTGATGATCAGAGAATTACTGTCCCCAGTCACTATCAGTCTATTGATGATCAGAGAATTGATGTCTCCAGTCACTGTCAGTCTATTGATGATCTGAGAATTACTGTCCCCAGTCACTGTCAGTCTATTGATGATCAGAGAATTACTGTCCCCAGTCACTATCAATCTATTGATGATCAGAGAATTACTGTCCCCAGTCAGTGTCAGTCTGTTGATGATCAGAGAATTAATGTCCCCAGTCACTGTCAGTCTATTGATGATCAGAGAATTACTGTCTCCAGTCACTCTCAGTCTATTGATGATCAGAGAATTACTGTCCCCAGTCACTGTCAGTCTATTGATGATCAGAGAATTACTGTCTCCAGTCACTGTCAGTCTATTGATGATCAGAGAATTACTGTCCCCAGTCACTGTCAGTCTATTGATGATCAGAGAAATACAGTCCCCAGTCACTGTCAGTCTATTGATGATCAGAGAATTACTGTCTCCAGTCACTATCAGTCTATTTCGATCAGAAAATTACTGCAACCTGACACTGTCAGTCTGTTGATGATCAGAGAATTACTGTCTCCAGTCACTGTCAGTCTATTGATGATCAGAGAATTACTGTCGCCAGTCACTATCAGTCTATTGATGATCAGAGAATTACTGTCCCCAGTCACTATCGTCTATTGATGATCAGAGAATTACTATTCCCAGTCACTATCAGTCTATTGATGATCAGAGGCTTAATGTCTCCAGTCACTGTCAGTCTATTGATGATCAGAGAATTACTGTCCCCAGTCACTATCAGTCTATTGATGATCAGAGAATTACTGTCTCCAGTCACTGTCAGTCTATTGATGATCAGAGAATTACTGTCCCCAGTCAATGTCAGTCTATTGATGATCAGAGAATTACTGTCCCCAGTCACTGTCAGTCTATTGATGATCAGAGAATTACTGTCCCCAGTCACTGTCAGTCTATTGATGATCAGAGAATTACTGTCCCCAGTCAGTGTCAGTCTATTAATGATCAGAGAATTACTGTCCCCAGTCACTGTCAGTCTATTGATGATCAGAGAATTACTGTCTCCAGTCACTGTCAGTCTATTGATGATCAGAGAATTACTGTCCCCGGTCACTATCAGTCTATTGATGATCAGAGAATTACAGTCCCCAGTCACTGTCACTCTATTGATGATCAGAGAATTACTGTCCCCAGTCACTATCAGTGTATTGATGATCAGAGAATTACTGTCCCCAGTCACTGTCAGTCTGTTGATGATCAGAGAATTACTGTCTCCAGTCACTGTCACTCTATTGATGATCAGAGAATTACAGTCCCCAGTCACTATCAGTCTATTGATGATCAGAGAATTACTGTCCCCAGTCACTATCAGTCTATTGATGATCAGAGAATTACTGTCTCCAGTCACTGTCAGTCTATTGATGATCAGAGAATTACTGTCCCCAGTCACGACCAGCCTATTGATGATCAGAGAATTACTGTCCCCAGTCACTATCAGTCTATTGATGATCAGAGAATTACTGTCTCCAGTCACTGTCAGTCTATTGATGAACAGAGAATTACTGTCCCCAGTCACTGTCAGTCTATTGATGATCAGAGAATTGCTGTCCCCAGTCACTATCAGTCTATTGACGATCAGAGAATTAATGTCTCCAGTCTCTGTCAGTCTATTGTTGATCTGAGAATTACTGTCCACAGTCACTGTCAGTCTATTGATGATCAGAGAATTACTGTCCCCAGTCACTATCAGTCTATTGATGATCAGAGAATTAATGTCTCCAGTCACTGTCAGTCGATTGATGATCTGAGAATTACTGTCCCCAGTCACTGTCAGTCTATTGATGATCAGAGAATTACTGTTTCCAGTCACGACCAGTCTATTGATGATCAGAGAATTACTGTCCCCAGTCACTGTCAGTCTATTGATGATCAGAGAATTACTGTCCCCAGTCACTATCAATCTATTGATGATCAGAGAATTACTTTCTCCAGTCACTGTCAGTCTATTGATGATCAGAGAATTACTGTTTCCAGTCACTGTCAGTCTATAGATGATCAGAGAATTACTGTCCCCAGTCACTGTCAGTCTATTGATGATCAGAGAATTACTGTCCCCAGTTAGTGTCAGTCTGTTGATGATCAGAGAATTACTGTCCCTAGTCACTATCAATCTATTGATGATCAGAGAATTACTGTCCCCAGTCACTATCAGTCTATTGATGATCAGAGAATTAATGTCTCCAGTCACTGTCAGTCTATTGTTGATTTGAGAATTACTGTCCCCAGTCACTATCAGTCTATTGATGATCAGAGAATTACTGTCCCCAGTCACTATCAGTCTATTGATGATCAGAGAATTACTGTCTCCAGTCACTGTCAGTCTATTGATGATCAGAGAATTACTGTCCCCAGTCACTACCAGTCTATTGATGATCAGAGAATTACTGTCCCCAGTCACTATCAGTCTATTGATGATCAGAGAATTACTGTCTCCAGTCACTGTCAGTCTATTGATGATCAGAGAATTACTGTCCCCAGTCACTGTCAGTCTATTGATGATCAGAGAATTGCTGCCCCAGTCACTATCAGTCTTTTGATGTCCAGAGAATTAATGTCTCCAGTCACTGTCAGTCTATTGTTGATCTGAGAATTACTGTCCCCAGTTACTGTCAGTCTATTGATGATCAGAGAATTACTGTCCCCAGTCACTATCAGTCTATTGATGATCAGAGAATTAATGTCTCCAGTCACTGTCAGTCTACTGATGATCTGAGAATTACTGTCCCCAGTCACTGTCAGTCTATTGATGATCAGAGAATTACTGTCCCCAGTCACTATCAATCTATTGATGATCAGAGAATTACTGTCCCCAGTCAGTGTCAGTCTGTTGATGATCAGAGAATTAATGTCCCCAGTCACTGTCAGTCTATTGATGATCAGAGAATTACTGTCCCCAGTCACTATCAGTCTATTGATGATCAGAGAATTAATGTCTCCAGTCACTGTCAGTCTATTGTTGATTTGAGAATTACTGTCCCCAGTCACTATCAGTCTATTGATGATCAGAGAATTACTGTCCCCAGTCACTATCAGTCTATTGATGATCAGAGAATTACTGTCTCCAGTCACTGTCAGTCTATTGATGATCAGAGAATTACTGTCCCCAGTCACTACCAGTCTATTGATGATCAGAGAATTACTGTCCCCAGTCACTATCAGTCTATTGATGATCAGAGAATTACTGTCTCCAGTCACTGTCAGTCTATTGATGATCAGAGAATTACTGTCTCCAGTCACTGTCAGTCTATTGATGATCAGAGAATTACTGTCCCCAGTCACTACCAGTCTATTGATGATCAGAGAATTACTGTCCCCAGTCACTGTCAGTCTATTGATGATCAGAGAATTACTGTCCCCAGTCACTGTCAGTCTATTGATGATCAGAGAATTACTGTCCCCAGTCAGTGTCAGTCTATTAATGATCAGAGAATTACTGTCCCCAGTCACTGTCAGTCTATTGATGATCAGAGAATTACTGTCTCCAGTCACTGTCAGTCTATTGATGATCAGAGAATTACTGTCCCCGGTCACTATCAGTCTATTGATGATCAGAGAATTACAGTCCCCAGTCACTGTCAATCTATTGATGATCAGAGAATTACTGTCCCCAGTCACTATCAGTGTATTGATGATCAGAGAATTACTGTCCCCAGTCACTGTCAGTCTGTTGATGATCAGAGAATTACTGTCTCCAGTCACTGTCAGTCTATTGATGATCAGAGAATTACAGTCCCCAGTCACTGTCACTCTATTGATGATCAGAGAATTACTGTCCCCAGTCACTATCAGTGTATTGATGATCAGAGAATTACTGTCCCCAGTCACTGTCAGTCTGTTGATGATCAGAGAATTACTGTCTCCAGTCACTGTCACTCTATTGATGATCAGAGAATTACAGTCCCCAGTCACTATCAGTCTATTGATGATCAGAGAATTACTGTCCCCAGTCACTATCAGTCTATTGATGATCAGAGAATTACTGTCTCCAGTCACTGTCAGTCTATTGATGATCAGAGAATTACTGTCCCCAGTCACGACCAGCCTATTGATGATCAGAGAATTACTGTCCCCAGTCACTATCAGTCTATTGATGATCAGAGAATTACTGTCTCCAGTCACTGTCAGTCTATTGATGAACAGAGAATTACTGTCCCCAGTCACTGTCAGTCTATTGATGATCAGAGAATTGCTGTCCCCAGTCACTATCAGTCTATTGACGATCAGAGAATTAATGTCTCCAGTCTCTGTCAGTCTATTGTTGATCTGAGAATTACTGTCCACAGTCACTGTCAGTCTATTGATGATCAGAGAATTACTGTCCCCAGTCACTATCAGTCTATTGATGATCAGAGAATTAATGTCTCCAGTCACTGTCAGTCGATTGATGATCTGAGAATTACTGTCCCCAGTCACTGTCAGTCTATTGATGATCAGAGAATTACTGTTTCCAGTCACGACCAGTCTATTGATGATCAGAGAATTACTGTCCCCAGTCACTGTCAGTCTATTGATGATCAGAGAATTACTGTCCCCAGTCACTATCAATCTATTGATGATCAGAGAATTACTTTCTCCAGTCACTGTCAGTCTATTGATGATCAGAGAATTACTGTTTCCAGTCACTGTCAGTCTATAGATGATCAGAGAATTACTGTCCCCAGTCACTGTCAGTCTATTGATGATCAGAGAATTACTGTCCCCAGTTAGTGTCAGTCTGTTGATGATCAGAGAATTACTGTCCCTAGTCACTATCAGTCTATTGATGATCAGAGAATTACTGTCCCCAGTCACTATCAGTCTATTGATGATCAGAGAATTAATGTCTCCAGTCACTGTCAGTCTATTGTTGATTTGAGAATTACTGTCCCCAGTCACTATCAGTCTATTGATGATCAGAGAATTACTGTCCCCAGTCACTATCAGTCTATTGATGATCAGAGAATTACTGTCTCCAGTCACTGTCAGTCTATTGATGATCAGAGAATTACTGTCCCCAGTCACTACCAGTCTATTGATGATCAGAGAATTACTGTCCCCAGTCACTATCAGTCTATTGATGATCAGAGAATTACTGTCTCCAGTCACTGTCAGTCTATTGATGATCAGAGAATTACTGTCCCCAGTCACTGTCAGTCTATTGATGATCAGAGAATTGCTGCCCCAGTCACTATCAGTCTTTTGATGTCCAGAGAATTAATGTCTCCAGTCACTGTCAGTCTATTGTTGATCTGAGAATTACTGTCCCCAGTTACTGTCAGTCTATTGATGATCAGAGAATTACTGTCCCCAGTCACTATCAGTCTATTGATGATCAGAGAATTAATGTCTCCAGTCACTGTCAGTCTACTGATGATCTGAGAATTACTGTCCCCAGTCACTGTCAGTCTATTGATGATCAGAGAATTACTGTCCCCAGTCACTATCAATCTATTGATGATCAGAGAATTACTGTCCCCAGTCAGTGTCAGTCTGTTGATGATCAGAGAATTAATGTCCCCAGTCACTGTCAGTCTATTGATGATCAGAGAATTACTGTCCCCAGTCACTATCAGTCTATTGATGATCAGAGAATTAATGTCTCCAGTCACTGTCAGTCTATTGTTGATTTGAGAATTACTGTCCCCAGTCACTATCAGTCTATTGATGATCAGAGAATTACTGTCCCCAGTCACTATCAGTCTATTGATGATCAGAGAATTACTGTCTCCAGTCACTGTCAGTCTATTGATGATCAGAGAATTACTGTCCCCAGTCACTACCAGTCTATTGATGATCAGAGAATTACTGTCCCCAGTCACTATCAGTGTATTGATGATCAGAGAATTACTGTCTCCAGTCACTGTCAGTCTATTGATGATCAGAGAATTACTGTCTCCAGTCACTGTCAGTCTATTGATGATCAGAGAATTACTGTCCCCAGTCACTACCAGTCTATTGAGGATCAGAGAATTACTGTCCCCAGTCACTGTCAGTCTATTGATGATCAGAGAATTACTGTCCCCAGTCACTGTCAGTCTATTGATGATCAGAGAATTACTGTCCCCAGTCAGTGTCAGTCTATTAATGATCAGAGAATTACTGTCCCCAGTCACTGTCAGTCTATTGATGATCAGAGAATTACTGTCTCCAGTCACTGTCAGTCTATTGATGATCAGAGAATTACTGTCCCCGGTCACTATCAGTCTATTGATGATCAGAGAATTACAGTCCCCAGTCACTGTCAATCTATTGATGATCAGAGAATTACTGTCCCCAGTCACTATCAGTGTATTGATGATCAGAGAATTACTGTCCCCAGTCACTGTCAGTCTGTTGATGATCAGAGAATTACTGTCTCCAGTCACTGTCACTCTATTGATGATCAGAGAATTACAGTCCCCAGTCACTATCAGTCTATTGATGATCAGAGAATTACTGTCCCCAGTCACTATCAGTCTATTGATGATCAGAGAATTACTGTCTCCAGTCACTGTCAGTCTATTGATGATCAGAGAATTACTGTCCCCAGTCACGACCAGCCTATTGATGATCAGAGAATTACTGTCCCCAGTCACTATCAGTCTATTGATGATCAGAGAATTACTGTCTCCAGTCACTGTCAGTCTATTGATGAACAGAGAATTACTGTCCCCAGTCACTGTCAGTCTATTGATGATCAGAGAATTGCTGTCCCCAGTCACTATCAGTCTATTGACGATCAGAGAATTAATGTCTCCAGTCTCTGCCAGTCTATTGTTGATCTGAGAATTACTGTCCACAGTCACTGTCAGTCTATTGATGATCAGAGAATTACTGTCCCCAGTCACTATCAGTCTATTGATGATCAGAGAATTAATGTCTCCAGTCACTGTCAGTCGATTGATGATCTGAGAATTACTGTCCCCAGTCACTGTCAGTCTATTGATGATCAGAGAATTACTGTTTCCAGTCACGACCAGTCTATTGATGATCAGAGAATTACTGTCCCCAGTCACTGTCAGTCTATTGATGATCAGAGAATTACTGTCCCCAGTCACTATCAATCTATTGATGATCAGAGAATTACTTTCTCCAGTCACTGTCAGTCTATTGATGATCAGAGAATTACTGTTTCCAGTCACTGTCAGTCTATAGATGATCAGAGAATTACTGTCCCCAGTCACTGTCAGTCTATTGATGATCAGAGAATTACTGTCCCCAGTTAGTGTCAGTCTGTTGATGATCAGAGAATTACTGTCCCTAGTCACTATCAGTCTATTGATGATCAGAGAATTACTGTCCCCAGTCACTATCAGTCTATTGATGATCAGAGAATTAATGTCTCCAGTCACTGTCAGTCTATTGTTGATTTGAGAATTACTGTCCCCAGTCACTATCAGTCTATTGATGATCAGAGAATTACTGTCCCCAGTCACTATCAGTCTATTGATGATCAGAGAATTACTGTCTCCAGTCACTGTCAGTCTATTGATGATCAGAGAATTACTGTCCCCAGTCACTACCAGTCTATTGATGATCAGAGAATTACTGTCCCCAGTCACTATCAGTCTATTGATGATCAGAGAATTACTGTCTCCAGTCACTGTCAGTCTATTGATGATCAGAGAATTACTGTCCCCAGTCACTGTCAGTCTATTGATGATCAGAGAATTGCTGCCCCAGTCACTATCAGTCTTTTGATGTCCAGAGAATTAATGTCTCCAGTCACTGTCAGTCTATTGTTGATCTGAGAATTACTGTCCCCAGTTACTGTCAGTCTATTGATGATCAGAGAATTACTGTCCCCAGTCACTATCAGTCTATTGATGATCAGAGAATTAATGTCTCCAGTCACTGTCAGTCTACTGATGATCTGAGAATTACTGTCCCCAGTCACTGTCAGTCTATTGATGATCAGAGAATTACTGTCCCCAGTCACTATCAATCTATTGATGATCAGAGAATTACTGTCCCCAGTCAGTGTCAGTCTGTTGATGATCAGAGAATTAATGTCCCCAGTCACTGTCAGTCTATTGATGATCAGAGAATTACTGTCCCCAGTCACTATCAGTCTATTGATGATCAGAGAATTAATGTCTCCAGTCACTGTCAGTCTATTGTTGATTTGAGAATTACTGTCCCCAGTCACTATCAGTCTATTGATGATCAGAGAATTACTGTCCCCAGTCACTATCAGTCTATTGATGATCAGAGAATTACTGTCTCCAGTCACTGTCAGTCTATTGATGATCAGAGAATTACTGTCCCCAGTCACTACCAGTCTATTGATGATCAGAGAATTACTGTCCCCAGTCACTATCAGTCTATTGATGATCAGAGAATTACTGTCTCCAGTCACTGTCAGTCTATTGATGATCAGAGAATTACTGTCCCCAGTCACTGTCAGTCTATTGATGATCAGAGAATTGCTGCCCCAGTCACTATCAGTCTTTTGATGTCCAGAGAATTAATGTCTCCAGTCACTGTCAGTCTATTGTTGATCTGAGAATTACTGTCCCCAGTTACTGTCAGTCTATTGATGATCAGAGAATTACTGTCCCCAGTCACTATCAGTCTATTGATGATCAGAGAATTAATGTCTCCAGTCACTGTCAGTCTACTGATGATCTGAGAATTACTGTCCCCAGTCACTGTCAGTCTATTGATGATCAGAGAATTACTGTCCCCAGTCACTATCAATCTATTGATGATCAGAGAATTACTGTCCCCAGTCAGTGTCAGTCTGTTGATGATCAGAGAATTAATGTCCCCAGTCACTGTCAGTCTATTGATGATCAGAGAATTACTGTCCCCAGTCACTGTCAGTCTATTGATGATCAGAGAATTACTGTCTCCAGTCACTGTCAGTCTATTGATGATCAGAGAATTACTGTCCCCAGTCACTGTCAGACTATTGATGATCAGAGAAATACAGTCCCCAGTCACTGTCAGTCTATTGATGATCAGAGAATTACTGTCTCCAGTCACTGTCAGTCTATTACGATCGGAAAATTACTGCAACCTGTCACTGTCAGTCTGTTGATGATCAGAGAATTACTGTCTCCAGTCACTGTCAGTCTATTGATGATCAGAGAATTACTGTCGCCAGTCACTATCAGTCTATTGATGATCAGAGAATTACTGTCCCCAGTCACTATCGTCTATTGATGATCAGAGAATTAATGTCCCCAGTCACGATCAGTCTATTGATGATCATAGAATTACTGTCCCCAGTCACTATCAGTCTATTGATGATCAGAGGCTTAATGTCTCCAGTCACTGTCAGTCTATTGATGATCTGAGAATTACTGTCCCCAGTCACTGTCAGTCTATTGATGATCAGAGAATTAATGTCTCCAGTCACTATCAATCTATTGATGATCAGAGAATTACTTTCTCCAGTCACTGTCAGTCTATTGATGATCAGAGAATTACTGTCCCCAGTCACTGTCAGTCTATTGATGATCAGAGAATTACTGTCCCCAGTCACTGTCAGTCTATTGATGATCAGAGAATTACTGTCCCCATTCACTGTCAGTCTATTGATGATCAGAGAATTACTGTCCCCAGTTAGTGTCAGTCTGTTGATGATCAGAGAATTACTGTCCCCAGTCACTATCAGTCTATTGATAATCAGAGAATTACTGTCCCCAGTCACTGTCAGTCTATTGATGATCAGAGAATTACTGCCCCCAGTCACTGTCACTCTATTGATGATCAGAGAATTACAGTCCCCAGTCACTATCAGTCTATTGATGATCAGAGAATTACTGTCCCCAGTCACTATCAGTCTATTGATGATCAGAGAATTACTGTCTCCAGTCACTGTCAGTCTATTGATGATCAGAGAATTACTGTCCCCAGTCACTACCAGTCTATTGATGATCAGAGAATTACTGTCCCCAGTCACTATCAGTCTATTGATGATCAGAGAATTACTGTCTCCAATCACTGTCAGTCTATTGATGATCAGAGAATTACTGTCCCCAGTCACTGTCAGTCTATTGATGATCAGAGAATTGCTGTCCCCAGTCACTATCAGTCTATTGATGTCCAGTGAATTAATGTCTCCAGTCACTGTCAGTCTATTGTTGATCTGAGAATTACTGTCCCCAGTCACTGTCAGTCTATTGATGATCAGAGAATTACTGTCCCCAGTCACTATCAGTCTATTGATGATCAGAGAATTGATGTCTCCAGTCACTGTCAGTCTATTGATGATCAGAGAATTACTGTCCCCAGTCACTATCAATCTATTGATGATCAGAGAATTACTGTCCCCAGTCAGTGTCAGTCTGTTGATGATCAGAGAATTAATGTCCCCAGTCACTGTCAGTCTATTGATGATCAGAGAATTACTGTCTCCAGTCACTCTCAGTCTATTGATGATCAGAGAATTACTGTCCCCAGTCACTGTCAGTCTATTGATGATCAGAGAATTACTGTCTCCAGTCACTGTCAGTCTATTTCGATCGGAAAATTACTGCAACCTGTCACTGTCAGTCTGTTGATGATCAGAGAATTACTGTCTCCAGTCACTGTCAGTCTATTGATGATCAGAGAATTACTGTCGCCAGTCACTATCAGTCTATTGATGATCAGAGAATTACTGTCCCCAGTCACGATCAGTCTATTGATGATCAGAGAATTACTGTCTCCAGTCACTGTGAGTCTATTGATGATCAGAGAATTACTGTCCCCAGTCACTATCAGTCTATTGATGATCAGAGAATTACTGTCTCCAGTCACTGTCAGTCTATTGATGATCAGAGAATTACTGTCCCCAGTCACTGTCAGTCTATTGATGATCAGAGAATTACTGTCCCCAGTCACGATCAGTCTATTGATGATCAGAGAATTACTGTCTCCAGTCACTGTCAGTCTATTGATGATCAGAGAATTACTGTCCCCAGTCACTGTCAGTCCATTGATGATCTGAGAATTACAGTCCCCAGTCACTGTCAGTCTATTGATGATCAGAGAATTACTGTCCCCAGTCACTGTCAGTCTATTGATGATCAGAGAATTACTGTCCCCAGTCAGTGTCAGTCTATTAATGATCAGAGAATTACTGTCCCCCTTCACTGTCAGTCTATTGATGATCAGAGAATTACTGTCTCCAGTCACTGTCAGTCTATTGATGATCAGAGAATTACTGTCCCCGGTCACGATCAGTCTATTGATGATCAGAGAATTACAGTCCCCAGTCACTGTCACTCTATTGATGATCAGAGAATTACTGTCCCCAGTCACTATCAGTCTATTGATGATCAGAGAATTACTGTCCCCAGTCACTGTCAGTCTGTTGATGATCAGAGAATTACTGCCCCCAGTCACTGTCGCTCTATTGATGATCAGAGAATTACAGTCCCCAGTCACTATCAGTCTATTGATGATCAGAGAATTACTGTCCCCAGTCACTATCAGTCTATTGATGATCAGAGAATTACTGTCTCCAGTCACTGTCAGTCTATTGATGATCAGAGAATTACTGTCTCCAGTCACTGTCAGTCTATTGATGATCAGAGAATTATTGTCCCCAGTCACTGTCAGTCTATTGATGATCAGAGAATTACTGTCCCCAGTCACGATCAGTCTATTGATGATCAGAGAATTAATGTCTCCAGTCACTGTCAGTCTATTGATGATCTGAGAATTACAGTCCCCAGTCACTGTCAGTCTATTGATGATCAGAGAATTACTGTCCCCAGTCACTGTCAGTCTATTGATGATCAGAGAATTACTGTCCCCAGTCAGTGTCAGTCTATTAATGATCAGAGAATTACTGTCCCCCTTCACTGTCAGTCTATTGATGATCAGAGAATTACTGTCTCCAGTCACTGTCAGTCTATTGATGATCAGAGAATTACTGTCCCCGGTCACGATCAGTCTATTGATGATCAGAGAATTACAGTCCCCAGTCACTGTCACTCTATTGATGATCAGAGAATTACTGTCCCCAGTCTCTGTCAGTCTATTGATGATCAGAGAATTACTGTCCCCAGTCACTGTCAGTCTGTTGATGATCAGAGAATTACTGCCCCCAGTCACTGTCGCTCTATTGATGATCAGAGAATTACAGTCCCCAGTCACTATCAGTCTATTGATGATCAGAGAATTACTGTCCCCAGTCACTATCAGTCTATTGATGATCAGAGAATTACTGTCTCCAGTCACTGTCAGTCTATTGATGATCAGAGAATTACTGTCCCCAGTCACGACCAGCCTATTGATGATCAGAGAATTACTGTCCCCAGTCACTATCAGTCTATTGATAATCAGAGAATTACTGTCCCCAGTCACTGTCAGTCTATTGATGAACATAGAATTACTGTCCCCAGTCACTGTCAGTCTATTGATGATCAGAGAATTACTGTCCCCAGTCACTATCAGTCTATTGACGAACAGAGAATTAATGTCTCCAGTCTCTGTCAGTCTATTGTTGATCTGAGAATTACTGTCCCCAGTCACTGTCAGTCTATTGATGATCAGAGAATTACTGTCCCCAGTCACTATCAGTCTACTGATGATCAGAGAATTAATGTCTCCAGTCATTGTCAGTCTATTGATGATCTGAGAATTACTGTCCCCAGTCACTGTCAGTCTTTTGATGATCAGAGAATTACTGTCCCCAGTCACTATCAATCTATTGATGATCAGAGAATTACTTTCTCCAGTCACTGTCAGTCTATTGATGATCAGAGAATTACTGTTTCCAGTCACTGTCACTCTATTGATGATCAGAGAATTACTGTCCCCAGTCACTGTCAGTCTATTGATGAACAGAGAATTACTGTCCCCAGTCACTACCAGTCTATTGATGATCAGAGAATTACTGTCCCCAGTCACTATCAGTCTATTGATGATCAGAGAATTACTGTCTCCAGTCACTGTCAGTCTATTGATGATCAGAGAATTACTGTCTCCAGTCACTGTCAGTCTATTGATGATCAGAGAATTACTGTCCCCAGTCACTGTCAGTCTATTGATGATCAGAGAATTACTGTTCCAGTCACTGTCAGTCTATTGATGATCAGAGAATTACTGTCCCCAGTCACTGTCAGTCTTTCGATGATGAGAGAATTACTGTCTCCAGTCACTGTCAGTCTATTGATGATCAGAGAATTACTGTCCCCAGTCCCTGTCAGTCTACTGATGATCAGAGAATTAGTGTCCCCAGTCACTGTCAGTCTATTGATGATCAGAGAATTACTTTCTCCAGTCACTGTCAGTCTATTGATGATCAGAGAATTACTGTCCCCAGTCACTGTCAGTCTATTGATGATCAGAGAATTACTTTCTCCAGTCACTGTCAGTCTATTGATGATCAGAGAATTACATTCTCCAGTCACTGTCAGTCTATTGATGGTCAGAGAATTACTTTCTCCAGTCACTGTCAGTCTATTGATGATCAGAGAATTACTGTCCCCAGTCACCGTCAGTCTTCCGATGATCAGAGAATTACTGTCTCCAGTCACTGTCAGTCTATTGATGATCAGAGAATTACTGCCCCCAGTCACTGTCAGTCTATTGGTGATCAGAAAATTACTGCAACCAGTCACGTTCAGTCTATTGATGATCAGAGAATTACTGTCTCCAGTCACTGTCATTCGATTGATGATCAGAGAATTACTGCAACCAGTCACTGTCAGTCCATTGATTATCAGAGAATTACTGTCCCCAGTCAGAGTCAGTCTATTGATGATCAGAGAATTACTGTCTCCAGTCACTGTCAGTCTATTGATGATCAGAGAATTACTGTCTCCAGTCACAGTCATTCGATTGATGATCAGAGAATTACTGCAACCAGTCACTGTCAGTCTACTGATGATCAGAGAATTACTGTCTCCAGTCACAGTCAGTCTATTGATGATCAGAGAATTACTGTCTGCAGTCACTGTCAGTCTATTGGTGATCAGAGAATTACTGTCCCAGTCACTGTCAGTCTATTGATGATCATAGAATTACTGCTCCCTTTCACTGTCATTCGATTGATGATCAGCATTACTGTCCCCACTCATGGTCGTTCTATTGATGATCAGAGAATTACTGTCTCCAGTCACTGTCAGTCTATTGATGATCAGAGAATTACTGTCCCAGTCACTGTCAGTCTATTGATGATCAGAGAATTACTGTCTCCAGTCACTGTCAGTCTATTGATGATCAGGCAATTACTGCTTCCAGTCACTATCAGTCTATTGCTGATCAGAGAATTACTGTCTCCTGTCACTGTCAGTCTACAGATGATCTGGGAATTACTGTTTCCTGTCACTGTCAGTCTATTGATGATCAGAGAATTAATGTCTACAGTCACTGTCAGTCTATTGATGATCAGAGAATTACTGTCTCCAGTCACTGTTAGTCTATTGATGATCAGAGAATTACTGTCCCCATTCACTGTCAGTCTATTGATGATCAGAGAATTACTGTCCCCAGTCACTGTCAGTCTATTGATGATCAGAGAATTACTGTCCCCAGTCACTGTCACTCTATTGATGATCAGAGAATTACTGTCCCCAGTCACTATCAGTCTATTGATGATCAGAGAATTACTGTCCCCAGTCACTGTCAGTCTATTGATGATCAGAGAATTACTGTCCCCAGTCACTATCAATCTATTGATGATCAGAGAATTACTGTCCCCAGTCACTATCAGTCTATTGATGATCAGAGAATTACTGTCCCCAGTCACTATCAATCTATTGATGATCAGAGAATTACTGTCCCCAGTCACTGTCACTCTATTGATGATCAGAGAATTACTGTCCCCAGTCACTATCAGTCTATTGATGATCAGAGAATTACTGTCCCCAGTCACTGTCAGTCTAATGATGATCAGAGAATTACAGTCCCCAGTCACTATCAGTCTATTGATGATCAGAGAATTACTGTCCCCAGTCACTATCAGTCTATTGATGATCAGAGAATTACTGTCTCCAGTCACTGTCAGTCTATTGATGATCAGAGAATTACTGTCCCCAGTCACTACCAGTCTATTGATGATCAGAGAATTACTGTCCCCAGTCACTATCAGTCTATTGATGATCAGAGAATTAATGTCTCCAGTCACTGTCAGTCTATTGATGAACAGAGAATTACTGTACCCAGTCACTGTCAGTCTATTGATGATCAGAGAATTGCTGTCCCCAGTCACTATCAGTCTATTGATGATCAGAGAATTAATGTCTCCAGTCACTGTCAGTCTATTTTTGATTTGAGAATTACTGTCCCCAGTCACTATCAGTCTATTGATGATCAGAGAATTACTGTCCCCAGTCACTATCAGTCTATTGATGATCAGAGAATTACTGTCTCCAGTCACTGTCAGTCTATTGATGATCAGAGAATTACTGTCTCCAGTCACTGTCAGTCTATTGATGATCAGAGAATTACTGTCCCCAGTCACTGTCACTCTATTGATGATCAGAGAATTACTGTCCCCAGTCACTATCAGTCTATTGATGATCAGAGAATTAATGTCTCCAGTCACTGTCAGTCTATTGATGATCAGAGAATTACTGTCCCCAGTCACTGTCAGTCTATTGATGATCAGAAAATTACTGCCCCCAGTCACTGTCACTCTAATGATGATCAGAGAATTACAGTCCCCAGTCACTATCAGTCTATTGATGATCAGAGAATTACTGTCCCCAGTCACTGTCAGTCTATTGATGATCAGAGAATTACTGTCCCCAGTCACTATCAGTCTATTGATGATCAGAGAATTACTGTCCCCAGTCACTATCAGTCTATTGATGATCTGAGAATTACTGTCCCCAGTCACTGTCAGTCTATTGATGATCAGAGAATTACTGTCCCCAGTCACTGTCTGTCTATTGATGATCAGAGAATTACTGTCTCCAGTCACTGTCAGTCTATTGATGATCAGAGAATTACTGTCCCCAGTCACTACCAGTCTATTGATGATCAGAGAATTACTGTCCCCAGTCACTATCAGTCTATTGATGATCAGAGAATTACTTTCTCCAGTCACTGTCAGTCTATTGATGAACAGAGAATTAATGTCTCCAGTCACTGTCAGTCTATTGTTGATTTGAGAATTACTGTCCCCAGTCACTATCAGTCTATTGATGATCAGAGAATTACTGTCCCCAGTCACTATCAGTCTATTGATGATCAGAGAATTACTGTCTCCAGTCACTGTCAGTCTATTGATGATCAGAGAATTACTGTCTCCAGTCACTGTCAGTCTATTGATGATCAGAGAATTACTGTCTCCAGTCACTGTCAGTCTATTGATGATCAGAGAATTACTGTCCCCAGTCACTATCAGTCTATTGATGATCAGAGAATTAATGTCTCCAGTCACTGTCAGTCTACTGATGATCTGAGAATTACTGTCCCCAGTCACTGTCAGTCTATTGATGATCAGAGAATTACTGTCCCCAGTCACTATCAATCTATTGATGATCAGAGAATTACTGTCCCCAGTCACTATCAATCTATTGATGATCAGAGAATTACTGTCCCCAGTCACTGTCAGTCTATTGATGATCAGAGAATTACTGTCCCCAGTCACTGTCAGTCTATTGATGATCAGAGAATTACTGTCTCCAGTCACTGTCAGTCTATTGATGATCAGAGAATTACTGTCCCCAGTCACTGTCAGACTATTGATGATCAGAGAAGATTAGATTTTAGATTAGATTAGATTAGAGATACAGCACTGAAACAGGCCCTTCGGCCCACCGAGTCTGTGCCGAACATCAACCACCCATTTGTACTAATCCTACACTAATCCCATATTCCTACCAAACATCCCCACCTATCCCTATATTTCCCTACCACCTACCTATACTAGTGACAATTTATAATGGCCAATTTACCTATCAACCTGCAAGTCTTTTGGCTTGTGGGAGGAAACCGGAGCACCCGGAGAAAACCCACGCAGACACAGGGAGAACTTGCAAACTCCACACAGGCAGTACCCGGAATCGAACTCGGGTCGCTGGAGCTGTGAGGCTGCGGTGCTAACCACTGCGCCACTGTGCCGCCCAGAAATACAGTCCCCAGTCACTGTCAGTCTATTGATGATCAGAGAATTACTGTCTCCAGTCACTGTCAGTCTATTACGATCGGAAAATTACTGCAACCTGTCACTGTCAGTCTGTTGATGATCAGAGAATTACTGTCTCCAGTCACTGTCAGTCTATTGATGATCAGAGAATTACTGTCGCCAGTCACTATCAGTCTATTGATGATCAGAGAATTACTGTCCCCAGTCACTATCGTCTATTGATGATCAGAGAATTACTATTCCCAGTCACTATCAGTCTATTGATGATCAGAGGCTTAATGTCTCCAGTCACTATCAGTCTATTGATGATCTGAGAATTACTGTCCCCAGTCACTGTCAGTCTATTGATGATCAGAGAATTAATGTCTCCAGTCATTGTCAGTCTATTGATGATCTGAGAATTACTGTCCCCAGTCACTGTCAGTCTATTGATGATCAGAGAATTAATGTCTCCAGTCATTGTCGGTCTATTGATGATCTGAGAATTACTGTCCCCAGTCACTGTCAGTCTATTGATGATCAGAGAATTAATGTCTCCAGTCATTGTCAGTCTATTGATGATCTGAGAATTACTGTCTCCAGTCACTGTCAGTCTATTACGATCGGAAAATTACTGCAACCTGTCACTGTCAGTCTGTTGATGATCAGAGAATTACTGTCTCCAGTCACTGTCAGTCTGTTGATGATCAGAGAATTACTGTCTCCAGTCACTGTCAGTCTATTGATGATCAGAGAATTACTGTCCCCAGTCACTGTCAGTCTATTGATGATCAGAGGCTTAATGTCTCCAGTCACTATCAGTCTATTGATGATCAGAGAATTAATGTCTCCAGTCATTGTCAGTCTATTGATGATCTGAGAATTACTGTCCCCAGTCACTGTCAGTCTATTGATGATCAGAGAATTACTGTCCCCAGTCACTGTCAGTCTATTGATGATCAGAGAATTAATGTCTCCAGTCACTGTCAGTCTATTGATGATCAGAGAATTACTGTCTCCAGTCTCTGTCAGTCTGTTGATGATCAGAGAATTACTGTCTCCAGTCACTGTCAGTCTGTTGATGATCAGAGAATTACTGTCTCCAGTCACTGTCAGTCTATTGATGATCAGAGAATTACTGTCCCCAGTCACTGTCAGTCTATTGATGATCAGAGAATTACTTCCCCCAGTCACTGTCACTCTATTGATGATCAGAGAATTACTGTCTCCAGTCTCTGTCAGTCTGTTGATGATCAGAGAATTACTGTCTCCAGTCACTGTCAGTCTGTTGATGATCAGAGAATTACTTTCTCCAGTCACTGTCAGTCTATTGATGATCAGAGAATTACATTCTCCAGTCACTGTCAGTCTATTGATGGTCAGAGAATTACTTTCTCCAGTCACTGTCAGTCTATTGATGATCAGAGAATTACTGTCCCCAGTCACCGTCAGTCTTCCGATGATCAGAGAATTACTGTCTCCAGTCACTGTCAGTCTATTGATGATCAGAGAATTACTGCCCCCAGTCACTGTCAGTCTATTGGTGATCAGAAAATTACTGCAACCAGTCACGTTCAGTCTATTGATGATCAGAGAATTACTGTCTCCAGTCACTGTCATTCGATTGATGATCAGAGAATTACTGCAACCAGTCACTGTCAGTCCATTGATTATCAGAGAATTACTGTCCCCAGTCAGAGTCAGTCTATTGATGATCAGAGAATTACTGTCTCCAGTCACTGTCAGTCTATTGATGATCAGAGAATTACTGTCTCCAGTCACAGTCATTCGATTGATGATCAGAGAATTACTGCAACCAGTCACTGTCAGTCTACTGATGATCAGAGAATTACTGTCTCCAGTCACAGTCAGTCTATTGATGATCAGAGAATTACTGTCTGCAGTCACTGTCAGTCTATTGGTGATCAGAGAATTACTGTCCCAGTCACTGTCAGTCTATTGATGATCATAGAATTACTGCTCCCTTTCACTGTCATTCGATTGATGATCAGCATTACTGTCCCCACTCATGGTCGTTCTATTGATGATCAGAGAATTACTGTCTCCAGTCACTGTCAGTCTATTGATGATCAGAGAATTACTGTCCCAGTCACTGTCAGTCTATTGATGATCAGAGAATTACTGTCTCCAGTCACTGTCAGTCTATTGATGATCAGGCAATTACTGCTTCCAGTCACTATCAGTCTATTGCTGATCAGAGAATTACTGTCTCCTGTCACTGTCAGTCTACAGATGATCTGGGAATTACTGTTTCCTGTCACTGTCAGTCTATTGATGATCAGAGAATTAATGTCTACAGTCACTGTCAGTCTATTGATGATCAGAGAATTACTGTCTCCAGTCACTGTTAGTCTATTGATGATCAGAGAATTACTGTCCCCATTCACTGTCAGTCTATTGATGATCAGAGAATTACTGTCCCCAGTCACTGTCAGTCTATTGATGATCAGAGAATTACTGTCCCCAGTCACTGTCACTCTATTGATGATCAGAGAATTACTGTCCCCAGTCACTATCAGTCTATTGATGATCAGAGAATTACTGTCCCCAGTCACTGTCAGTCTATTGATGATCAGAGAATTACTGTCCCCAGTCACTATCAATCTATTGATGATCAGAGAATTACTGTCCCCAGTCACTATCAGTCTATTGATGATCAGAGAATTACTGTCCCCAGTCACTATCAATCTATTGATGATCAGAGAATTACTGTCCCCAGTCACTGTCACTCTATTGATGATCAGAGAATTACTGTCCCCAGTCACTATCAGTCTATTGATGATCAGAGAATTACTGTCCCCAGTCACTGTCAGTCTAATGATGATCAGAGAATTACAGTCCCCAGTCACTATCAGTCTATTGATGATCAGAGAATTACTGTCCCCAGTCACTATCAGTCTATTGATGATCAGAGAATTACTGTCTCCAGTCACTGTCAGTCTATTGATGATCAGAGAATTACTGTCCCCAGTCACTACCAGTCTATTGATGATCAGAGAATTACTGTCCCCAGTCACTATCAGTCTATTGATGATCAGAGAATTAATGTCTCCAGTCACTGTCAGTCTATTGATGAACAGAGAATTACTGTACCCAGTCACTGTCAGTCTATTGATGATCAGAGAATTGCTGTCCCCAGTCACTATCAGTCTATTGATGATCAGAGAATTAATGTCTCCAGTCACTGTCAGTCTATTTTTGATTTGAGAATTACTGTCCCCAGTCACTATCAGTCTATTGATGATCAGAGAATTACTGTCCCCAGTCACTATCAGTCTATTGATGATCAGAGAATTACTGTCTCCAGTCACTGTCAGTCTATTGATGATCAGAGAATTACTGTCTCCAGTCACTGTCAGTCTATTGATGATCAGAGAATTACTGTCCCCAGTCACTGTCACTCTATTGATGATCAGAGAATTACTGTCCCCAGTCACTATCAGTCTATTGATGATCAGAGAATTAATGTCTCCAGTCACTGTCAGTCTATTGATGATCAGAGAATTACTGTCCCCAGTCACTGTCAGTCTATTGATGATCAGAAAATTACTGCCCCCAGTCACTGTCACTCTAATGATGATCAGAGAATTACAGTCCCCAGTCACTATCAGTCTATTGATGATCAGAGAATTACTGTCCCCAGTCACTGTCAGTCTATTGATGATCAGAGAATTACTGTCCCCAGTCACTATCAGTCTATTGATGATCAGAGAATTACTGTCCCCAGTCACTATCAGTCTATTGATGATCTGAGAATTACTGTCCCCAGTCACTGTCAGTCTATTGATGATCAGAGAATTACTGTCCCCAGTCACTGTCTGTCTATTGATGATCAGAGAATTACTGTCTCCAGTCACTGTCAGTCTATTGATGATCAGAGAATTACTGTCCCCAGTCACTACCAGTCTATTGATGATCAGAGAATTACTGTCCCCAGTCACTATCAGTCTATTGATGATCAGAGAATTACTTTCTCCAGTCACTGTCAGTCTATTGATGAACAGAGAATTAATGTCTCCAGTCACTGTCAGTCTATTGTTGATTTGAGAATTACTGTCCCCAGTCACTATCAGTCTATTGATGATCAGAGAATTACTGTCCCCAGTCACTATCAGTCTATTGATGATCAGAGAATTACTGTCTCCAGTCACTGTCAGTCTATTGATGATCAGAGAATTACTGTCTCCAGTCACTGTCAGTCTATTGATGATCAGAGAATTACTGTCTCCAGTCACTGTCAGTCTATTGATGATCAGAGAATTACTGTCCCCAGTCACTATCAGTCTATTGATGATCAGAGAATTAATGTCTCCAGTCACTGTCAGTCTACTGATGATCTGAGAATTACTGTCCCCAGTCACTGTCAGTCTATTGATGATCAGAGAATTACTGTCCCCAGTCACTATCAATCTATTGATGATCAGAGAATTACTGTCCCCAGTCACTATCAATCTATTGATGATCAGAGAATTACTGTCCCCAGTCACTGTCAGTCTATTGATGATCAGAGAATTACTGTCCCCAGTCACTGTCAGTCTATTGATGATCAGAGAATTACTGTCTCCAGTCACTGTCAGTCTATTGATGATCAGAGAATTACTGTCCCCAGTCACTGTCAGACTATTGATGATCAGAGAAGATTAGATTTTAGATTAGATTAGATTAGAGATACAGCACTGAAACAGGCCCTTCGGCCCACCGAGTCTGTGCCGAACATCAACCACCCATTTGTACTAATCCTACACTAATCCCATATTCCTACCAAACATCCCCACCTATCCCTATATTTCCCTACCACCTACCTATACTAGTGACAATTTATAATGGCCAATTTACCTATCAACCTGCAAGTCTTTTGGCTTGTGGGAGGAAACCGGAGCACCCGGAGAAAACCCACGCAGACACAGGGAGAACTTGCAAACTCCACACAGGCAGTACCCGGAATCGAACTCGGGTCGCTGGAGCTGTGAGGCTGCGGTGCTAACCACTGCGCCACTGTGCCGCCCAGAAATACAGTCCCCAGTTACTGTCAGTCTATTGATGATCAGAGAATTACTGTCTCCAGTCACTGTCAGTCTATTACGATCGGAAAATTACTGCAACCTGTCACTGTCAGTCTGTTGATGATCAGAGAATTACTGTCTCCAGTCACTGTCAGTCTATTGATGATCAGAGAATTACTGTCGCCAGTCACTATCAGTCTATTGATGATCAGAGAATTACTGTCCCCAGTCACTATCGTCTATTGATGATCAGAGAATTACTATTCCCAGTCACTATCAGTCTATTGATGATCAGAGGCTTAATGTCTCCAGTCACTATCAGTCTATTGATGATCTGAGAATTACTGTCCCCAGTCACTGTCAGTCTATTGATGATCAGAGAATTAATGTCTCCAGTCATTGTCAGTCTATTGATCTGAGAATTACTGTCCCCAGTCACTGTCAGTCTATTGATGATCAGAGAATTAATGTCTCCAGTCATTGTCGGTCTATTGATGATCTGAGAATTACTGTCCCCAGTCACTGTCAGTCTATTGATGATCAGAGAATTAATGTCTCCAGTCATTGTCAGTCTATTGATGATCTGAGAATTACTGTCTCCAGTCACTGTCAGTCTATTACGATCGGAAAATTACTGCAACCTGTCACTGTCAGTCTGTTGATGATCAGAGAATTACTGTCTCCAGTCACTGTCAGTCTGTTGATGATCAGAGAATTACTGTCTCCAGTCACTGTCAGTCTATTGATGATCAGAGAATTACTGTCCCCAGTCACTGTCAGTCTATTGATGATCAGAGGCTTAATGTCTCCAGTCACTATCAGTCTATTGATGATCAGAGAATTAATGTCTCCAGTCATTGTCAGTCTATTGATGATCTGAGAATTACTGTCCCCAGTCACTGTCAGTCTATTGATGATCAGAGAATTACTGTCCCCAGTCACTGTCAGTCTATTGATGATCAGAGAATTAATGTCTCCAGTCACTGTCAGTCTATTGATGATCAGAGAATTACTGTCTCCAGTCTCTGTCAGTCTGTTGATGATCAGAGAATTACTGTCTCCAGTCACTGTCAGTCTGTTGATGATCAGAGAATTACTGTCTCCAGTCACTGTCAGTCTATTGATGATCAGAGAATTACTGTCCCCAGTCACTGTCAGTCTATTGATGATCAGAGAATTACTTCCCCCAGTCACTGTCACTCTATTGATGATCAGAGAATTACTGTCTCCAGTCTCTGTCAGTCTGTTGATGATCAGAGAATTACTGTCTCCAGTCACTGTCAGTCTGTTGATGATCAGAGAATTACTGTCTCCAGTCACTGTCAGTCTATTGATGATCAGAGAATTACTGTCCCCAGTCACTGTCAGTCTATTGATGATCAGAGAATTACTTCCCCCAGTCACTGTCAGTCTATTGATGATCAGAG
Source organism: Heterodontus francisci (assembly GCF_036365525.1). Lineage (NCBI taxonomy): Eukaryota > Metazoa > Chordata > Chondrichthyes > Heterodontiformes > Heterodontidae > Heterodontus > Heterodontus francisci. The sequence continues at coordinate 27,056,904 of NC_090384.1, forward strand.
AATTACTTCCCCCAGTCACTGTCAGTCTATTGATGATCAGAGGCTTAATGTCTCCAGTCACTATCAGTCTATTGATGATCAGAGAATTAATGTCTCCAGTCATTGTCAGTCTATTGATGATCTGAGAATTACTGTCCCCAGTCACTGTCAGTCTATTGATGATCAGAGAATTACTGTCCCCAGTCACTGTCAGTCTATTGATGATCAGAGAATTACTGTCCCCAGTCACTGTCAGTCTATTGATGATCAGAGGCTTAATGTCTCCAGTCACTGTCAGTCTATTGATGATCAGAGAATTACTGTCTCCAGTCTCTGTCAGTCTGTTGATGATCAGAGAATTACTGTCTCCAGTCACTGTCAGTCTGTTGATGATCAGAGAATTACTGTCTCCAGTCACTGTCAGTCTATTGATGATCAGAGAATTACTGTCCCCAGTCACTGTCAGTCTATTGATGATCAGAGAATTACTGTCCCCAGTCACTTTCAATCTATTGATGATCAGAGAATTACTTTCTCCAGTCACTGTCAGACTATTGATGATCAGAGAATTACTGTCCCCAGTCACTGTCAGTCTATTGATGATCAGAGAATTACTGTCCCCAGTCACTGTCACTCTATTGATGATCAGAGAATTACTGTCTCCAGTCACTGTCAGTCCATTGATGATCAGAGAATTACTGTCCCCATTCACTGTCAGTCTATTGATGATCAGAGAATTACTGTCCCCAGTTAGTGTCAGTCTGTTGATGATCAGAGAATTACTGTCCCCAGTCACTATCAGTCTATTGATGATCAGAGAATTACTGTCCCCAGTCACTGTCAGTCTATTGATGATCAGAGAATTACTGCCCCCAGTCACTGTCACTCTATTGATGATCAGAGAATTGCTGTCCCCAGTCACTATCAGTCTATTGATGTCCAGAGAATTAATGTCTCCAGTCACTGTCAGTCTATTGTTGATCTGAGAATTACTGTCCCCAGTCACTGTCAGTCTATTGATGATCAGAGAATTACTGTCCCCAGTCACTATCAGTCTATTGATGATCAGAGAATTGATGTCTCCAGTCACTGTCAGTCTATTGATGATCTGAGAATTACTGTCCCCAGTCACTGTCAGTCTATTGATGATCAGAGAATTACTGTCCCCAGTCACTATCAATCTATTGATGATCAGAGAATTACTGTCCCCAGTCAGTGTCAGTCTATTTCGATCGGAAAATTACTGCAACCTGTCACTGTCAGTCTGTTGATGATCAGAGAATTACTGTCTCCAGTCACTGTCAGTCTATTGATGATCAGAGAATTACTGTCGCCAGTCACTATCAGTCTATTGATGATCAGAGAATTACTGTCCCCAGTCACTATCGTCTATTGATGATCAGAGAATTACTATTCCCAGTCACTGTCAGTGTATTGATGATCAGAGAATTACTGTCCCCAGTCACTATCAGTCTATTGATGATCAGAGAATTACTGTCCCCTGTCACTGTTAGTCTATTGATGATCAGAGAATTACTGTCCCCAGTCACTATCAGTCTATTGATGATCAGAGGCTTAATGTCTTCAGTCACTGTCAGTCTATTGATGATCAGAGAATTACTGTCCCCAGTCACTATCAGTCTATTGATGATCAGAGAATTACTGTCTCCAGTCACTGTCAGTCTATTGATGATCAGAGAATTACTGTCCCCAGTCACTGTCAGTCTATTGATGATCAGAGAATTACTGTCCCCAGTCACTGTCAGTCTATTGATGATCAGAGAATTACTGTCCCCAGTCACTGTCAGTCTATTGATGATCAGAGAATTACTGTCCCCAGTCAGTGTCAGTCTATTAATGATCAGAGAATTACTGTCCCCAGTCACTGTCAGTCTATTGATGATCAGAGAATTACTGTCTCCAGTCACTGTCAGTCTATTGATGATCAGAGAATTACTGTCCCCGGTCACTATCAGTCTATTGATGATCAGAGAATTACAGTCCCCAGTCACTGTCACTCTATTGATGATCAGAGAATTACTGTCCCCAGTCACTATCAGTCTATTGATGATCAGAGAATTACTGTCCCCAGTCACTGTCAGTCTGTTGATGATCAGAGAATTACTGTCCCCAGTCACTGTCACTCTATTGATGATCAGAGAATTACAGTCCCCAGTCACTATCAGTCTATTGATGATCAGAGGATTACTGTCCCCAGTCACTATCAGTCTATTGATGATCAGAGAATTACTGTCTCCAGTCACTGTCAGTCTATTGATGATCAGAGAATTACTGTCCCCAGTCACGACCAGCCTATTGATGATCAGAGAATTACTGTCCCCAGTCACTATCAGTCTATTGATGATCAGAGAATTACTGTCTCCAGTCACTGTCAGTCTATTGATGAACAGAGAATTACTGTCCCCAGTCACTGTCAGTCTATTGATGATCAGAGAATTACTGTCCACAGTCACTGTCAGTCTATTGATGATCAGAGAATTACTGTCCCCAGTCACTATCAGTCTATTGATGATCAGAGAATTAATGTCTCCAGTCACTGTCAGTCTATTGATGATCTGAGAATTACTGTCCCCAGTCACTGTCAGTCTATTGATGATCAGAGAATTACTGTTTCCAGTCACGACCAGTCTATTGATGATCAGAGAATTACTGTCCCCAGTCACTGTCAGTCTATTGATGATCAGAGAATTACTGTCCCCAGTCACTATCAATCTATTGATGATCAGAGAATTACTTTCTCCAGTCACTGTCAGTCTATTGATGATCAGAGAATTACTGTTTCCAGTCACTGTCAGTCTATAGATGATCAGAGAATTACTGTCCCCAGTCACTGTCAGTCTATTGATGATCAGAGAATTACTGTCCCCAGTTAGTGTCAGTCTGTTGATGATCAGAGAATTACTGTCTCCAGTCACTATCAGTCTATTGATGATCAGAGAATTACTGTCCCCAGTCACTATCAGTCTATTGATGATCAGAGAATTAATGTCTCCAGTCACTGTCAGTCTATTGTTGATTTGAGAATTACTGTCCCCAGTCACTATCAGTCTATTGATGATCAGAGAATTACTGTCCCCAGTCACTATCAGTCTATTGATGATCAGAGAATTACTGTCTCCAGTCACTGTCAGTCTATTGATGATCAGAGAATTACTGTCCCCAGTCACTACCAGTCTATTGATGATCAGAGAATTACTGTCCCCAGTCACTATCAGTCTATTGATGATCAGAGAATTACTGTCTCCAGTCACTGTCAGTCTATTGATGATCAGAGAATTACTGTCCCCAGTCACTGTCAGTCTATTGATGATCAGAGAATTGCTGTCCCCAGTCACTATCAGTCTATTGATGTCCAGAGAATTAATGTCTCCAGTCACTGTCAGTCTATTGTTGATCTGAGAATTACTGTCCCCAGTTACTGTCAGTCTATTGATGATCAGAGAATTACTGTCCCCAGTCACTATCAGTCTATTGATGATCAGAGAATTAATGTCTCCAGTCACTGTCAGTCTACTGATGATCTGAGAATTACTGTCCCCAGTCACTGTCAGTCTATTGATGATCAGAGAATTACTGTCCCCAGTCACTATCAATCTATTGATGATCAGAGAATTACTGTCCCCAGTCAGTGTCAGTCTGTTGATGATCAGAGAATTAATGTCCCCAGTCACTGTCAGTCTATTGATGATCAGAGAATTACTGTCCCCAGTCACTGTCAGTCTATTGATGATCAGAGAATTACTGTCTCCAGTCACTGTCAGTCTATTGATGATCAGAGAATTACTGTCCCCAGTCACTGTCAGACTATTGATGATCAGAGAAATACAGTCCCCAGTCACTGTCAGTCTATTGATGATCAGAGAATTACTGTCTCCAGTCACTGTCAGTCTATTACGATCGGAAAATTACTGCAACCTGTCACTGTCAGTCTGTTGATGATCAGAGAATTACTGTCTCCAGTCACTGTCAGTCTATTGATGATCAGAGAATTACTGTCGCCAGTCACTATCAGTCTATTGATGATCAGAGAATTACTGTCCCCAGTCACGATCAGTCTATTGATGATCAGAGAATTACTGTCCCCAGTCACTATCAGTCTTTTGATGATCAGAGGCTTAATGTCTCCAGTCACTATCAGTCTATTGATGATCAGAGAATTAATGTCTCCAGTCACTGTCAGTCTATTGATGATCTGAGAATTACTGTCCCCAGTCACTGTCAGTCTATTGATGATCAGAGAATTACTGTCCCCAGTCAATATCAATCTATTGATGATCAGAGAATTACTTTCTCCAGTCACTGTCAGTCTATTGATGATCAGAGAATTACTGTCCCCAGTCACTGTCAGTCTATTGATGATCAGAGAATTACTGTCCCCAGTCACTGTCAGTCTATTGATGATCAGAGAATTACTGTCCCCATTCACTGTCAGTCTATTGATGATCAGAGAATTACTGTCCCCAGTTAGTGTCAGTCTGTTGATGATCAGAGAATTACTGTCCCCAGTCACTATCAGTCTATTGATAATCAGAGAATTACTGTCCCCAGTCACTGTCAGTCTCTTGATGATCAGAGAATTACTGCCCCCAGTCACTGTCACTCTATTGATGATCAGAGAATTACAGTCCCCAGTCACTATCAGTCTATTGATGATCAGAGAATTACTGTCCCCAGTCACTATCAGTCTATTGATGATCAGAGAATTACTGTCTCCAGTCACTGTCAGTCTATTGATGATCAGAGAATTACTGTCCCCAGTCACTACCAGTCTATTGATGATCAGAGAATTACTGTCCCCAGTCACTATCAGTCTATTGATGATCAGAGAATTACTGTCTCCAGTCACTGTCAGTCTATTGATGATCAGAGAATTACTGTCCCCAGTCACTGTCAGTCTATTGATGATCAGAGAATTGCTGTCCCCAGTCACTATCAGTCTATTGATGTCCAGAGAATTAATGTCTCCAGTCACTGTCAGTCTATTGTTGATCTGAGAATTACTGTCCCCAGTCACTGTCAGTCTATTGATGATCAGAGAATTACTGTCCCCAGTCACTATCAGTCTATTGATGATCAGAGAATTGATGTCTCCAGTCACTGTCAGTCTATTGATGATCAGAGAATTACTGTCCCCAGTCACTATCAATCTATTGATGATCAGAGAATTACTGTCCCCAGTCAGTGTCAGTCTGTTGATGATCAGAGAATTAATGTCCCCAGTCACTGTCAGTCTATTGATGATCAGAGAATTACTGTCTCCAGTCACTCTCAGTCTATTGATGATCAGAGAATTACTGTCCCCAGTCACTGTCAGTCTATTGATGATCAGAGAATTACTGTCTCCAGTCACTGTCAGTCTATTTCGATCGGAAAATTACTGCAACCTGTCACTGTCAGTCTGTTGATGATCAGAGAATTACTGTCTCCAGTCACTGTCAGTCTATTGATGATCAGAGAATTACTGTCGCCAGTCACTATCAGTCTATTGATGATCAGAGAATTACTGTCCCCAGTCACTATCGTCTATTGATGATCAGAGAATTACTATTCCCAGTCACTGTCAGTGTATTGATGATCAGAGAATTACTGTCCCCAGTCACGATCATTCTATTGATGATCAGAGAATTACTGTCCCCTGTCACTGTTAGTCTATTGATGATCAGAGAATTACTGTCCCCAGTCACTATCAGTCTATTGATGATCAGAGGCTTAATGTCTCCAGTCACTGTCAGTCTATTGATGATCAGAGAATTACTGTCCCCAGTCACTGTCAGTCTATTGATGATCAGAGAATTACTGTTTCCAGTCACGACCAGTCTATTGATGATCAGAGAATTACTGTCCCCAGTCACTGTCAGTCTATTGATGATCAGAGAATTACTGTCCCCAGTCACTATCAATCTATTGATGATCAGAGAATTACTTTCTCCAGTCACTGTCAGTCTATTGATGATCAGAGAATTACTGTTTCCAGTCACTGTCAGTCTATAGATGATCAGAGAATTACTGTCCCCAGTCACTGTCAGTCTATTGATGATCAGAGAATTACTGTCCCCAGTTAGTGTCAGTCTGTTGATGATCAGAGAATTACTGTCTCCAGTCACTATCAGTCTATTGATGATCAGAGAATTACTGTCCCCAGTCACTATCAGTCTATTGATGATCAGAGAATTAATGTCTCCAGTCACTGTCAGTCTATTGTTGATTTGAGAATTACTGTCCCCAGTCACTATCAGTCTATTGATGATCAGAGAATTACTGTCCCCAGTCACTATCAGTCTATTGATGATCAGAGAATTACTGTCTCCAGTCACTGTCAGTCTATTGATGATCAGAGAATTACTGTCCCCAGTCACTGTCAGTCTATTGATGATCAGAGAATTACTGTCCCCAGTCACTATCAGTCTATTGATGATCAGAGAATTACTGTCTCCAGTCACTGTCAGTCTATTGATGATCAGAGAATTACTGTCCCCAGTCACTGTCAGTCTATTGATGATCAGAGAATTGCTGTCCCCAGTCACTATCAGTCTATTGATGTCCAGAGAATTAATGTCTCCAGTCACTGTCAGTCTATTGTTGATCTGAGAATTACTGTCCCCAGTTACTGTCAGTCTATTGATGATCAGAGAATTACTGTCCCCAGTCACTATCAGTCTATTGATGATCAGAGAATTAATGTCTCCAGTCACTGTCAGTCTACTGATGATCTGAGAATTACTGTCCCCAGTCACTGTCAGTCTATTGATGATCAGAGAATTACTGTCCCCAGTCACTATCAATCTATTGATGATCAGAGAATTACTGTCCCCAGTCAGTGTCAGTCTGTTGATGATCAGAGAATTAATGTCCCCAGTCACTGTCAGTCTATTGATGATCAGAGAATTACTGTCCCCAGTCACTGTCAGTCTATTGATGATCAGAGAATTACTGTCTCCAGTCACTGTCAGTCTATTGATGATCAGAGAATTACTGTCCCCAGTCACTGTCAGACTATTGATGATCAGAGAAATACAGTCCCCAGTCACTGTCAGTCTATTGATGATCAGAGAATTACTGTCTCCAGTCACTGTCAGTCTATTACGATCGGAAAATTACTGCAACCTGTCACTGTCAGTCTGTTGATGATCAGAGAATTACTGTCTCCAGTCACTGTCAGTCTATTGATGATCAGAGAATTACTGTCGCCAGTCACTATCAGTCTATTGATGATCAGAGAATTACTGTCCCCAGTCACTATCGTCTATTGATGATCAGAGAATTAATGTCCCCAGTCACGATCAGTCTATTGATGATCAGAGAATTACTGTCCCCAGTCACTATCAGTCTTTTGATGATCAGAGGCTTAATGTCTCCAGTCACTATCAGTCTATTGATGATCAGAGAATTAATGTCTCCAGTCACTGTCAGTCTATTGATGATCTGAGAATTACTGTCCCCAGTCACTGTCAGTCTATTGATGATCAGAGAATTACTGTCCCCAGTCACTATCAATCTATTGATGATCAGAGAATTACTTTCTCCAGTCACTGTCAGTCTATTGATGATCAGAGAATTACTGTCCCCAGTCACTGTCAGTCTATTGATGATCAGAGAATTACTGTCCCCAGTCACTGTCAGTCTATTGATGATCAGAGAATTACTGTCCCCATTCACTGTCAGTCTATTGATGATCAGAGAATTACTGTCCCCAGTTAGTGTCAGTCTGTTGATGATCAGAGAATTACTGTCCCCAGTCACTATCAGTCTATTGATAATCAGAGAATTACTGTCCCCAGTCACTGTCAGTCTATTGATGATCAGAGAATTACTGCCCCCAGTCACTGTCACTCTATTGATGATCAGAGAATTACAGTCCCCAGTCACTATCAGTCTATTGATGATCAGAGAATTACTGTCCCCAGTCACTATCAGTCTATTGATGATCAGAGAATTACTGTCTCCAGTCACTGTCAGTCTATTGATGATCAGAGAATTACTGTCCCCAGTCACTACCAGTCTATTGATGATCAGAGAATTACTGTCCCCAGTCACTATCAGTCTATTGATGATCAGAGAATTACTGTCTCCAGTCACTGTCAGTCTATTGATGATCAGAGAATTACTGTCCCCAGTCACTGTCAGTCTATTGATGATCAGAGAATTGCTGTCCCCAGTCACTATCAGTCTATTGATGTCCAGAGAATTAATGTCTCCAGTCACTGTCAGTCTATTGTTGATCTGAGAATTACTGTCCCCAGTCACTGTCAGTCTATTGATGATCAGAGAATTACTGTCCCCAGTCACTATCAGTCTATTGATGATCAGAGAATTGATGTCTCCAGTCACTGTCAGTCTATTGATGATCAGAGAATTACTGTCCCCAGTCACTATCAATCTATTGATGATCAGAGAATTACTGTCCCCAGTCAGTGTCAGTCTGTTGATGATCAGAGAATTAATGTCCCCAGTCACTCTCAGTCTATTGATGATCAGAGAATTACTGTCCCCAGTCACTGTCAGTCTATTGATGATCAGAGAATTACTGTCTCCAGTCACTGTCAGTCTATTTCGATCGGAAAATTACTGCAACCTGTCACTGTCAGTCTGTTGATGATCAGAGAATTACTGTCTCCAGTCACTGTCAGTCTATTGATGATCAGAGAATTACTGTCGCCAGTCACTATCAGTCTATTGATGATCAGAGAATTACTGTCCCCAGTCACTATCGTCTATTGATGATCAGAGAATTACTATTCCCAGTCACTGTCAGTGTATTGATGATCAGAGAATTACTGTCCCCAGTCACGATCAGTCTATTGATGATCAGAGAATTACTGTCCCCTGTCACTGTTAGTCTATTGATGATCAGAGAATTACTGTCCCCAGTCACTATCAGTCTATTGATGATCAGAGGCTTAATGTCTCCAGTCACTGTCAGTCTATTGATGATCAGAGAATTACTGTCCCCAGTCACTATCAGTCTATTGATGATCAGAGAATTACTGTCTCCAGTCACTGTCAGTCTATTGATGATCAGAGAATTACTGTCCCCAGTCACTGTCAGTCTATTGATGATCAGAGAATTACTGTCCCCAGTCACTATCAGTCTTTTGATGATCAGAGGCTTAATGTCTCCAGTCACTATCAGTCTATTGATGATCAGAGAATTAATGTCTCCAGTCACTGTCAGTCTATTGATGATCTGAGAATTACTGTCCCCAGTCACTGTCAGTCTATTGATGATCAGAGAATTACTGTCCCCAGTCACTATCAATCTATTGATGATCAGAGAATTACTTTCTCCAGTCACTGTCAGTCTATTGATGATCAGAGAATTACTGTCCCCAGTCACTGTCAGTCTATTGATGATCAGAGAATTACTGTCCCCAGTCACTGTCAGTCTATTGATGATCAGAGAATTACTGTCCCCATTCACTGTCAGTCTATTGATGATCAGAGAATTACTGTCCCCAGTTAGTGTCAGTCTGTTGATGATCAGAGAATTACTGTCCCCAGTTACTGTCAGTCTATTGATAATCAGAGAATTACTGTCCCCAGTCACTATCAGTCTATTGATGATCAGAGAATTAATGTCTCCAGTCACTGTCAGTCTACTGATGATCTGAGAATTACTGTCCCCAGTCACTGTCAGTCTATTGATGATCAGAGAATTACTGTCCCCAGTCACTATCAATCTATTGATGATCAGAGAATTACTGTCCCCAGTCAGTGTCAGTCTGTTGATGATCAGAGAATTAATGTCCCCAGTCACTGTCAGTCTATTGATGATCAGAGAATTACTGTCCCCAGTCACTGTCAGTCTATTGATGATCAGAGAATTACTGTCTCCAGTCACTGTCAGTCTATTGATGATCAGAGAATTACTGTCCCCAGTCACTGTCAGACTATTGATGATCAGAGAAATACAGTCCCCAGTCACTGTCAGTCTATTGATGATCAGAGAATTACTGTCTCCAGTCACTGTCAGTCTATTACGATCGGAAAATTACTGCAACCTGTCACTGTCAGTCTGTTGATGATCAGAGAATTACTGTCTCCAGTCACTGTCAGTCTATTGATGATCAGAGAATTACTGTCGCCAGTCACTATCAGTCTATTGATGATCAGAGAATTACTGTCCCCAGTCACGATCAGTCTATTGATGATCAGAGAATTACTGTCCCCAGTCACTATCAGTCTTTTGATGATCAGAGGCTTAATGTCTCCAGTCACTATCAGTCTATTGATGATCAGAGAATTAATGTCTCCAGTCACTGTCAGTCTATTGATGATCTGAGAATTACTGTCCCCAGTCACTGTCAGTCTATTGATGATCAGAGAATTACTGTCCCCAGTCACTATCAATCTATTGATGATCAGAGAATTACTTTCTCCAGTCACTGTCAGTCTATTGATGATCAGAGAATTACTGTCCCCAGTCACTGTCAGTCTATTGATGATCAGAGAATTACTGTCCCCAGTCACTGTCAGTCTATTGATGATCAGAGAATTACTGTCCCCATTCACTGTCAGTCTATTGATGATCAGAGAATTACTGTCCCCAGTTAGTGTCAGTCTGTTGATGATCAGAGAATTACTGTCCCCAGTCACTATCAGTCTATTGATAATCAGAGAATTACTGTCCCCAGTCACTGTCAGTCTCTTGATGATCAGAGAATTACTGCCCCCAGTCACTGTCACTCTATTGATGATCAGAGAATTACAGTCCCCAGTCACTATCAGTCTATTGATGATCAGAGAATTACTGTCCCCAGTCACTATCAGTCTATTGATGATCAGAGAATTACTGTCTCCAGTCACTGTCAGTCTATTGATGATCAGAGAATTACTGTCCCCAGTCACTACCAGTCTATTGATGATCAGAGAATTACTGTCCCCAGTCACTATCAGTCTATTGATGATCAGAGAATTACTGTCTCCAGTCACTGTCAGTCTATTGATGATCAGAGAATTACTGTCCCCAGTCACTGTCAGTCTATTGATGATCAGAGAATTGCTGTCCCCAGTCACTATCAGTCTATTGATGTCCAGAGAATTAATGTCTCCAGTCACTGTCAGTCTATTGTTGATCTGAGAATTACTGTCCCCAGTCACTGTCAGTCTATTGATGATCAGAGAATTACTGTCCCCAGTCACTATCAGTCTATTGATGATCAGAGAATTGATGTCTCCAGTCACTGTCAGTCTATTGATGATCAGAGAATTACTGTCCCCAGTCACTATCAATCTATTGATGATCAGAGAATTACTGTCCCCAGTCAGTGTCAGTCTGTTGATGATCAGAGAATTAATGTCCCCAGTCACTGTCAGTCTATTGATGATCAGAGAATTACTGTCTCCAGTCACTCTCAGTCTATTGATGATCAGAGAATTACTGTCCCCAGTCACTGTCAGTCTATTGATGATCAGAGAATTACTGTCTCCAGTCACTGTCAGTCTATTTCGATCGGAAAATTACTGCAACCTGTCACTGTCAGTCTGTTGATGATCAGAGAATTACTGTCTCCAGTCACTGTCAGTCTATTGATGATCAGAGAATTACTGTCGCCAGTCACTATCAGTCTATTGATGATCAGAGAATTACTGTCCCCAGTCACTATCGTCTATTGATGATCAGAGAATTACTATTCCCAGTCACTGTCAGTGTATTGATGATCAGAGAATTACTGTCCCCAGTCACGATCATTCTATTGATGATCAGAGAATTACTGTCCCCTGTCACTGTTAGTCTATTGATGATCAGAGAATTACTGTCCCCAGTCACTATCAGTCTATTGATGATCAGAGGCTTAATGTCTCCAGTCACTGTCAGTCTATTGATGATCAGAGAATTACTGTCCCCAGTCACTGTCAGTCTATTGATGATCAGAGAATTACTGTTTCCAGTCACGACCAGTCTATTGATGATCAGAGAATTACTGTCCCCAGTCACTGTCAGTCTATTGATGATCAGAGAATTACTGTCCCCAGTCACTATCAATCTATTGATGATCAGAGAATTACTTTCTCCAGTCACTGTCAGTCTATTGATGATCAGAGAATTACTGTTTCCAGTCACTGTCAGTCTATAGATGATCAGAGAATTACTGTCCCCAGTCACTGTCAGTCTATTGATGATCAGAGAATTACTGTCCCCAGTTAGTGTCAGTCTGTTGATGATCAGAGAATTACTGTCTCCAGTCACTATCAGTCTATTGATGATCAGAGAATTACTGTCCCCAGTCACTATCAGTCTATTGATGATCAGAGAATTAATGTCTCCAGTCACTGTCAGTCTATTGTTGATTTGAGAATTACTGTCCCCAGTCACTATCAGTCTATTGATGATCAGAGAATTACTGTCCCCAGTCACTATCAGTCTATTGATGATCAGAGAATTACTGTCTCCAGTCACTGTCAGTCTATTGATGATCAGAGAATTACTGTCCCCAGTCACTGTCAGTCTATTGATGATCAGAGAATTACTGTCCCCAGTCACTATCAGTCTATTGATGATCAGAGAATTACTGTCTCCAGTCACTGTCAGTCTATTGATGATCAGAGAATTACTGTCCCCAGTCACTGTCAGTCTATTGATGATCAGAGAATTGCTGTCCCCAGTCACTATCAGTCTATTGATGTCCAGAGAATTAATGTCTCCAGTCACTGTCAGTCTATTGTTGATCTGAGAATTACTGTCCCCAGTTACTGTCAGTCTATTGATGATCAGAGAATTACTGTCCCCAGTCACTATCAGTCTATTGATGATCAGAGAATTAATGTCTCCAGTCACTGTCAGTCTACTGATGATCTGAGAATTACTGTCCCCAGTCACTGTCAGTCTATTGATGATCAGAGAATTACTGTCCCCAGTCACTATCAATCTATTGATGATCAGAGAATTACTGTCCCCAGTCAGTGTCAGTCTGTTGATGATCAGAGAATTAATGTCCCCAGTCACTGTCAGTCTATTGATGATCAGAGAATTACTGTCCCCAGTCACTGTCAGTCTATTGATGATCAGAGAATTACTGTCTCCAGTCACTGTCAGTCTATTGATGATCAGAGAATTACTGTCCCCAGTCACTGTCAGACTATTGATGATCAGAGAAATACAGTCCCCAGTCACTGTCAGTCTATTGATGATCAGAGAATTACTGTCTCCAGTCACTGTCAGTCTATTACGATCGGAAAATTACTGCAACCTGTCACTGTCAGTCTGTTGATGATCAGAGAATTACTGTCTCCAGTCACTGTCAGTCTATTGATGATCAGAGAATTACTGTCGCCAGTCACTATCAGTCTATTGATGATCAGAGAATTACTGTCCCCAGTCACTATCGTCTATTGATGATCAGAGAATTAATGTCCCCAGTCACGATCAGTCTATTGATGATCAGAGAATTACTGTCCCCAGTCACTATCAGTCTTTTGATGATCAGAGGCTTAATGTCTCCAGTCACTATCAGTCTATTGATGATCAGAGAATTAATGTCTCCAGTCACTGTCAGTCTATTGATGATCTGAGAATTACTGTCCCCAGTCACTGTCAGTCTATTGATGATCAGAGAATTACTGTCCCCAGTCACTATCAATCTATTGATGATCAGAGAATTACTTTCTCCAGTCACTGTCAGTCTATTGATGATCAGAGAATTACTGTCCCCAGTCACTGTCAGTCTATTGATGATCAGAGAATTACTGTCCCCAGTCACTGTCAGTCTATTGATGATCAGAGAATTACTGTCCCCATTCACTGTCAGTCTATTGATGATCAGAGAATTACTGTCCCCAGTTAGTGTCAGTCTGTTGATGATCAGAGAATTACTGTCCCCAGTCACTATCAGTCTATTGATAATCAGAGAATTACTGTCCCCAGTCACTGTCAGTCTATTGATGATCAGAGAATTACTGCCCCCAGTCACTGTCACTCTATTGATGATCAGAGAATTACAGTCCCCAGTCACTATCAGTCTATTGATGATCAGAGAATTACTGTCCCCAGTCACTATCAGTCTATTGATGATCAGAGAATTACTGTCTCCAGTCACTGTCAGTCTATTGATGATCAGAGAATTACTGTCCCCAGTCACTACCAGTCTATTGATGATCAGAGAATTACTGTCCCCAGTCACTATCAGTCTATTGATGATCAGAGAATTACTGTCTCCAGTCACTGTCAGTCTATTGATGATCAGAGAATTACTGTCCCCAGTCACTGTCAGTCTATTGATGATCAGAGAATTGCTGTCCCCAGTCACTATCAGTCTATTGATGTCCAGAGAATTAATGTCTCCAGTCACTGTCAGTCTATTGTTGATCTGAGAATTACTGTCCCCAGTCACTGTCAGTCTATTGATGATCAGAGAATTACTGTCCCCAGTCACTATCAGTCTATTGATGATCAGAGAATTGATGTCTCCAGTCACTGTCAGTCTATTGATGATCAGAGAATTACTGTCGCCAGTCACTATCAGTCTATTGATGATCAGAGAATTACTGTCCCCAGTCACTATCGTCTATTGATGATCAGAGAATTACTATTCCCAGTCACTGTCAGTGTATTGATGATCAGAGAATTACTGTCCCCAGTCACGATCAGTCTATTGATGATCAGAGAATTACTGTCCCCTGTCACTGTTAGTCTATTGATGATCAGAGAATTACTGTCCCCAGTCACTATCAGTCTATTGATGATCAGAGGCTTAATGTCTCCAGTCACTGTCAGTCTATTGATGATCAGAGAATTACTGTCCCCAGTCACTATCAGTCTATTGATGATCAGAGAATTACTGTCTCCAATCACTGTCAGTCTATTGATGATCAGAGAATTACTGTCCCCAGTCACTGTCAGTCTATTGATGATCAGAGAATTACTGTCCCCAGTCACGATCAGTCTATTGATGATCAGAGAATTAATGTCTCCAGTCACTGTCAGTCTATTGATGATCTGAGAATTACAGTCCCCAGTCACTGTCAGTCTATTGATGATCAGAGAATTACTGTCCCCAGTCACTGTCAGTCTATTGATGATCAGAGAATTACTGTCCCCAGTCAGTGTCAGTCTATTAATGATCAGAGAATTACTGTCCCCCTTCACTGTCAGTCTATTGATGATCAGAGAATTACTGTCTCCAGTCACTGTCAGTCTATTGATGATCAGAGAATTACTGTCCCCGGTCACGATCAGTCTATTGATGATCAGAGAATTACAGTCCCCAGTCACTGTCACTCTATTGATGATCAGAGAATTACTGTCCCCAGTCACTATCAGTCTATTGATGATCAGAGAATTACTGTCCCCAGTCACTGTCAGTCTGTTGATGATCAGAGAATTACTGCCCCCAGTCACTGTCACTCTATTGATGATCAGAGAATTACAGTCCCCAGTCACTATCAGTCTATTGATGATCAGAGAATTACTGTCCCCAGTCACTATCAGTCTATTGATGAACAGAGAATTACTGTCCCCAGTCACTGTCAGTCTATTGATGATCAGAGAATTACTGTCCCCAGTCACTATCAGTCTATTGACGAACAGAGAATTAATGTCTCCAGTCTCTGTCAGTCTATTGTTGATCTGAGAATTACTGTCCCCAGTCACTGTCAGTCTATTGATGATCAGAGAATTACTGTCCCCAGTCACTATCAGTCTATTGATGATCAGAGAATTAATGTCTCCAGTCACTGTCAGTCTATTGATGATCTGAGAATTACTGTCCCCAGTCACTGTCAGTCTATTGATGATCAGAGAATTACTGTCCCCAGTCACTATCAATCTATTGATGATCAGAGAATTACTTTCTCCAGTCACTGTCAGTCTATTGATGATCAGAGAATTACTGTTTCCAGTCACTGTCACTCTATTGATGATCAGAGAATTACTGTCCCCAGTCACTGTCAGTCTATTGATGAACAGAGAATTACTGTCCCCAGTCACTACCAGTCTATTGATGATCAGAGAATTACTGTCCCCAGTCACTATCAGTCTATTGATGATCAGAGAATTACTGTTTCCAGTCAATGTCACTCTATGGATGATCAGAGAATTACTGTCCCCAGTCACTGTCACTCTATTGATGAT
This sequence comes from Heterodontus francisci, assembly GCF_036365525.1. Classification (NCBI taxonomy): domain Eukaryota; kingdom Metazoa; phylum Chordata; class Chondrichthyes; order Heterodontiformes; family Heterodontidae; genus Heterodontus; species Heterodontus francisci. The sequence continues at coordinate 27,072,970 of NC_090384.1, forward strand.
CAGAGAATTACTGTCCCCACTCACTATCAGTCTATTGATGATCAGAGAATTAATGTCTCCAGTCACTGTCAGTCTATTGTTGATCAGAGAATTACTGTCCTCCTTCACTGTCAGTCTATTGATGATCAGAGAATTACTGTCCCCAGTCACTGTCAGTCTATTGATGATCAGAGAATTACTGTCTCCAGTCACTGTCAGTCTATTGATGATCAGAGAATTACTGTCTCCAGTCACTGTCAGTCTATTGATGATCAGAGAATTACTGTCCCCGGTCACTGTCAGTCTATTGATGATCAGAGAATTACTGTTCCAGTCACTGTCAGTCTATTGATGATCAGAGAATTACTGTCCCCAGTCACTGTCAGTCTTTCGATGATGAGAGAATTACTGTCTCCAGTCACTGTCAGTCTATTGATGATCAGAGAATTACTGTCCCCAGTCCCTGTCAGTCTACTGATGATCAGAGAATTAGTGTCCCCAGTCACTGTCAGTCTATTGATGATCAGAGAATTACTTTCTCCAGTCACTGTCAGTCTATTGATGATCAGATAATTACTGTCCCCAGTCACTGTCAGTCTATTGATGATCAGAGAATTACTTTCTCCAGTCACTGTCAGTCTATTGATGATCAGAGAATTACATTCTCCAGTCACTGTCAGTCTATTGATGGTCAGAGAATTACTTTCTCCAGTCACTGTCAGTCTATTGATGATCAGAGAATTACTGTCCCCAGTCACCGTCAGTCTTCCGATGATCAGAGAATTACTGTCTCCAGTCACTGTCAGTCTATTGATGATCAGAGAATTACTGTCCCCAGTCACTGTCAGTCTATTGGTGATCAGAAAATTACTGCAACCAGTCACGTTCAGTCTATTGATGATCAGAGAATTACTGTCTCCAGTCACTGTCATTCGATTGATGATCAGAGAATTACTGCAACCAGTCACTGTCAGTCCATTGATTATCAGAGAATAACTGTCCCCAGTCAGAGTCAGTCTATTGATGATCAGAGAATTACTGTCTCCAGTCACTGTCAGTCTATTGATGATCAGAGAATTACTGTCTCCAGTCACAGTCATTCGATTGATGATCAGAGAATTACTGCAACCAGTCACTGTCAGTCTACTGATGATCAGAGAATTACTGTCTCCAGTCACAGTCAGTCTATTGATGATCAGAGAATTACTGTCTGCAGTCACTGTCAGTCTATTGGTGATCAGAGAATTACTGTCCCAGTCACTGTCAGTCTATTGATGATCATAGAATTACTGCTCCCTTTCACTGTCATTCGATTGATGATCAGCATTACTGTCCCCACTCATGGTCGTTCTATTGATGATCAGAGAATTACTGTCTCCAGTCACTGTCAGTCTATTGATGATCAGAGAATTACTGTCCCAGTCACTGTCAGTCTATTGATGATCAGAGAATTACTGTCTCCAGTCACTGTCAGTCTATTGATGATCAGGCAATTACTGCTTCCAGTCACTATCAGTCTATTGCTGATCAGAGAATTACTGTCTCCTGTCACTGTCAGTCTACAGATGATCTGGGAATTACTGTTTCCTGTCACTGTCAGTCTATTGATGATCAGAGAATTAATGTCTACAGTCACTGTCAGTCTATTGATGATCAGAGAATTACTGTCTCCAGTCACTGTTAGTCTATTGATGATCAGAGAATTACTGTCCCCATTCACTGTCAGTCTATTGATGATCAGAAAATTACTGTCCCAGTCACTGTCAGTCTATTGATGATCAGAAAATTACTGTCCCAGTCACTATCAGTCTATTGATATGCAGAGAATTACTGCTCCAGGTCTCTATCAGTCTGTTGATCATGGAATTACTGTCCCCAGTCACTGTCAGTCTGCTGATGATCATGGAATTACTGTCCCCAGTCACTGTCAGTCTATTGATGATCAGAGAATTACTGCCCCCAGTCACTGTAAGTCTATTGATGATCAGAGAATTACAGTCCCCAGTCACTAAAAGTCTATTGATGATCAGTGAATTACTGTCCCCAGTCACGATCACTCTATTGATGATGAGAGAATTACTGTCCCCAGTCACTGTCACTCTATTGATGATCAGAGATTTACTGTCTCCAGTCACTGTCTTTCGATTGATGATCAGAGAGTTACTGCAACCAGTCACTGTCAGTCTATTGATGATCAGAGAATTACTGTCTCCAGTCACTGTCAATCTATTGATGATCAGAGAATTACTGTCCCCAGTCACTGTCTGTCTATTGATGATCAGGGAATTAATGTCTCCAGTCACTGTCAGTCTATTGATGATCAGAGAATTACTGTCTCCAGTCACTGTCATTCGATTGATGATCAGAGAATTACTGCAACCAGTCACTGTCAGTCTATGGATGATCAGAGAATTACAGTCTCCAGTCACAGTCAGTCTATTGATGATCAGAGAATTACTGTCTCCAGTCACTGTCAGTCTATTGATGATCAGAGAATTACTGTCTCCAGTCACTGTCATTCGATTGATGATCAGAGAATTACTGCAACCAGTCACTGTCAGTGTATGGATGATCAGAGAATTACTGTCTCCAGTCACAGTCAGTCTATTGATGATCAGGGAATTACTGTCTCCAGTCACTGTCAGTCTATTGATGATCAGAGAATTACTGTCTCCAGTCACTGTCATTCGATTGATGATCAGAGAATTACTGCAACCAGTCACTGTCAGTCTATGGATGATCAGAGAATTACTGTCTCCAGTCACAGTCCGTCTATTGATGATCAGGGAATTACTGTCTCCAGTCACTGTCAGTCTATTGATGATCTGAGAATTACTGTCTCCAGTCACTGTTATTCGATTGATGATCAGAGAATTACTGCAACCAGTCACTGTCAGTCAATTGATGATATGTGAATTACTGTCTCCAGTCACTGTCAGTCTATTGATGATATGTGAATCACTGTCTCCAGTCACTGTCAGTCTATTGATGATCAGAGAATTACTGTCTCCAGTCACTGTCAGTCTATTGATGATATGTGAATTACTGTCTCCAGTCACTGTCAGTCTATTCATGATCAGAGAATTACTGTCTCCAGTCACTGTCAGTCTATTGATGATCAGAGAATTACTGTCTCCAGTCACTGTTAGTCAATTGATGATCAGAAAATTACTGTCCCCAGTCACTGTCAGTCTATTGAAGATCTGAAAATTACTGTCCCAGTCACTGTCAGTCTATTGATGATCAGAGAATTACTGCTCCCCGTCACTGTCAGTCTATTGATGATCAGCATTATTGTCCCCAGTCTCTGTCAGTCGATTGATATTCAGCGAATTACTGTCCCCAGTCACTGTCAGTCTGCTGATGATCAGGGAATTACGGTCCCCAGTCACTGTCAGTCTATTGATGATCATAGAATTACTGTCCCCCGTCACTGTCAGTCTATTGATGATCAGAGAATTACTGTCCCCCGTCACTGTAACTCTATCGATGATCAGAGAATTACTGTCTCCCGTCACTGTCAGTCTATTGATGATCAGAGAATTACTGTCCCCAGTCACGATCAGTCTATTGATGATCAGAGCATTACTGTCTCCAGTCACTGTCAGTCTATTGATGATCAGAGAAATACTGCAACCAGTCAATGTCAGTCTATTGATGATCAGAGAATTACTGTCCCCAGTCACAGTCAGTCTATTGATGATCAGAGAATTACTGTCTCCAGTCACTGTCAGTCTATTGATGATCAGAGAATTACTGCAACCTGTCACTGTCAGTCAACTGATGATCAGGGAATTACGGTCCCCAGTCACTGTCAGTCAAATGATGATCAGAGAATTACTGTCGCTAGTCACTGTCAGTCTATTGATGATCAGAGAATTACTGTCTCCAGTCACTGTCAGTCAAATGATGATCAGAGAATTACTGTCTCCAGTCACTGTCAGTCTATTGATGATCAGAGAATTACAGTCCCCAGTCACTGTCAGTCTATTGATGATCAGAGAATTACAGTCTCCAGTCACTGTTATTCGATTGATGATCAGAGAATTACTGCAACCAGTCACTGTCAGTCTATGGATGATCAGAGAATTACTGTCTCCAGTCACAGTCAGTCTATTGATGATCAGGGAATTACTGTCTCCAGTCACTGTCTGTCTATTGATGATCAGAGAATTACTGTCTCCAGTCACTGTTATTCGATTGATGATCAGAGAATTACTGCAACCAGTCACTGTAAGTCTATTGATGATATGTGAATTACTGTCTCCAGTCACTGTCAGTCTATTGATGATATGTGAATCACTGTCTCCAGTCACTGTCAGTCTATTGATGATCAGAGAATTACTGTCTCCAGTCACTGTCAGTCTATTGATGCTCAGAGAATTACTGCAACCAGTCACTGTAAGTCTATTGATGATATGTGAATTACTGTCTCCAGTCACTGTCAGTCTATTGATGATATGTGAATCACTTTCTCCAGTCACTGTCAGTCTATTGATGATCAGAGAATTACTGTCTCCAGTCACTGTCAGTCTATTGATGATATGTGAATTACTGTCTCCAGTCACTGTCAGTCTATTCATGATCAGAGAATTACTGTCTCCAGTCACTGTCAGTCTGTTGATGATATGTGAATTACTGTCTCCAGTCACTGTCAGTCTATTGATGATCAGAGAATTAATGTCCCCAGTCACTGTCAGTCTATTGATGATCAGAGAATTACTGTCTCCAGTCACTCTCAGTCTATTGATGATCAGAGAATTACTGTCCCCAGTCACTGTCAGTCTATTGATGATCAGAGAATTACTGTCTCCAGTCACTGTCAGTCTATTGATGATCAGAGAATTACTGTCCCCAGTCACTATCAGTCTATTGATAATCAGAGAATTACTGTCTCCAGTCACTGTCAGTCTATTGATGATCAGAGAATTACTGTCCCCAGTCACTGTCAGTCTATTGATGATCAGAGAATTACTCTTCCCAGTCACGATCAGTCTATTGATGATCAGAGAATTACTGTCCCCAGTCACTGTCAGTCTATTGATGATCAGAGAATTACTGTCCCCAGTCACGACCAGCCTATTGATGATCAGAGAATTACTGTCCCCAGTCACTATCAGTCTATTGATAATAAGAGAATTACTGTCTCCAGTCACTGTCAGTCTATTGATGATCAGAGAATTACTGTCCCCAGTCACTATCAGTCTATTGACGATCAGAGAATTAATGTCTCCAGTCTCTGTCAGTCTATTGTTGATCTGAGAATTACTGTCCCCAGTCACTGTCAGTCTATTGATGATCAGAGAATTACTGTCCCCAGTCACTATCAGTCTATTGATGATCAGAGAATTAATGTCTCCAGTCACTGTCAGTCTATTGATGATCTGAGAATTACTGTCCCCAGTCACTGTCAGTCTATTGATGATCAGAGAATTACTGTCCCCAGTCACTATCAATCTATTGATGATCAGAGAATTACTTTCTCCAGTCACTGTCAGTCTATTGATGATCAGAGAATTACTGTTTCCAGTCACTGTCACTCTATTGATGATCAGAGTATTACTGTCCCCAGTCACTACCAGTCTATTGATGATCAGAGAATTACTGTCCCCAGTCACTATCAGTCTATTGATGATCAGAGAATTACTGTTTCCAGTCAATGTCACTCTATGGATGATCAGAGAATTACTGTCCCCAGTCACTGTCAGTCTATTGATGAACAGAGAATTACTGTCCCCAGTCACTACCAGTCTATTGATGATCAGAGAATTACTGTCCCCAGTCACTATCAGTCTATTGATGATCAGAGAATTACTGTTTCCAGTCAATGTCACTCTATGGATGATCAGAGAATTACTGTCCCCAGTCACTGTCACTCTATTGATGATCAGAGAATTACTGTCCCCACTCACTATCAGTCTATTGATGATCAGAGAATTAATGTCTCCAGTCACTGTCAGTCTATTGTTGATCAGAGAATTACTGTCCCCCTTCACTGTCAGTCTATTGATGATCAGAGAATTACTGTCCCCAGTCACTGTCAGTCTATTGATGATCAGAGAATTACTGTCTCCAGTCACTGTCATCTATTGATGATCAGAGAATTACTGTCTCCAGTCACTGTCAGTCTATTGATGATCAGAGAATTACTGTCCCCAGTCACTGTCAGTCTATTGATGATCAGAGAATTACTGTTCCAGTCACTGTCAGTCTATTGATGATCAGAGAATTACTGTCCCCAGTCACTGTCAGTCTTTCGATGATGAGAGAATTACTGTCTCCAGTCACTGTCAGTCTATTGATGATCAGAGAATTACTGTCCCCAGTCACTGTCAGTCTACTGATGATAAGAGAATTACTTTCTCCAGTCACTGTCAGTCTATTGATGATCAGAGAATTACTGTCCCCAGTCACTGTCAGTTTATTGATGATCAGAGAATTACATTCTCCAGTCACTGTCAGTCTACTGATGGTCAGAGAATTACTTTCTCCAGTCACTGTCAGTCTATTGATGATCAGAGAATTACTGTCCCCAGTCACTATCAGTCTATTGATGATCAGAGAATTACTGTCTGCAGTCACTGTCAGTCTATTGATGATCAGAGAATTACTGTCCCCAGTCACCGTCAGTCTTCTGATGATCAGAGAATGACTGTCTCCAGTCACTGTCAGTCTATTGATGATCAGAGAATTACTGTCCCCAGTCACTGTCAGTCTATTGGTGATCAGAAAATTACTGCAACCAGTCACGTTCAGTCTATTGATGATCAGAGAATTACTGTCTCCTGTCACTGTCATTCGATTGATGATCAGAGAATTACTGCAACCAGTCACTGTCAGTCTATTGATTATCAGAGAATTACTGTCCCCAGTCAGAGTCAGTCTATTGATGATCAGAGAATTACTGTCTCCAGTCACTGTCAGTCTATTGATGATCAGAGAATTACTGTCTCCAGTCACAGTCATTCGATTGATGATCAGAGAATTACTGCAACCAGTCACTGTCAGTCTACTGATGATCAGAGAATTACTGTCTCCAGTCACAGTCAGTCTATTGATGATCAGAGAATTACTGTCTGCAGTCACTGTCAGTCTATTGGTGATCAGAGAATTACTGTCCCAGTCACTGTCAGTCTATTGATGATCATAGAATTACTGCTCCCTTTCACTGTCATTCGATTGATGATCAGAGAATTACTGTCCCCAGTCACTGTCAGTCTTTTGATGATCAGAAAATTACTGTCCCAGTCACTGTCAGTCTATTGATGATCAGAAAATTACTGTCCCAGTCACTATCAGTCTATTGATATGCAGAGAATTACTGCTCCAGGTCTCTATCAGTCTGTTGATCATGGAATTACTGTCCCCAGTCACTGTCAGTCTGCTGATGATCATGGAATTACTGTCCCCAGTCACTGTCAGTCTATTGATGATCAGAGAATTACTGCCCCCAGTCACTGTAAGTCTATTGATGATCAGAGAATTACTGTCCCCAGTCACTATCACTCTATTGATGATGAGAGAATTACTGTCCCCAGTCACTGTCACTCTATTGATGATCAGAGATTTACTGTCTCCAGTCACTGTCTTTCGATAGATGATCAGAGAATTACTGTCCCCAGTCACTGTCACTCTATTGATGATCAGAGAATTACTGTCTCCAGTCACTGTCAATCTATTGATGATCAGAGAATTACTGTCCCCAGTCACTGTCTGTCTATTGATGATCAGGGAATTACTGTCTCCAGTCACTGTCAGTCTATTGATGATCAGAGAATTACTGTCTCCAGTCACTGTCATTCGATTGATGATCAGAGAATTACTGCAACCAGTCACTGTCAGTCTATGGATGATCAGAGAATTACAGTCTCCAGTCACAGTCAGTCTATTGATGATCAGAGAATTACTGTCTCCAGTCACTGTCATTCGATTGATGATCAGAGAATTACTGCAACCAGTCACTGTCAGTCTATGGATGATCAGAGAATTACTGTCTCCAGTCACAGTCAGTCTATTGATGATCAGGGAATTACTGTCTCCAGTCACTGTCAGTCTATTGATGATCAGAGAATTACTGTCTCCAGTCACTGTCATTCGATTGATGATCAGAGAATTACTGCAACCAGTCACTGTCAGTCTATGGATGATCAGAGAATTACTGTCTCCAGTCACAGTCAGTCTATTGATGATCAGGGAATTACTGTCTCCAGTCACTGTCAGTCTATTGATGATCTGAGAATTACTGTCTCCAGTCACTGTTATTCGATTGATGATCAGAGAATTACTGCAACCAGTCACTGTCAGTCTATTGATGATATGTGAATTACTGTCTCCAGTCACTGTCAGTCTATTGATGATATGTGAATCACTGTCTCCAGTCACTGTCAGTCTATTGATGATCAGAGAATTACTGTCTCCAGTCACTGTCAGTCTATTGATGATATGTGAATTACTGTCTCCAGTCACTGTCAGTCTATTGATGATCAGAGAATTACTGTCCCAGTCACTGTCAGTCTATTGATGATCAGAGAATTACTGTCTCCAGTCACTGTTAGTCAATTGATGATCAGAAAATTACTGTCCCCAGTCACTGTCAGTCTATTGAAGATCTGAAAATTACTGTCCCAGTCACTGTCAGTCTATTGATGATCAGAGAATTACTGCTCCCCGTCACTGTCAGTCTATTGATGATCAGCATTATTGTCCCCAGTCTCTGTCAGTCGATTGATATTCAGCGAATTACTTTCCCCAGTCACTGTCAGTCTGCTGATGATCAGGGAATTACGGTCCCCAGTCACTGTCAGTCTATTGATGATCATAGAATTACTGTCCCACGTCACTGTCAGTCTATTGATGATCAGAGAATTACTGTCCCCCGTCACTGTCAGTCTATTGATGATCAGAGAATTACTGTCTCCAGTCACTGTCAGTCTATTGATGATCAGAGAAATACTGCAACCTGTCACTGTCAGTCAACTGATGATCAGGGAATTACGGTCCCCAGTCACTGTCAGTCTATTGATGATCAGAGCATTACTGTCTCCAGTCACTGTCAGTCTATTGATGATCAGAGAAATACTGCAACCAGTCAATGTCAGTCTATTGATGATCAGAGAATTACTGTCCCCAGTCACAGTCAGTCTATTGATGATCAGAGAATTACTGTCTCCAGTCACTGTCAGTCTATTGATGATCAGAGAATTACTGCAACCTGTCACTGTTAGTCAACTGATGATCAGGGAATTACGGTCCCCAGTCACTGTCAGTCAAATGATGATCAGAGAATTACTGTCGCCAGTCACTGTCAGTCTATTGATGATCAGAGAATTACTGTCTCCAGTCACTGTCAGTCAAATGATGATCAGAGAATTACTGTCTCCAGTCACTGTCAGTCTATTGATGATCAGAGAATTACAGTCCCCAGTCACGATCAGTCTATTGATGATCAGAGCGTTACTGTCTCCAGTCACTGTCAGTCTATTGATGATCAGAGAATTACTGTCTCCAGTCACTGTTATTCGATTGATGATCAGAGAATTACTGCAACCACTCACTGTCATTCTATGGATGATCAGAGAATTACTGTCTCCAGTCACAGTCAGTCTATTGATGATCAGGGAATTACTGTCTCCAGTCACTGTCAGTCTATTGATGATCAGCGAATTACTGTCTCCAGTCACTGTTATTCGATTGATGATCAGAGAATTACTGCAACCAGTCACTAAGTCTATTGATGATATGTGAATTACTGTCTCCAGTCACTGTCAGTCTATTGATGATATGTGAATCACTGTCTCCAGTCACTGTCAGTCTATTGATGATCAGAGAATTACTGTCTCCAGTCACTGTCAGTCTATTGATGATATGTGAATTACTGTCTCCAGTCACTGTCAGTCTATTCATGATCAGAGAATTACTGTCTCCAGTCACTGTCAGTCTATTGATGATCAGAGATTTACTGTCCCAGTCACTGTCAGTCTATTGATGATCAGAGAATTACTGTCTCCAGTCACTGTTAGTCTATTGATGATCTGAAAATTACTGTCCCCAGTCACTGTCAGTCTATTGATGATCAGAGAATTACTGCTCCCCGTCACTGTCAGTTTATTGATGATCAGCATTATTGTCCCCAGTCTCTGTCAGTCTATTGATATTCAGAGAATTACTGTCCCCAGTCACTGTCAGTCTGCTGATGATCAGGGAATTACGGTCCCCAGTCACTGTCAGTCTATTGATGATCATAGAATTACTGTCCCCCGTCACTGTCAGTCTATTGATGATCAGAGAATTAGTGTCCCCAGTCACTGTCACTCTATCGATGATCAGAGAATTACTGTCCCCCGTCACTGTCAGTCTATTGATGATCAGAGGATTACTGTCCCCAGTCACGATCAGTCAATTGATGATCAGAGCATTACTGTCTCCAGTCACTGTCAGTCTATTGATTATCAGAGAATTACTGCAACCAGTCAATGTCAGTCTATTGATGATCAGGGAATTACTGTCCCCAGTCACAGTCAGTCTATTGATGATCAGAGAATTACTGCAACCTGTCACTGTCAGTCAACTGATGATCAGGGAATTACGGTCCCCAGTCACTGTCAGTCAAATGATGATCAGAGAATTACTGTCGCCAGTCACTGTCAGTCTATTGATGATCAGAGAATTACTGTCCCCAGTCACGATCAGTCTATTGATGATCAGAGCGTTACTGTCTCCAGTCACTGTCAGTCTATTGATGATCAGAGAATTACTGTCCCCCGTCACTGTCACTCTATTGATGATCAGAGAATTACTGTCCCCCGTCACTGTCAGTCTATTGATGATCAGAGAATTTCTGTCCCCAGTCACTGTCAGTCTATTGATGATCAGAGAATTACTGTCCCCAGTCACGATCAGTCTATTGATGATCAGAGCATTACTGTCTCCAGTCACTGTCAGTCTATTGATGATCAGAGAATTACTGTCTCCAGTCACTGTCAGTCAAATGATGATCAGAGAATTACTGTCTCCAGTCACTGTCAGTCTATTGATGATGAGAGAATTACTGTCCCCAGTCACAGTCAGTCTATTGATGATCAGAGAATTACTGTCTCCAGTCACAGTCAGTCTTTTGATGATCAGAGAATTACTGCAACCAGTCACTGTCAGTCAACTGATGATAAGGGAATTTCTGTCCCCAGTCACTGTCAGTCTATTGATGATCAGAGAATTACTGTCCCCAGTCACGATCAGTCTATTGATGATCAGAGCATTACTGTCTCCAGTCACTGTCAGTCTATTGATGATCAGAGAATTACTGTCTCCAGTCACTGTCAGTCAAATGATGATCAGAGAATTACTGTCTCCAGTCACTGTCAGTCTATTGATTACCAGAGAATTACTGTCCCCAGTCACTGTCAGTCTATTGATGATCAGAGAATTACTGTCCCCCGTCACTGTCAGTCTATTGATGATCAGAGAATTACTGTCCCCCGTCACTGTCACTCTATCGATGATCAGAGAATTACTGTCCCCCGTCACTGTCAGTCTATTGATGATCAGAGAATTACTGTCCCCAGTCACTGTCAGTCTATTGATGATCAGAGAATTACTGTCCCCAGTCACGATCAGTCTATTGATGATCAGAGAATTACTGTCCCCAGTCACTGTCAGTCTATTGATGATCAGAGAATTACTGTCCCCAGTCACGATCAGTCTATTGATGATCAGAGCATTACTGTCTCCAGTCACTGTCAGTCTATTGATGATCAGAGAATTACTGCAACCAGTCACTGTCAGTCTATGGATGATCAGAGAATTACTGTCTCCAGTCACAGTCAGTCTATTGATGATCAGGGAATTACTGTCTCCAGTCACTGTCAGTCTATTGATGATCAGAGAATTACTGTCTCCAGTCACTGTCATTCGATTGATGATCAGAGAATTACTGCAACCAGTCACTGTCAGTCTATGGATGATCAGAGAATTACTGTCTCCAGTCACAGTCAGTCTATTGATGATCAGGGAATTACTGTCTCCAGTCACTGTCAGTCTATTGATGATCTGAGAATTACTGTCTCCAGTCACTGTTATTCGATTGATGATCAGAGCATTACTGTCTCCAGTCACTGTCAGTCTATTGATGATCAGAGAATTACTGCAACCAGTCAATGTCAGTCTATTGATGATCAGAGAATTACTGTCCCCAGTCACAGTCAGTCTATTGATGATCAGAGAATTACTGTCTCCAGTCACTGTCAGTCAACTGATGATCAGGGAATTACGGTCCCCAGTCACTGTCAGTCAAATGATGATCAGAGAATTACTGTCGCCAGTCACTGTCAGTCTATTGATGATCAGAGAATTACTGTCTCCAGTCACTGTCAGTCAAATGATGATCAGAGAATTACTGTCTCCAGTCACTGTCAGTCTATTGATAATCAGAGAATTACTGCCCCCAGTCACTGTCGGTCTATTGATGTTCAGAAAATTAGTGTCCCAGTCACTGTCAGTCTATTGATGATCAACATTATTGTCCCCAGTCTCTGTCAGTCTATTGATATTCAGAGAATTACTGTCCCCAGTCACTGTCAGTCTGCTGATGATCAGGGAATTACGCTCCCCAGTCACTGTCATTCCATTGATGATCAGAGAATTACTGTCGCCAGTCACTGTCAGTCTATTGATGATCAGAGAATTACTGTCCCCAGTCACGATCAGTCTATTGATGATCAGAGCGTTACTGTCTCCAGTCACTGTCAGTCTATTGGTGATCAGAGAATTACTGTCCCCCGTCACTGTCACTCTATTGATGATCAGAGAATTACTGTCCCCCGTCACTGTCAGTCTATTGATGATCAGAGAATTTCTGTCCCCAGTCACTGTCAGTCTATTGATGATCAGAGAATTACTGTCCCCAGTCACGATCAGTCTATTGATGATCAGAGCATTACTGTCTCCAGTCACTGTCAGTCTATTGATGATCAGAGAATTACTGTCTCCAGTCACTGTCAGTCAAATGATGATCAGAGAATTACTGTCTCCAGTCACTGTCAGTCTATTGATGATGAGAGAATTACTGTCCCCAGTCACAGTCAGTCTATTGATGATCAGAGAATTACTGTCTCCAGTCACAGTCAGTCTTTTGATGATCAGAGAATTACTGCAACCAGTCACTGTCAGTCAACTGATGATAATGGAATTTCTGTCCCCAGTCACTGTCAGTCTATTGATGGTCAGAGAATTACTGTCCCCAGTCACGATCAGTCTATTGATGATCAGAGCATTACTGTCTCCAGTCACTGTCAGTCTATTGATGATCAGAGAATTACTGTCTCCAGTCACTGTCAGTCAAATGATGATCAGAGAATTACTGTCTCCAGTCACTGTCAGTCTATTGATTATCAGAGAATTACTGTCCCCAGTCACTGTCAGTCTATTGATGATCAGAGAATTACTGTCCCCCGTCACTGTCAGTCTATTAATGATCAGAGAATTACTGTCCCCCGTCACTGTCACTCTATCGATGATCAGAGAATTACTGTCCCCCGTCACTGTCAGTCTATTGATGATCAGAGAATTACTGTCCCCAGTCACTGTCAGTCTATTGATGATCAGAGAATTACTGTCCCCAGTCACGATCAGTCTATTGATGATCAGAGCATTACTGTCTCCAGTCACTGTCAGTCTATTGATGATCAGAGAATTACTGCAACCAGTCAATGTCAGTCTATTGATGATCAGAGAATTACTGTCCCCAGTCACAGTCAGTCTATTGATGATCAGAGAATTACTGTCTCCAGTCACTGTCAGTCAACTGATGATCAGGGAATTACGGTCCCCAGTCACTGTCAGTCAAATGATGATCAGAGAATTACTGTCGCCAGTCACTGTCAGTCTATTGATGATCAGAGAATTACTGTCTCCAGTCACTGTCAGTCAAATGATGATCAGAGAATTACTGTCTCCAGTCACTGTCAGTCTATTGATAATCAACATTATTGTCCCCAGTCTCTGTCAGTCTATTGATATTCAGAGAATTACTGTCCTCAGTCACTGTCAGTCTGCTGATGATCAGGGAATTACGCTCCCCAGTCACTGTCATTCCATTGATGATCAGAGAATTACTGTCCCCAGTCACTGTCAGTCTAATGATGATCAGAGAATTACTGTCCCCAGTCACTGTCAGTCTGCTGATGATCAGGGAATTACTGTCCCCAGTCACTGTCATTCCATTGATGATCAGAGAATTACTGTCCCCAGTCACTGTCAGTCTAATGATGATCAGAGAATTACTGTCCCCAGTCACTGTCAGTCTGCTGATGATCAGGGAATTACTGTCCCCAGTCACTGTCATTCCATTGATGATCAGAGAATTACTGTCCCCAGTCACTGTCAGTCTATTGATGATCAGAGAATTACTGTCCCCAGTCACTGTCAGTCTGCTGATGATCAGGGAATTACGGTCCCCAGTCACTGTCAGTCTGCTGATGATCAGGGAATTAAGGTCCCCAGACACTGTCAGTCCATTGATGATCAGAGAATTACAGTCCCCAGTCACTGTCAGTCTGCTGATGATCAGGGAATTACGCTCCCCAGTCACTGTCATTCCATTGATGATCAGAGAATTACTGTCCCCAGTCACTGTCAGTCTATTGATGATCAGAGAATTACTGTCCCCAGTCACTGTCAGTCTGCTGATGATCATGGAATTACGGTCCCCAGTCACTGTCAGTCTAATGATGATCAGAGAATTACTGTCCCCAGTCACTGTCAGTCTATTGATGATCAGAGAATTACTGTCCCCAGTCACTGTCATTCCATTGATGATCAGAGAATTACTGTTCCCAGTCACTGTCAGTCTATTGATGATCAGAAAATTACTGTCCCCAGTCACTGTCAGTCTGCTGATGATCAGGGAATTACGGTCCCCAGTCACTGTCAGTCTGCTGATGATCAGGGAATTACGGTCCCCAGACACTGTCAGTCCATTGATGATCAGAGAATTACTGTCTCCAGTCACTGTCAGTCTATTGATGTTCAGAGCAATACTGTCCCCTTTCAATGTCAGTCTATTGATGATCAGAGAATTACTGTCCCCCGTCACGATCAGTCTATTGATGATCAGAGAATTACTGTCCCCAGTCACTGTCAGTCTATTGATGATCAGAGAATTACTGTATCCAGTCACTATCAGTCCATTGATGATCAGAGAATTACTCTCCCCCGTCACTGTCAGTCTATTGATGATCAGAGAATTACTGTCCCCCGTCACTGTCAGTCTATTGATGATCAGAGAATTACTGTCCCCAGTCACTGTCAGTCAAATGATGATCAGAGAATTACTGTCTCCAGTCACTGTCAGTCTATTGATAATCAGAGAATTACTGCCCCCAGTCACTGTCGGTCTATTGATGTTCAGAAAATTAGTGTCCCAGTCACTGTCAGTCTATTGATGATCAACATTATTGTCCCCAGTCTCTGTCAGTCTATTGATATTCAGAGAATTACTGTCCCCAGTCACTGTCAGTCTGCTGATGATCAGGGAATTACGCTCCCCAGTCACTGTCATTCCATTGATGATCAGAGAATTACTGTCCCCAGTCACTGTCAGTCTGCTGATGATCAGGGAATTACTGTCCCCAGTCACTGTCATTCCATTGATGATCAGAGAATTACTGTCCCCAGTCACTGTCAGTCTATTGATATTCAGAGAATTACTGTCCCCAGTCACTGTCAGTCTGCTGATGATCAGGGAATTACGCTCCCCAGTCACTGTCATTCCATTGATGATCAGAGAATTACTGTCCCCAGTCACTGTCAGTCTGCTGATGATCAGGGAATTACTGTCCCCAGTCACTGTCATTCCATTGATGATCAGAGAATTACTGTCCCCAGTCACTGTCAGTCTATTGATGATCAGAGAATTACTGTCCCCAGTCACTGTCAGTCTGCTGATGATCAGGGAATTACTGCCCCCAGTCACTGTCAGTCTATTGATGATCAGAGAATTACTGTCCCCAGTCACTGTCAGTCTATTGATGATCAGAGAATTACTGTCCCCAGTCACTGTCAGTCTGCTGATGATCAGGGAATTACGGTCCCCAGTCACTGTCAGTCTGCTGATGATCAGGGAATTACGGTCCCCAGACACTGTCAGTCCATTGATGATCAGAGAATTACAGTCCCCAGTCACTGTCAGTCTGCTGATGATCAGGGAATTACGCTCCCCAGTCACTGTCATTCCATTGATGATCAGAGAATTACTGTCCCCAGTCACTGTCAGTCTATTGATGATCAGAGAATTACTGTCCCCAGTCACTGTCAGTCTGCTGATGATCAGGGAATTACGCTCCCCAGTCACTGTCAGTCTAATGATGATCAGAGAATTACTGTCCCCAGTCACTGTCAGTCTATTGATGATCAGAGAATTACTGTCCCCAGTCACTGTCATTCCATTGATGATCAGAGAATTACTGTCCCCAGTCACTGTCAGTCTATTGATGATCAGAAAATTACTGTCCCCAGTCACTGTCAGTCTGCTGATGATCAGGGAATTACGGTCCCCAGTCACTGTCAGTCTGCTGATGATCAGGGAATTACGGTCCCCAGACACTGTCAGTCCATTGATGATCAGAGAATTACTGTCTCCAGTCACTGTCAGTCTATTGATGTTCAGAGCAATACTGTCCCCTTTCAATGTCAGTCTATTGATGATCAGAGAATTACTGTCCCCCGTCACGATCAGTCTATTGATGATCAGAGAATTACTGTATCCAGTCACTATCAGTCCATTGATGATCAGAGAATTACTCTCCCCCGTCACTGTCAGTCTATTGATGATCAGAGAATTACTGTCCCCCGTCACTGTCAGTCTATTGATGATCAGAGAATTACTGTCCCCAGTCACTGTCAGTCTATTGATGATCAGAGAATTACTGTCCCCCGTCACTGTCAGTCTATTGATGATCAGACAATTACTGTCCCCCATCACAGTCACTCTATTGATGATCAGAGAATTACTGTCCCCCGTCACTTTCAGTCTATTGATGATCAGAGAATTACTGTCCCCAGTCACTGTCAGTCTATTGATGATCAGAGAATTACTGTCCCCAGTCACGATCAGTCTATTGATGATCAGAGCGTTACTGTCTCCAGTCACTGTCAGTCTATTGATGATCAGAGAATTACTGTCCCCTGTCACTGTCACTCTATTGATGATCTGAGAATTACTGTCCCCCGTCACTGTCAGTCTATTGATGATCAGAGAATTTCTGTCCCCAGTCACTGTCAGTCCATTGATGATCAGAGAATTACTGTCCCCAGTCACGATCAGTCTATTGATGATCAGAGAATTACTGCAACCAGTCACTGTCAGTCAACTGATGATAATGGAATTACTGTCTCCAGTGACTGTCAGTCTATTGATAATCAGAGAATTACTGTCCCCAGACACAGTCAGTCTATTGATGGTCAGAGAATTACTGTCTCCAGTCACTGTCAGTCTATTGATGATCAGAGAATTACTGCAACCAGTCACTGTCAGTCAACTGATGATAAGGGAATTACTGTCTCCAGTGACAGTCAGTCTATTGATGATCAGAGAATTACTGTCCCCCGTCACAGTCACTCTATTGAGGATCAGAGAATTACTGTCCCCCGTCACTTTCAGTCTATTGATGATCAGAGAATTACTGTCCCCAGTCACTGTCAGTCTATTGATGATCAGAGAATTACTGTCCCCAGTCACGATCAGTCTATTGATGATCAGAGCGTTACTGTCTCCAGTCACTGTCAGTTTATTGATGATCAGAGAATTACTGTCCCCTGTCACTGTCACTCTATTGATGATCTGAGAATTACTGTCCCCCGTCACTGTCAGTCTATTGATGATCAGAGAATTTCTGTCCCCAGTCACTGTCAGTCCATTGATGATCAGAGAATTACTGTCTCCAGTCACTGTCAGTCTATTGATGATCAGAGAATTACTGCAACCAGTCACTGTCAGTCAACTGATGATAAGGGAATTACTGTCTCCAGTGACTGTCAGTCTATTGATTATCAGAGAATTACTGTCCCCAGTCACTGTGAGTCTATTGATGATCAGAGAATTACTGTCCCCCGTCACTGTCAGTCTATTGATGATCAGAGAATTACTGTCCCCCGTCACTGTCAGTCTATTGATGATCAGAAAATTACTGTCCCAGTCACTGTCAGTCTATTGATGATCAGAAAATTACTGTCCCAGTCACTATCAGTCTATTGATATGCAGAGAATTACTGCTCCAGGTCTCTATCAGTCTGTTGATCATGGAATTACTGTCCCCAGTCACTGTCAGTCTGCTGATGATCAGAGAATTACTGCCCCCAGTCACTGTAAGTCTATTGATGATCAGAGAATTACAGTCCCCAGTCACTAAAAGTCTATTGATGATCAGTGAATTACTGTCCCCAGTCACTATCACTCTATTGATGATGAGAGAATTACTGTCCCCAGTCACTGTCACTCTATTGATGATCAGAGATTTACTGTCTCCAGTCACTGTCTTTCGATAGATGATCAGAGAATTACTGTCCCCAGTCACTGTCAGTCTATTGATGATCAGAGAATTACTGCCCCCAGTCACTGTAAGTCTATTGATGATCAGAGAATTACAGTCCCCAGTCACTAAAAGTCTATTGATGATCAGTGAATTACTGTCCCCAGTCACTATCACTCTATTGATGATGAGAGAATTACTGTCCCCAGTCACTGTCACTCTATTGATGATCAGAGATTTACTGTCTCCAGTCACTGTCTTTCGATAGATGATCAGAGAATTACTGTCTCCAGTCACTGTCAGTCTATTGATGATCAGAGAATTACTGTCCCCAGTCACTGTCACTCTATTGATGATCAGAGAATTACTGTCTCCAGTCACTGTCAATCTATTGATGATCAGAGAATTACTGTCCCCAGTCACTGTCTGTCTATTGATGATCAGGGAATTACTGTCTCCAGTCACTGTCAGTCTATTGATGATCAGAGAATTACTGTCTCCAGTCACTGTCAGTCTATAGATGATCAGAGAATTACTGTCTCCAGTCACTGTCATTCGATTGATGATCAGAGAATTACTGCAACCAGTCACTGTCAGTCTATGGATGATCAGAGAATTACTGTCTCCAGTCACAGTCAGTCTATTGATGATCAGGGAATTACTGTCTCCAGTCACTGTCAGTCTATTGATGATCAGAGAATTACTGTCTCCAGTCACTGTCATTCGATTGATGATCAGAGAATTACTGCAACCAGTCACTGTCAGTCTATGGATGATCAGAGAATTACTGTCTCCAGTCACAGTCAGTCTATTGATGATCAGGGAATTACTGTCTCCAGTCACTGTCAGTCTATTGATGATCTGAGAATTACTGTCTCCAGTCACTGTTATTCGATTGATGATCAGAGAATTACTGCAACCAGTCACTGTCAGTCTATTGATGATATGTGAATTACTGTCTCCAGTCACTGTCAGTCTATTGATGATATGTGAATCACTGTCTCCAGTCACTGTCAGTCTATTGATGATCAGAGAATTACTGTCTCCAGTCACTGTCAGTCTATTGATGATATGTGAATTACTGTCTCCAGTCACTGTCAGTCTATTCATGATCAGAGAATTACTGTCTCCAGTCACTGTCAGTCTATTGATGATCAGAGAATTACTGTCCCAGTCACTGTCAGTCTGCTGATGATCAGAGAATTACTGTCTCCAGTCACTGTTAGTCAATTGATGATCAGAAAATTACTGTCCCCAGTCACTGTCAGTCTATTGAAGATCTGAAAATTACTGTCCCAGTCACTGTCAGTCTATTGATGATCAGAGAATTACTGCTCCCCGTCACTGTCAGTCTATTGATGATCAGCATTATTGTCCCCAGTCTCTGTCAGTCGATTGATATTCAGCGAATTACTTTCCCCAGTCACTGTCAGTCTGCTGATGATCAGGGAATTACGGTCCCCAGTCATTGTCAGTCTATTGATGATCATAGAATTACTGTCCCCCGTCACTGTCAGTCTATTGATGATCAGAGAATTACTGTCCCCCGTCACTGTAACTCTATCGATGATCAGAGAATTACTGTCTCCCGTCACTGTCAGTCTATTGATGATCAGAGAATTACTGTCCCCAGTCACGATCAGTCTATTGATGATCAGAGCATTACTGTCTCCAGTCACTGTCAGTCTATTGATGATCAGAGAAATACTGCAACCAGTCAATGTCAGTCTATTGATGATCAGAGAATTACTGTCCCCAGTCACAGTCAGTCTATTGATGATCAGAGAATTACTGTCTCCAGTCACTGTCAGTCTATTGATGATCAGAGAATTACTGCAACCTGTCACTGTCAGTCTATTGATGATCAGAGAATTACTGCAACCTGTCACTGTCAGTCAACTGATGATCAGGGAATTACGGTCCCCAGTCACTGTCAGTCAAATGATGATCAGAGAATTACTGTCGCCAGTCACTGTCAGTCTATTGATGATCAGAGAATTACTGTCTCCAGTCACTGTCAGTCAAATGATGATCAGAGAATTACTGTCTCCAGTCACTGTCAGTCTATTGATGATCAGAGAATTACAGTCTCCAGTCACGATCAGTCTATTGATGATCAGAGCGTTACTGTCTCCAGTCACTGTCACTCTATTGATGATCAGAGAATTACTGTCTCCAGTCACTGTTATTCGATTGATGATCAGAGAATTACTGCAACCAGTCACTGTCAGTCTATGGATGATCAGAGAATTACTGTCTCCAGTCACAGTCAGTCTATTGATGATC
The DNA here is from genome assembly GCF_036365525.1 of Heterodontus francisci. Classification (NCBI taxonomy): domain Eukaryota; kingdom Metazoa; phylum Chordata; class Chondrichthyes; order Heterodontiformes; family Heterodontidae; genus Heterodontus; species Heterodontus francisci. The sequence goes on from NC_090384.1 coordinate 27,093,756, forward strand.
AGGGAATTACTGTCTCCAGTCACTGTCAGTCTATTGATGATCAGAGAATTACTGTCTCCAGTCACTGTTATTCGATTGATGATCAGAGAATTACTGCAACGAGTCACTGTAAGTCTATTGATGATATGTGAATTACTGTCTCCAGTCACTGTCAGTCTATTGATGATATGTGAATCACTGTCTCCAGTCACTGTCAGTCTATTGATGATCAGAGAATTACTGTCTCCAGTCACTGTCAGTCTATTGATGCTCAGAGAATTACTGCAACCAGTCACTGTAAGTCTATTGATGATATGTGAATTACTGTCTCCAGTCACTGTCAGTCTATTGATGATATGTGAATCACTGTCTCCAGTCACTGTCAGTCTATTGATGATCAGAGAATTACTGTCTCCAGTCACTGTCAGTCTATTGATGATATGTGAATTACTGTCTCCAGTCACTGTCAGTCTATTCATGATCAGAGAATTACGGTCTCCAGTCACTGTCAGTCTATTGATGATCAGAGAATTACTGTCCCAGTCACTGTCAGTCTATTGATGATCAGAGAATTACTGTCTCCAGTCACTGTCAGTCTATTGATGATCAGAGAATGACAATCCCCAGTCACTATCAGTCTATTCATGATCAGAGAATTACTGTCTCCAGTCACTGTCAGTCTATTGATGATCAGAGAATTACTGTCTCCAGTCACTGTTAGTCTATTGATGATCAGAGAATTAATGTCTCCAGTCACTGTCAGTCTATTGATGATCAGAGAATTACTGTCCCAGTCACTGTCAGTCTATTGATGATCAGAAAATTACTGTCCCCAGTCACTGTCAGTCTATTGATGATCAGAGAATTACTGCTCCCCGTCACTGTCAGTCTATTGATGATCAGCATTATTGTCCCCAGTCTCTGTCAGTCTATTGATATTCAGAGAATTACTGTCCCCAGTCACTGTCAGTCTGCTGATGATCAGGGAATTACGGTCCCCAGTCACTGTCAGTCTATTGATGATCATAGAATTACTGTCCCCCGTCACTGTCAGTCTATTGATGATCAGAGAATTACTGTCCCCCGTCACTGTCACTCTAACGATGATCAGAGAATTACTGTCCCCCGTCACTGTCAGTCTATTGATGATCAGAGAATTACTGTCCCCAGTCACGATCAGTCTATTGATGATCAGAGCATTACTGTCTCCAGTCACTGTCAGTATATTGATGATCAGGGAATTACTGTCCCCAGTCACAGTCAGTCTATTGATGATCAGAGAATTACTGCAACCAGTCAATGTCAGTCTATTGATGATCAGGGAATTACTGTCCCCAGTCACAGTCAGTCTATTGATGATCAGAGAATTACTGTCTCCAGTCACTGTCAGTCTATTGATGATCAGAGAATTACTGCAACCTGTCACTGTCAGTCAACTGATGATCAGGGAAATACGGTCCCCAGTCACTGTCAGTCAAATGATGATCAGAGAATTACTGTCGCCAGTCACTGTCAGTCTATTGATGATCAGAGAATTACTGTCCCCAGTCACGATCAGTCTATTGATGATCAGAGCGTTACTGTCTCCAGTCACTGTCAGTCTATTGATGATCAGAGAATTACTGTCCCCCGTCACTGTCACTCTTTTGATGATCAGAGAATTACTGTCCCCCGTCACTGTCAGTCTATTGATGATCAGAGAATTTCTGACCCCAGTCACTGTCAGTCTATTGATGATCAGAGCATTACTGTCTCCAGTCACTGTCAGTCTATTGATGATCAGAGAATTACTGTCTCCAGTCACTGTCAGTCAAATGATGATCAGAGAATTACTGTCTCCAGTCACTGTCAGTCTATTGATGATCAGAGAATTACTGTCCCCAGTCACGATCAGTCTATTGATGATCAGAGCATTACTGTCTCCAGTCACTGTCAGTCTATTGATGATCAGAGAATTACTGTCCCCAGTCACTGTCAGTCTATTGATGATCAGAGAATTACTGCCCCCGTCACTGTCACTCTATCGATGATCAGAGAATTACTGTCCCCAGTCACGATCAGTCTATTGATGATCAGAGCATTACTGTCTCCAGTCACTGTCAGTCTATTGATGATCAGAGAATTACTGCAACCAGTCAATGTCAGTCTATTGATGATCAGAGAATTACTGTCCCCAGTCACAGTCAGTCTATTGATGATCAGAGAATTACTGTCTCCAGTCACTGTCAGTCAACTGATGATCAGGGAATTACGGTCCCCAGTCACTGTCAGTCAAATGATGATCAGAGAATTACTGTCGCCAGTCACTGTCAGTCTATTGATGATCAGAGAATTACTGTCTCCAGTCACTGTCAGTCAAATGATGATCAGAGAATTACTGTCTCCAGTCACTGTCAGTCTATTGATAATCAGAGAATTACTGCCCCCAGTCACTGTCGGTCTATTGATGTTCAGAAAATTACTGTCCCAGTCACTGTCAGTCTATTGATGATCAACATTATTGTCCCCAGTCTCTGTCAGTCTATTGATATTCAGAGAATTACTGTCCCCAGTCACTGTCAGTCTGCTGATGATCAGGGAATTACGCTCCCCAGTCACTGTCATTCCATTGATGATCAGAGAATTACTGTCCCCAGTCACTGTCAGTCTATTGATGATCAGAGAATTACTGTCCCCAGTCACTGTCAGTCTGCTGATGATCAGGGAATTACGGTCCCCAGTCACTGTCAGTCTAATGATGATCAGAAAATTACTGTCCCCAGTCACTGTCAGTCTATTGATGATCAGAGAATTACTGTCTCCAGTCACTGTCAGTCTATTGATGTTCAGAGCAATACTGTCCCCTTTCAATGTCAGTCTATTGATGATCAGAGAATTACTGTCCCCCGTCACGATCAGTCTATTGATGATCAGAGAATTACTGTCCGCAGTCACGATCAGTCTATTGATGATCAGAGCATTACTGTCCCCTTTCAATGTCAGTCTATTGATGATCAGAGAATTACTGTCCCCCGTCACTGTCAGTCTATTGATGATCAGAGAATTACTGTCCCCAGTCACTGTCAGTCTATTGATGATCAGAGAATTACTGTCCCCCGTCACTGTCAGTCTATTGATGATCAGACAATTACTGTCCCCCATCACAGTCACTCTATTGATGATCAGAGAATTACTGTCCCCCGTCACTTTCAGTCTATTGATGATCAGAGAATTACTGTCCCCAGTCACTGTCAGTCTATTGATGATCAGAGAATTACTGTCCCCAGTCACGATCAGTCTATTGATGATCAGAGCGTTACTGTCTCCATCACTGTCAGTCTATTGATGATCAGAGAATTACTGTCCCCTGTCACTGTCACTCTATTGATGATCTGAGAATTACTGTCCCCCGTCACTGTCAGTCTATTGATGATCAGAGAATTTCTGTCCCCAGTCACTGTCAGTCCATTGATGATCAGAGAATTACTGTCCCCAGTCACGATCAGTCTATTGATGATCAGAGAATTACAGTCCCCAGTCACTATCAGTCTATTGATGATCAGAGAATTACTGTCTCCAGTCACTGTCAGTCTATTGATGATCAGAGAATTACTGCAACCAGTCACTGTCAGTCAACTGATGATAAGGGAATTACTGTCTCCAGTGACTGTCAGTCTATTGATTATCAGAGAATTACTGTCCCCCGTCACTGTCAGTTTATTGATGATCAGAGAATTACTGTCCCCCGTCACTGTCACTCTATTGATGATCAGAGAATTACTGTCCCCCGTCACTGTCAGTCTATTGATGATCAGAGAATTACTGTCCAGTCACTGTCAGTCTATTGATGATCAGAGAATTACTGTCCCCAGTCACGATCAGTCTATTGATGATCAGAGAATTACTGTCTCCAGTCACTGTCAGTCTATTGATGATCAGAGAATTACTGCAACCAGTCAATGTCAGTCTATTGATGATCAGAGAATTACTGTCCCCAGTCACAGTCAGTCTCTTGATGATCAGAGAATTACTGTCTCCAGTCACTGTCATTCTATTGATGATCAGAGAATTACTGCAACCTGTCACTGTCAGTCAACTGATGATAAGGGAATTACTGTCTCCAGTGACTGTCAGTCTATTGATTATCAGAGAATTACTGTCCCCAGTCACAGTCAGTCTATTGATGATCAGAGAATTACTGTCTCCAGTCACTGTCAGTCTATTTATTTTCAGAGAATTACTGTCTCCAGTCACTGTCAGTCTATTGATGATCAGGGAATTACTGTCTCCGGTCACTGTCAGTCTATTGATTATCAGAGAATTACTGTCTCCAGTCACTGTCAGTCTATTGATGATCGGAGAATTACTGCCCCCAGTCACTGTCAGTCTACTGATGATGAGAGAATTACTGTCCCCAGTCACTGTCAGTCTATTGATGATATGAGAATTACTGTCCCCACTCACTGCCAGTCTATTGATGATCGGAGAATTACTGCCCCATTCACTGCCAGTCTATTGATGATCGGAGAATTACTGCCCCCAGTCACTGCCAGTCTATTGATGATCAAAGAATTACTGCCCCCAGTCACTGTCAGTCTTTTGATGATCAGAGAATTACTGTCTCCAGTCACTGTCAGTCTATTGATGATCATAGAATTACTGTCCCCAGTCACTGTTAGTCTATTGATGATCAGAGAATTACTGTTCCAGTCACTGTCAGTCTATTGATGATGAGAGAATTACTGCCCCCACTAACTGTCTGTCTATTTATCAGGTAATTCCTGCCCCCAGTCACTGTCAGTCTCATTATCTGGTAATTACTGCCCCCAGTCACTGTCAGTCTCATTATCTGGTAATTACTGCCCCCAGTCACTGTCAGTCTCATTATCAGGCAATTACTTCCCCCAGTCACTGTCAGTCTATTTTTCAGGTAATTACTGCCCCCAGTCACTGTCAGTCTATTTTTCAGGTAATTACTGCCCCCAGTCACTGTCAGTCTCATTATCAGGTAATAACTGCCCCCAGTCACTGTCAGTCTCATTATCTGGTAATTACTGCCCCCAGTCACTGTCAGTCTATTTTTCAGGTAATTACTGCCCCCAGTCACTGTCAATCTCATTATCAGGTAATTACTGCCCCCAGTCACTGTCAGTCTATTTATCAGGTAATTATTGCCCCCAGTCACTGTCAGTCTATTTATCAGGTAATTACTCCCCCCAGTCACTGTCAGTCTATTTATCAGGTAACTACTGCCCCCAGTCACTGTTAGTCTATTTATCAGGAAATTACCGCCCCCAGTCACTGTCAGTCTATTTAGCAGCTAATTACCGCCCCCAGTCACTGTCAGTCTCATTATCAGGTAATTACTGCCCCCAGTCACTGTCAGTCTATTTATCAGGTAATTATTGCCCCCAGTCACTGTCAGTCTATTTATCAGGTAATTACCGCCCCCAGTCACTGTCAATCTCATTATCAGGTAATTACTGTCCCCAGTCACTGTTAGTCTATTGATGATCAGAGAATTACTGTTCCAGTCACTGTCAGTCTATTGATGATGAGAGAATTACTGCCCCCACTAACTGTCTGTCTATTTATCAGGTAATTCCTGCCCCCAGTCACTGTCAGTCTCATTATCTGGTAATTACTGCCCCCAGTCACTGTCAGTCTCATTATCTGGTAATTACTGCCCCCAGTCACTGTCAGTCTATTTATCAGGTAATTACTGCCCCCAGTCACTGTCAATCTCATTATCAGGTAATTACTGCCCCCAGTCACTGTCAGTCTATTTATCAGGTAATTACTCCCCCCAGTCACTGTCAGTCTATTTATCAGGTAATTATTGCCCCCAGTCACTGTCAGTCTATTTATCAGGTAATTACTGCCCCCAGTCACTGTTAGTCTATTTATCAGGAAATTACCGCCCCCAGTCACTGTCAGTCTATTTAGCAGGTAATTACTGCCCCCAGTCACTGTCAATCTCATTATCAGGTAATTACTGCCCCCAGTCACTGTCAGTCTATTTATCAGGTAATTACTCCCCCCAGTCACTGTCAGTCTATTTATCAGGTAATTATTGCCCCCAGTCACTGTCAGTCTATTTATCAGGTAATTACTCCCCCCAGTCACTGTCAGTCTATTTAGCAGCTAATTACCGCCCCCAGTCACTGTCAGTCTATTTATCAGGTAACTACTGCCCCCAGTCACTGTTAGTCTATTTATCAGGAAATTACCGCCCCCAGTCACTGTCAGTCTATTTAGCAGCTAATTACCGCCCCCAGTCACTGTCAGTCTATTTATCAGGTAATTACTGCCCCCAGTCACTGTCAGTCTATTTATCAGGTAATTATTGCCCCCAGTCACTGTCAGTCTATTTAGCAGCTAATTACCGCCCCCAGTCACTGTCAGTCTATTTATCAGGTAATTACTGCCCCCAGTCACTGTCAATCTCATTATCAGGTAATTACTGCCCCCAGTCACTGTCAGTCTATTTATCAGGTAATTACTCCCCCCAGTCACTGTCAGTCTATTTATCAGGTAATTATTGCCCCCAGTCACTGTCAGTCTATTTATCAGGTAATTACTCCCCCCAGTCACTGTCAGTCTATTTAGCAGCTAATTACCGCCCCCAGTCACTGTCAGTCTATTTATCAGGTAACTACTGCCCCCAGTCACTGTTAGTCTATTTATCAGGAAATTACCGCCCCCAGTCACTGTCAGTCTATTTAGCAGCTAATTACCGCCCCCAGTCACTGTCAGTCTATTTATCAGGTAATTACTGCCCCCAGTCACTGTCAGTCTATTTATCAGGTAATTATTGCCCCCAGTCACTGTCAGTCTATTTAGCAGCTAATTACCGCCCCCAGTCACTGTCAGTCTAATTATCAGGTAATTACTGCCCCCAGTCACTGTTAGTCTATTTATCAGGTAATTACTGCCCCCAGTCACTGTTAGTCTATTTATCAGGAAATTACCGCCCCCAGTCACTGTCAGTCTATTTAGCAGCTAATTACCGCCCCCAGTCACTGTCAGTCTAATTATCAGGTAATTACTGCCCCCAGTCACTGTCAGTCTATTTAGCAGCTAATTACCGCCCCCAGTCACTGTCAGTCTATTTAGCAGCTAATTACCGCCCCCAGTCACTGTCAGTCTATTTATCAGGTAATTACTGCCCCCAGTCACTGTCAGTCTATTTATCAGGTAATTATTGCCCCCAGTCACTGTCAGTCTATTTATCAGGTAATTACCGCCCCCAGTCACTGTTAGTCTATTTAGCAGCTAATTACCGCCCCCAGTCACTGTCAGTCTAATTATCAGGTAATTACTGCCCCCAGTCACTGTCAGTCTATTTAGCAGCTAATTACCGCCCCCAGTCACTGTCAGTCTAATTATCAGGTAATTACTGCCCCCAGTCACTGTCAGTCCATTTTTATCAGGTAATCACTGCCCCCAGTCACTGTCAGTCTCATTATCCAGTACTAAATTCCCCCAGTCACTGCCAGTCTCATTTTCAGGTACTTACTGCCCGCAGTCACTGTCAGTCTCATTGTCCAGTAATAACTTCCCCCAGTCACTGTCAGTCTCATTTTCAGGTAATCACTGCCCCCAGTCACTGTCAGTCTATTTATCTGGTCATTACTGCCCCCAGTCACTGTCAGTCTATCTATCAGCTAATTACTGCCCCCAGTCACTGTCAGTCTATTTATCAGGTAATTATTGCCCCCAGTCACAGTCAGTCTCATCATCAGGTAATAACTTTGCCAGTCACTGTCAGTCTATTTACAGGTAATTACTTCCCCCAGTCACTGTCAGTCTCATCATCAGGTAATAACTTTGCCAGTCACTGTCAGTCTCATCATCAGGTAATAACTTTGCCAGTCACTGTCAGTCTATTTATCAGGTAATTACTGCCCCCAGTCACTGTCAGTCTATTTATCAGGTAATTACTGCCCCCAGTCACTGTCAGCCTATTCATCAGGTAATTACTGTTCCCAGTAACTGTCAGTCTATCTATCAGCTAATTACTGCCCCCTGTCAGTGTCAGTCTCATTATCAGTTAATAACTTCGCCAGTCACCGTCAGTCGATTTATCAGGTAATCACTGCCCCCAGTCACTGTCAGTCTATTTATCAGGTAATTACTGCCCCCAGTCATCGTCAGTCTATTTATCAGGTTGTCACTGCCCCCAGTCACTGTCAGTCTATTTATCAGGTAATTACTGCCACCAGTCACTGTCAGTCTATCTATCTGATGATTACTGCCCCCAGTCACTGTCAGACTATTTATCAGGTAATTACTGCCCCCAGTCACTGTCAGTCTATTTATCAGGTAATTACTGCCCCCAGTCATCGTCAGTCTATTTATCAGGTTGTCACTGCCCCCAGTCACTGTCAGTCTATTTATCAGGTAATTACTGCCCCCAGTCATCGTCAGTCTATTTATCAGGTTGTCACTGCCCCCAGTCACTGTCAGTCTATTTATCAGGTAATTACTGCCACCAGTCACTGTCAGTCTATCTATCTGATGATTACTGCCCCCAGTCACTGTCAGACTATTTATCAGGTAATTACTGCCCCCAGTCACTGTCAGTCTGTTTCTCAGGTAATTACTGCCCCCAGTCACTGTCAGACTATTTAGCAGGTAATTACTGCCCCCAACACTCTCAGTCTATTTAGCTGGTAATTACTGCCCCCAGTCAGTGTCACTCTCATTGTCATGTAATAACTTTGCCAGTCACTGTCAGTCTATTTATCAGGTAATTACTGCCCCCAGTCACTGTCAGTCTCATCATCAGGTAATAACTTTGCCAGTCACTGTCAGTCTCATCATCAGGTAATAACTTTGCCAGTCACTGTCAGTCTATTTATCAGGTAATTACTGCCCCCAGTCACTGTCAGTCTATTTATCAGGTAATTACTGCCCCCAGTCACTGTCAGTCTATTCATCAGGTAATTACTGTTCCCAGTAACTGTCAGTCTAACTATCAGCTAATTACTGCCCCCAATCACTGTCAGTCTCATTCATCAGGTAATTACTGCCCCCAGTCACTGTCAGTCTATCTATCAGCTAATTACTGCCCCCTGTCAGTGTCAGTCTCATTATCAGTTAATAACTTCGCCAGTCACCGTCAGTCGATTTATCAGGTAATCACTGCCCCCAGTAACTGTCAGTCTCATTATCAAGTAATTACTGCCCCCAGTCACTGTCAGTCTATTTATCAGGTAATTACTGCCCCCAATCACTGTCAGTCTATCTATCATCTAATTACTGCCACCAGTCACTGTCAATCTCATTATCAGGTAACTCCTGCCCCCAGTCACTGTCAGTCTCATTATCAGGTAATAACTTCCCCCAGTCACTGTCAGTCTATTTATCAGGTAATTACTGCCCCCAGTCATCGTCAGTCTATTTATCAGGTAATTACTGCCCCCAGTCATCGTCAGTCTATTTATCAGGTTGTCACTGCCCCCAGTCACTGTCAGTCTATTTATCAGGTAATTACTGCCACCAGTCACTGTCAGTCTATCTATCTGATGATTACTGCCCCCAGTCACTGTCAGTCTGTTTCTCAGGTAATTACTGCCCCCAGTCATCGTCAGTCTATTTATCAGGTTGTCACTGCCCCCAGTCACTGTCAGTCTATTTATCAGGTAATTACTGCCCCCAGTCATCGTCAGTCTATTTATCAGGTTGTCACTGCCCCCAGTCACTGTCAGTCTATTTATCAGGTAATTACTGCCACCAGTCACTGTCAGTCTATCTATCTGATGATTACTGCCCCCAGTCACTGTCAGTCTGTTTCTCAGGTAATTACTGCCCCCAGTCATCGTCAGTCTATTTATCAGGTTGTCACTGCCCCCAGTCACTGTCAGTCTATTTATCAGGTAATTACTGCCCCCAGTCACTGTCAGTCTATTTATCAGGTAATTACTGCCCCCAGTCATCGTCAGTCTATTTATCAGGTTGTCACTGCCCCCAGTCACTGTCAGTCTATTTATCAGGTAATTACTGCCACCAGTCACTGTCAGTCTATCTATCTGATGATTACTGCCCCCAGTCACTGTCAGTCTGTTTCTCAGGTAATTACTGCCCCCAGTCATCGTCAGTCTATTTATCAGGTTGTCACTGCCCCCAGTCACTGTCAGTCTATTTATCAGGTAATTACTGCCCCCAGTCATCGTCAGTCTATTTATCAGGTTGTCACTGCCCCCAGTCACTGTCAGTCTATTTATCAGGTAATTACTGCCACCAGTCACTGTCAGTCTATCTATCTGATGATTACTGCCCCCAGTCACTGTCAGACTATTTATCAGGTAATTACTGCCCCCAGTCACTGTCAGTCTGTTTCTCAGGTAATTACTGCCCCCAACACTCTCAGTCTATTTAGCTGGTAATTTCTGCCCCCAGTCAGTGTCACTCTCATTGTCATGTAATAACTTTGCCAGTCACTGTCAGTCTATTTTTCAGGTAATTACTGCCCCCAGTCACTGTCAGTCTATTTATCAGGTAATAACTGCCCCCAGTCACTGTCAGTCTCATTGTCAGTTTATTCCTGCCCCCAGTCACCGTCAGTCTCATTATCAGATAATTCCTGACCCCAGTCACTTTCATTTTATTTATCAGCTAATTCCCACCCCAGTCACTGTCAGTCTATTTTTCAGGTAATTACTGCCCCCAGTCACTGTCAGTCTATTTATCAGGTAATAACTGCCCGCAGTCACTGTCAGTCTCATTGTCAGGTAATAACTTCCCCCTGTCGCTGTCAGTCTATTTATCAGGTCGTCACTGCCCCCAGTCCATGTCAGTCTCATTTTCAGGTAATTACTGCCCCCAGTCACTGTCAGTCTGATTATCAGGTAATAACATCCCCCAGTCACTGTCAGTCTATTTATCAGGTAATAACTGCCCGCAGTCACTGTCAGTCTCATTGTCAGGTAATAACTTCCCCCTGTCGCTGTCAGTCTATTTATCAGGTCGTCACTGCCCCCAGTCAATGTCAGTCTCATTTTCAGGTAATTACTGCCCCCAGTCACTGTCAGTCTATCTATCTGGTAATTACTGCCCCCAGTCACTGTCAGTCTCATTATCAGGTAATTACTGCCCCCAGCCACTGTCAGTCTGATTTTCAGGTAATCACTGCCCCCAGTCACTGTCAGTCTCATCATCAGGTAATAACTTTGTAAGTGACTGTCAGTCTCATTTTCAGGTAATTACTGCCCCAGTCACTGTCAGTCTCATTTTCAGGTAATTACTGCCCCCAGTCACTGTCAGTCTATTTATCAGGTAATTACTGCCCCCAGTCACTGTCAGTCTATTTATCAGGTAATTACTGCCCCCAGTCACTGTCAGTCTCATTATCAGGTAATTACTGCCCCCAGCCACTGTCAGTCTGATTTTCAGGTAATCACTGCCCCCAGTCACTGTCAGTCTCATCATCAGGTAATAACTTTGTAAGTGACTGTCAGTCTCATTTTCAGGTAATTACTGCCCCAGTCACTGTCAGTCTCATTTTCAGGTAATTACTGCCCCCAGTCACTGTCAGTCTATTTATCAGGTAATTACTGCCCCCAGTCTCTGTCAATCTATTCATCAGGTAATTACTGCCCCCAGTCACTGTCAGTCTATCTATCTGGTAATTACTGCCCCCAGTCACTGTCAGTCTCATGATCCAGTACTAAGTTCCCCCAGTCACTGTCAGTCTCATTTTCAGGTAATTACTGCCCCCAGTCACTGTCAGTCTATTTATCAGGTAATTACTGCCCCCAGTCTCTGTCAATCTATTCATCAGGTAATTACTGCCCCCAGTCACTGTTAGTCTATTTATCAGGTAATTACTGCCCCCAGTCACTGTCAGTCTATTTATCAGGTAATTACTGCCCCCAGTCACTGTCAGTCCATCTATCTGGTAATTACTGCCCCCAGTCACTGTCAGTCTCATTATCCAGTACTAAATTCCCCCAGTCACTGTCAGTTTTATTTTTCAGGTAATTACTGCCCTCAGTCACTGTCAGTATATTTTTCTGGTAATAACTTTGCCAGTCACTGTCAGTCTATTTATCAGGTAATTACTCCCCCCAGTCACTGTCAGTCTATTTATCAGGTAATTATTGCCCCCAGTCACTGTCAGTCTATTTATCAGGTAATTACTCCCCCCAGTCACTGTCAGTCTATTTATCAGGTAATTACTTCCGCCAGTCACTGTCAGTCTCATCATCAGGTAATAACTTTGCCAGTCACTGTCAGTCTATCTATCAGGTAATTACTCCCCCCAGTCACTGTCAGTCTATTTATCAGGTAATTACTGCCCCCAGTCACTGTCAGTCTATTCATCAGGTAATTACTGTCCCCAGTCACTGTCAGTCTATCTATCAGCTAATTACTGCCCCCAATCACTGTCAGTCTATCTATCAACTAATTACTGCACCCAGTCACTGTCAGTCTATCTATCAGCTAATTACTGCACCCAGTCACTGTCAGTCTATTTATCAGGTAATTACTGCCCCCAGTCACTGTCAGTCTGTCTATCAACTAATTACTGCACTCAGTCACTGTCAGTCTATCTATCAGCTAATTACTGCCCCCAGTCACTGTCAGTCTCATTATCAGTTAATAACTTCGCCAGTCACCGTCAGTCGATTTATCAGGTAATTACTGCCCCCTGTCAGTGTCAGTCTCATTATCAGTTAATAACTTCGCCAGTCACCGTCAGTCGATTTATCAGGTAATCACTGCCCCCAGTAACTGTCAGTCTCATTATCAAGTAATTACTGCCCCCAGTCACTGTCAGTCTATTTATCAGGTAATTACTGCCCCCAATCACTGTCAGTCTATCTATCAACTAATTACTGCCCCCAGTCACTGTCAGTCTATCTATCAGCTAATTACTGCACCCAGTCACTGTCAGTCTATCTATCATCTAATTACTGCCCCCAGTCACTGTCAGTCTATCTATCAGCTAATTACTGCACCCAGTCACTGTCAGTCTATCTATCATCTAATTACTGCCACCAGTCACTGTCAATCTCATTATCAGGTAATTCCTGCCCCCAGTCACTGTCAGTCTCATTATCAGGTAATAACTTCCCCCAGTCACTGTCAGTCTATCTATCTGATGATTACTGCCCCCAGTCACTGTCAGTCTGTTTCTCAGGTAATTACTGCCCCCAACACTCTCAGTCTATTTAGCTGGTAATTTCTGCCCCCAGTCAGTGTCACTCTCATTGTCATGTAATAACTTTGCCAGTCACTGTCAGTCTATTTATCAGGTAATTCCTGCCCCCAGTCACTGTCAGTCTCATTATCGTGTAATTACTGCCCCCAGTCACTGTCAGTCTGATTATCAGGTAATAACATCCCCCAGTCACTGTCAGTCTATTTATCAAGTAATAACTGCCCGCAGTCACTGTCAGTCTCATTTTCAGGTAATTACTGCCCCCAGTCACTGTCAGTCTCATTATCAGGTAATTACTGCCCCCAGTCACTGTCAGTCTATCTATCAGGTAATTACTGCCCCCAGTCACTGTCAGTCTCATTATCAGGTAATTACTGCCCCCAGTCACTGTCAGTCTATCTATCAGGTAATTACTGCCCCCAGTCACTGTCAGTCTCATTATCAGGTAATTACTGCCCCCAGTCACTGTCGGTCTATTTATCAGGTAATTACTGCCCCCAGTCACTGTCAGTCTCATTATCAGGTAATTACTGCCCCCAGTCACTGTCGGTCTATTTATCAGGTAATTACTGCCCCCAGTCACTGTCAGTCTATCTATCAGGTAATTACTGCCCCCAGTCACTGTCAGTCTCATTATCAGGTAATTACTGCCCCCAGTCACTGTCGGTCTATTTATCAGGTAATTACTGCCCCCAGTCACTGTCAGTCTCATTATCAGGTAATAACTTCGCCAGTTACTGTCAGTCTATTGATCTGGGAATTACTGCCCCCAGTCACTGTCAGTCTCATTATCAGGTAATTACTGCCCCCAGTCACTGTCAGTCTCATTATCAGGTAATTACTGCCCCCAGCCACAGTCAGTCTGATTTTCAGGTAATCACTGCCCCCAGTCACTGTCAGTCTCATCATCAGGTAATAACTTTGCAAGTGACTGTCAGTCTGATTTTCAGGTAATTACTGCCCCAGTCACAGTCAGTCTCATTATCAGGTAATTACTGCCCCTAGTCACTGTCAGTCTATCTATCTGCTATTTACTGCCCCCAGTCACTGTCAGTCTCATTATCAGGTAATTACTGCCCCCAGCCACTGTCAGTCTGATTTTCAGGTAATCACTGCCCTCAGTCACTGTCAGTCTCATCATCAGGTAATAACTTTGTAAGTGACTGTCAGTCTCATTTTCAGGTAATTACTGCCCCAGTCACTGTCAGTCTCATTTTCAGGTAATTACTGCCCCCAGTCACTGTCAGTCTATTTATCAGGTAATTACTGCCCCCAGTCTCTGTCAATCTATTCATCAGGTAATTACTGCCCCCAGTCACTGTTAGTCTATTTATCAGGTAATTACTGCCCCCAGTCACTGTCAGTCTATTTATCAGGTAATTACTGCCCCCATCCACTGTCAGTCTATCTATCTGGTAATTACTGCCCCCAGTCACTGTCAGTCTCATGATCCAGTACTAAGTTCCCCCAGTCACTGTCAGTCTCATTATCAGGTAATTACTGCCCCTAGTCACTGTCAGTCTATCTATCTGCTATTTACTGCCCCCAGTCACTGTCAGTCTCATTATCATGTAATAACTTTGCCAGTCACTGTCAGTCTATTTTTCAGGTAATTACTGCCCCCAGTCACTGTCAGTCTATTTATCAGGTAATAACTGCCCCCAGTCACTGTCAGTCTCATTGTCAGTTTATTCCTGCCCCCAGTCACCGTCAGTCTCATTATCAGATAATTCCTGACCCCAGTCACTTTCATTTTATTTATCAGCTAATTCCCACCCCAGTCACTGTCAGTCTATTTTTCAGGTAATTACTGCCCCCAGTCACTGTCAGTCTATTTATCAGGTAATAACTGCCCGCAGTCACTGTCAGTCTCATTGTCAGGTAATAACTTCCCCCTGTCGCTGTCAGTCTATTTATCAGGTCGTCACTGCCCCCAGTCAATGTCAGTCTCATTTTCAGGTAATTACTGCCCCCAGTCACTGTCAGTCTGATTATCAGGTAATAACATCCCCCAGTCACTGTCAGTCTATTTATCAGGTAATAACTGCCCGCAGTCACTGTCAGTCTCATTGTCAGGTAATAACTTCCCCCTGTCGCTGTCAGTCTATTTATCAGGTCGTCACTGCCCCCAGTCAATGTCAGTCTCATTTTCAGGTAATTACTGCCCCCAGTCACTGTCAGTCTATCTATCTGGTAATTACTGCCCCCAGTCACTGTCAGTCTCATTATCAGGTAATTACTGCCCCCAGCCACTGTCAGTCTGATTTTCAGGTAATCACTGCCCCCAGTCACTGTCAGTCTCATCATCAGGTAATAACTTTGTAAGTGACTGTCAGTCTCATTTTCAGGTAATTACTGCCCCAGTCACTGTCAGTCTCATTTTCAGGTAATTACTGCCCCCAGTCACTGTCAGTCTATTTATCAGGTAATTACTGCCCCCAGTCACTGTCAGTCTATTTATCAGGTAATTACTGCCCCCAGTCACTGTCAGTCTCATTATCAGGTAATTACTGCCCCCAGCCACTGTCAGTCTGATTTTCAGGTAATCACTGCCCCCAGTCACTGTCAGTCTCATCATCAGGTAATAACTTTGTAAGTGACTGTCAGTCTCATTTTCAGGTAATTACTGCCCCAGTCACTGTCAGTCTCATTTTCAGGTAATTACTGCCCCCAGTCACTGTCAGTCTATTTATCAGGTAATTACTGCCCCCAGTCTCTGTCAATCTATTCATCAGGTAATTACTGCCCCCAGTCACTGTCAGTCTATCTATCTGGTAATTACTGCCCCCAGTCACTGTCAGTCTCATGATCCAGTACTAAGTTCCCCCAGTCACTGTCAGTCTCATTTTCAGGTAATTACTGCCCCCAGTCACTGTCAGTCTATTTATCAGGTAATTACTGCCCCCAGTCTCTGTCAATCTATTCATCAGGTAATTACTGCCCCCAGTCACTGTTAGTCTATTTATCAGGTAATTACTGCCCCCAGTCACTGTCAGTCTATTTATCAGGTAATTACTGCCCCCAGTCACTGTCAGTCTATCTATCTGGTAATTACTGCCCCCAGTCACTGTCAGTCTCATGATCCAGTACTAAGTTCCCCCAGTCACTGTCAGTCTCATTTTCAGGGAATTACTGCCCCCAGTCACTGTCAGTTTATTTATCTGGTAATTACTGCCCCCAGTTACTGTCAGTCTATTTAGCAGCTAATTACCGCCCCCAGTCACTGTCAGTCCATTTATCAGGTAATCACTGCCCCCAGTCACTGTCAGTCCATCTATCTGGTAATTACTGCCCCCAGTCACTGTCAGTCTCATTATCCAGTACTAAATTCCCCCAGTCACTGTCAGTTTTATTTTTCAGGTAATTACTGCCCTCAGTCACTGTCAGTATATTTTTCTGGTAATAACTTTGCCAGTCACTGTCAGTCTATTTATCAGGTAATTACTCCCCCCAGTCACTGTCAGTCTATTTATCAGGTAATTATTGCCCCCAGTCACTGTCAGTCTATTTATCAGGTAATTACTCCCCCCAGTCACTGTCAGTCTATTTATCAGGTAATTACTTCCGCCAGTCACTGTCAGTCTCATCATCAGGTAATAACTTTGCCAGTCACTGTCAGTCTATCTATCAGGTAATTACTCCCCCCAGTCACTGTCAGTCTATTTATCAGGTAATTACTGCCCCCAGTCACTGTCAGTCTATTCATCAGGTAATTACTGTCCCCAGTCACTGTCAGTCTATCTATCAGCTAATTACTGCCCCCAATCACTGTCAGTCTATCTATCAACTAATTACTGCACCCAGTCACTGTCAGTCTATCTATCAGCTAATTACTGCACCCAGTCACTGTCAGTCTATTTATCAGGTAATTACTGCCCCCAGTCACTGTCAGTCTGTCTATCAACTAATTACTGCACCCAGTCACTGTCAGTCTATCTATCAGCTAATTACTGCCCCCAGTCACTGTCAGTCTCATTATCAGTTAATAACTTCGCCAGTCACCGTCAGTCGATTTATCAGGTAATTACTGCCCCCTGTCAGTGTCAGTCTCATTATCAGTTAATAACTTCGCCAGTCACCGTCAGTCGATTTATCAGGTAATCACTGCCCCCAGTAACTGTCAGTCTCATTATCAAGTAATTACTGCCCCCAGTCACTGTCAGTCTATTTATCAGGTAATTACTGCCCCCAATCACTGTCAGTCTATCTATCAACTAATTACTGCCCCCAGTCACTGTCAGTCTATCTATCAGCTAATTACTGCACCCAGTCACTGTCAGTCTATCTATCATCTAATTACTGCCCCCAGTCACTGTCAGTCTATCTATCAGCTAATTACTGCACCCAGTCACTGTCAGTCTATCTATCATCTAATTACTGCCACCAGTCACTGTCAATCTCATTATCAGGTAATTCCTGCCCCCAGTCACTGTCAGTCTCATTATCAGGTAATAACTTCCCCCAGTCACTGTCAGTCTATCTATCTGATGATTACTGCCCCCAGTCACTGTCAGTCTGTTTCTCAGGTAATTACTGCCCCCAACACTCTCAGTCTATTTAGCTGGTAATTTCTGCCCCCAGTCAGTGTCACTCTCATTGTCATGTAATAACTTTGCCAGTCACTGTCAGTCTATTTATCAGGTAATTCCTGCCCCCAGTCACTGTCAGTCTCATTATCGTGTAATTACTGCCCCCAGTCACTGTCAGTCTGATTATCAGGTAATAACATCCCCCAGTCACTGTCAGTCTATTTATCAAGTAATAACTGCCCGCAGTCACTGTCAGTCTCATTGTCAGGTAATAACTTCCCCCTGTCGCTGTCAGTCTATTTATCAGGTCGTCACTGCCCCCAGTCACTGTCAGTCTCATTATCGTGTAATTACTGCCCCCAGTCACTGTCAGTCTGATTATCAGGTAATAACATCCCCCAGTCACTGTCAGTCTATTTATCAAGTAATAACTGCCCGCAGTCACTGTCAGTCTCATTTTCAGGTAATTACTGCCCCCAGTCACTGTCAGTCTCATTATCAGGTAATTACTGCCCCCAGTCACTGTCAGTCTATCTATCAGGTAATTACTGCCCCCAGTCACTGTCAGTCTCATTATCAGGTAATTACTGCCCCCAGTCACTGTCAGTCTATCTATCAGGTAATTACTGCCCCCAGTCACTGTCAGTCTCATTATCAGGTAATTACTGCCCCCAGTCACTGTCGGTCTATTTATCAGGTAATTACTGCCCCCAGTCACTGTCAGTCTCATTATCAGGTAATTACTGCCCCCAGTCACTGTCGGTCTATTTATCAGGTAATTACTGCCCCCAGTCACTGTCAGTCTATCTATCAGGTAATTACTGCCCCCAGTCACTGTCAGTCTCATTATCAGGTAATTACTGCCCCCAGTCACTGTCGGTCTATTTATCAGGTAATTACTGCCCCCAGTCACTGTCAGTCTCATTATCAGGTAATAACTTCGCCAGTTACTGTCAGTCTATCGATCTGGGAATTACTGCCCCCAGTCACTGTCAGTCTCATTATCAGGTAATTACTGCCCCCAGTCACTGTCAGTCTCATTATCAGGTAATTACTGCCCCCAGCCACTGTCAGTCTGATTTTCAGGTAATCACTGCCCCCAGTCACTGTCAGTCTCATCATCAGGTAATAACTTTGCAAGTGACTGTCAGTCTGATTTTCAGGTAATTACTGCCCCAGTCACAGTCAGTCTCATTATCAGGTAATTACTGCCCCTAGTCACTGTCAGTCTATCTATCTGCTATTTACTGCCCCCAGTCACTGTCAGTCTCATTATCAGGTAATTACTGCCCCCAGCCACTGTCAGTCTGATTTTCAGGTAATCACTGCCCTCAGTCACTGTCAGTCTCATCATCAGGTAATAACTTTGTAAGTGACTGTCAGTCTCATTTTCAGGTAATTACTGCCCCAGTCACTGTCAGTCTCATTTTCAGGTAATTACTGCCCCCAGTCACTGTCAGTCTATTTATCAGGTAATTACTGCCCCCAGTCTCTGTCAATCTATTCATCAGGTAATTACTGCCCCCAGTCACTGTTAGTCTATTTATCAGGTAATTACTGCCCCCAGTCACTGTCAGTCTATTTATCAGGTAATTACTGCCCCCATCCACTGTCAGTCTATCTATCTGGTAATTACTGCCCCCAGTCACTGTCAGTCTCATGATCCAGTACTAAGTTCCCCCAGTCACTGTCAGTCTCATTATCAGGTAATTACTGCCCCTAGTCACTGTCAGTCTATCTATCTGCTATTTACTGCCCCCAGTCACTGTCAGTCTCATTATCAGGTAATTACTGCCCCCAGCCACTGTCAGTCTGATTTTCAGGTAATCACTGCCCCCAGTCACTGTCAGTCTCATCATCAGGTAATAACTTTGTAAGTGACTGTCAGTCTCATTTTCAGGTAATTACTGCCCCAGTCACTGTCAGTCTCATTTTCAGGTAATTACTGCCCCCAGTCACTGTCAGTCTATTTATCAGGTAATTACTGCCCCCAGTCTCTGTCAATCTATTCATCAGGTAATTACTGCCCCCAGTCTCTGTCAATCTATTCATCAGGTAATTACTGCCCCCAGTCACTGTCAGTCTATTTATCAGGTAATTACTGCCCCCAGTCACTGTCAATCTATTCATCAGGTAATTACTGCCCCCAGTCTCTGTCAATCTATTCATCAGGTAATTACTGCCCCCAGTCACTGTCAGTCTATTTATCAGGTAATTACTGCCCCCAGTCACTGTCAGTCTATCTATCTGGTAATTACTGCCCCCAGTCACTGTCAGTCTCATGATCCAGTACTAAGTTCCCCCAGTCACTGTCAGTCTCATTTTCAGGGAATTACTGCCCCCAGTTAATGTCAGTATATTTATCTGGTAATTACTGCCCGCCGTCACTGTCAGTCTCATTGTCCAGTAATTACTTCCCCCATCACTGTCAGTCTCATTTTCAGGTAATCACTGCCCCCAGTCACTGTCAGTTTATTTATCTGGTAATTACTGCCCCCAGTTACTGTCAGTCTATTTAGCAGCTAATTACCGCCCCCAGTCACTGTCAGTCTATTTATCAGGTAATTACTCCCCCCAGTCACTGTCAGTCCATTTATCAGGTAATCACTGCCCCCAGTCACTGTCAGTCCATCTATCTGGTAATTACTGCCCCCAGTCACTGTCAGTCTCATTATCCAGTACTAAAGTCCCCCAGTCACTGTCAGTTTTATTTTTCAGGTAATTACTGCCCTCAGTCACTGTCAGTATATTTATCTGGTAATAACTTTGCCAGTCACTGTCAGTCTATTTATCAGGTAATTACTCCCCCCAGTCACTGTCAGTCTATTTATCAGGTAATTATTGCCCCCAGTCACTGTCAGTCTATTTATCAGGTAATTACTCCCCCCAGTCACTGTCAGTCTATTTATCAGGTAATTACTTCCGCCAGTCACTGTCAGTCTCATCATCAGGTAATAACTTTGCCAGTCACTGTCAGTCTATCTATCAGGTAAATACTCCCCCCAGTCACTGTCAGTCTATTTATCAGGTAATTACTGCCCCCAGTCACTGTCAGTCTATTCATCAGGTAATTACTGTCCCCAGTCACTGTCAGTCTATCTATCAGCTAATTACTGCCCCCAATGACTGTCAGTCTCATTCATCAGGTAATTACTGCCCCCTGTCAGTGTCAGTCTCATTATCAGTTAATAACTTCGCCAGTCACCGCCAGTCGATTTATCAGGTAATTACTGCCCCCAGTAACTGACAGTCTATTCAGCAGGTAATTACTGCCCCCAACACTCTCAGTCTATTTAGCAGGTAATTTCTGCCCCCAGTCACTGTCA
Organism: Heterodontus francisci; assembly: GCF_036365525.1. Classification (NCBI taxonomy): domain Eukaryota; kingdom Metazoa; phylum Chordata; class Chondrichthyes; order Heterodontiformes; family Heterodontidae; genus Heterodontus; species Heterodontus francisci. The sequence continues at coordinate 27,114,737 of NC_090384.1, forward strand.
GTCTATTTATCAGGTAATTACTGCCCCCAGTCACTTTCAGTCTCATTATCAGGTAATAACTTCCCCCAGTCACTGTCAGTCCATTTGTCAGGTAATTACTGCCCCCAGTCATCGTCAGTCTATTTATCAGGTTGTCACTGCCCCCAGTCACTGTCAGTCTCATTATCGTGTAATTACTGCCCCCAGTCACTTTCAGTCTCATTATCAGGTAATAACTTCCCCCAGTCACTGTCAGTCTATTTATTAGGTAATTACTGCCCCCAGTCAGTGTCACTCTCATTGTCATGTAATAACTTTGCCAGTCACTGTCAGTCTATTTATCAGGTAATTACTGCCCCCAGTCACTGTCAGTCTCATTGTCAGGTTATTCCTGCCCCCAGTCACTGTCAGTCTCATTATCAGGTAATTACTGCCCACAGTCACTGTCAGTCTTTTTATCAGTTAATTCCTAAGCCAGTCACTGTCAGTCTCATTATCATGTAATTACTGCCCCCAGTCACTTTCAGTCTCATTATCAGGTAATAACTTCCCCCAGTCACTGTCAGTCTATTTATTAGGTAATTACTGCCCCCAGTCAGTGTCACTCTCATTGTCATGTAATAACTTTGCCAGTCACTGTCAGTCTATTTATCAGGTAATTACTGCCCCCAGTCACTGTCAGTCTCATTGTCAGGTTATTCCTGCCCCCAGTCACTGTCAGTCTCATTATCAGGTAATTACTGCCCACAGTCACTGTCAGTCTTTTTATCAGTTAATTCCTAAGCCAGTCACTGTCAGTCTCATTATCATGTAATTACTGCCCCCAGTCACTGTCAGTCTCATTATCGTGGAATTACTGCCCCAGTCACTTTCATTCTATTTATCAGCTAATTCCCACCCCAGTCACTGTCAGTCTCATTATCGTGGAATTACTGCCCCAGTCACTGTCAGTCTATTTATCAGGTAATTACTGCCCCCAGTCACTGTCAGTCTATCTATCTGGTAATTACTGCCCCCAGTCACTGTCAGTCTATCTATCTGGTAATTACTGCCCCCAGTCACTGTCAGTCTATTTATCAGGTAATTACGGCCCCCAGTCAGTGTCAGTCTCATTATCAGATAATAACTTCCCCCAGTCACTGTCAGTCTATTTGTCAGGTAATTTCTGCCCCCAGTCAGTGTCAGTCTCATTATCAGGTGATAACTTTCCCCAGTCACTGTCAGTCTCTTTAGCAGGTAATTACTGCCCCTGGTCACTGTCAGTCTCATTATCAGGTAATTCCTGCGCCCAATCACTGTCAGTCTCATTATCATGTAATTCCTGCGCCCAATCACTGTTAGTCTCATTATCATGTAATTCCTGCGCCCAATCACTGTCAGTCTCATTATCATGTAATTACTGCCCCTCAGTCACTGTCAGTCTATTTATCAGGTAATTCCTACCCCAGTCACTGTCAGTCTCATTGTCAGGTAATAACTTCCTCCAGTCACTGTCATTCTATTTATCAGGTAATTACTGCCCCTAGTCACTGTCAGTGTATTTATCACGTAATCACTTCCCCCAGTTACTGCCAGTCTATTTATCAGCTAATTACAGCCCCCAGTCATCGTCAGTCTATTCATCAGGTAATTACTGCCCCCAGTCACTGTCAGTCTCATTATCGTGGAATTACTGCCCCCAGTCACTTTCAGTCTCATTATCAGGTAATAACTTCCCCCAGTCACTGTCAGTCTATTTATTAGGTAATTACTGCCCCCAGTCAGTGTCACTCTCATTGTCATGTAATAACTTTGCCTGTCACTGTCAGTCTATTTATCAGGTAATTACTGCCCCCAGTCACTGTCAGTCTCATTGTCAGGTTATTCCTGCCCCCAGTCACTGTCAGTCTCATTATCAGGTAATTACTGCCCACAGTCACTGTCAGTCTTTTTATCAGTTAATTCCTAAGCCAGTCACTGTCAGTCTCATTATCATGTAATTACTGCCCCCAGTCACTGTCAGTCTATCTATCTGATGATTACTGCCCCCAGTCACTGTCAGTCTGTTTCTCAGGTAATTACTGCCCCCAACACTCTCAGTCTATTTAGCTGGTAATTTCTGCCCCCAGTCAGTGTCACTCTCATTGTCATGTAATAACTTTGCCAGTCACTGTCAGTCTATTTATCAGGTAATTACTGCCCCCAGTCACTGTCAGTCTATTTATCAGGTAATAACATCCCCCAGTCACTGTCAGTCTATTTATCAAGTAATAACTGCCCGCAGTCACTGTCAGTCTCATTGTCAGGTAATAACTTCCCCCTGTCGCTGTCAGTCTATTTATCAGGTCGTCACTGCCCCCAGTCACTGTCAGTCTCATTATCAGGTAACTCCTGCCCCCAGTCACTGTCAGTCTCATTATCGTGGAATTACTGCCCCAGTCACTGTCAGTCTGATTATCAGGTAATAACATCCCCCAGTCACTGTCAGTCTATTTATCAAGTAATAACTGCCCGCAGTCACTGTCAGTCTCATTTTCAGGTAATTACTGCCCCCAGTCACTGTCGGTCTATTTATCAGGTAATTACTGCCCCCAGTCACTGTCAGTCTCATTATCAGGTAATAACTTCGCCAGTTACTGTCAGTCTCATTATCAGGTAATTACTGCCCCCAGCCACTGTCAGTCTGATTTTCAGGTAATCACTGCCCCCAGTCACTGTCAGTCTCATCATCAGGTAATAACTTTGCAAGTGACTGTCAGTCTGATTTTCAGGTAATTACTGCCCCAGTCACTGTCAGTCTCATTATCAGGTAATTACTGCCCCTAGTCACTGTCAGTCTATCTATCTGCTATTTACTGCCCCCAGTCACTGTCAGTCTCATTATCAGGTAATTACTGCCCCCAGCCACTGTCAGTCTGATTTTCAGGTAATCACTGCCCTCAGTCACTGTCAGTCTCATCATCAGGTAATAACTTTGTAAGTGACTGTCAGTCTCATTTTCAGGTAATTACTGCCCCAGTCACTGTCAGTCTCATTTTCAGGTAATTACTGCCCCCAGTCACTGTCAGTCTATTTATCAGGTAATTACTGCCCCCAGTCTCTGTCAATCTATTCATCAGGTAATTACTGCCCCCAGTCACTGTTAGTCTATTTATCAGGTAATTACTGCCCCCAGTCACTGTCAGTCTATTTATCAGGTAATTACTGCCCCCATCCACTGTCAGTCTATCTATCTGGTAATTACTGCCCCCAGTCACTGTCAGTCTCATGATCCAGTACTAAGTTCCCCCAGTCACTGTCAGTCTCATTATCAGGTAATTACTGCCCCTAGTCACTGTCAGTCTATCTATCTGCTATTTACTGCCCCCAGTCACTGTCAGTCTCATTATCAGGTAATTACTGCCCCCAGCCACTGTCAGTCTGATTTTCAGGTAATCACTGCCCCCAGTCACTGTCAGTCTCATCATCAGGTAATAACTTTGTAAGTGACTGTCAGTCTCATTTTCAGGTAATTACTGCCCCAGTCACTGTCAGTCTCATTTTCAGGTAATTACTGCCCCCAGTCACTGTCAGTCTATTTATCAGGTAATTACTGCCCCCAGTCTCTGTCAATCTATTCATCAGGTAATTACTGCCCCCAGTCACTGTCAGTCTATTTATCAGGTAATTACTGCCCCCAGTCACTGTCAGTCTATCTATCTGGTAATTACTGCCCCCAGTCACTGTCAGTCTCATGATCCAGTACTAAGTTCCCCCAGTCACTGTCAGTCTCATTTTCAGGGAATTACTGCCCCCAGTTAATGTCAGTATATTTATCTGGTAATTACTGCCCGCAGTCACTGTCAGTCTCATTGTCCAGTAATTACTTCCCCCATCACTGTCAGTCTCATTTTCAGGTAATCACTGCCCCCAGTCACTGTCAGTTTATTTATCTGGTAATTACTGCCCCCAGTTACTGTCAGTCTATTTAGCAGCTAATTACCGCCCCCAGTCACTGTCAGTCCATTTATCAGGTAATCACTGCCCCCAGTCACTGTCAGTCCATCTATCTGGTAATTACTGCCCCCAGTCACTGTCAGTCTCATTATCCAGTACTAAAGTCCCCCAGTCACTGTCAGTTTTATTTTTCAGGTAATTACTGCCCTCAGTCACTGTCAGTATATTTATCTGGTAATAACTTTGCCAGTCACTGTCAGTCTATTTATCAGGTAATTACTCCCCCCAGTCACTGTCAGTCTATTTATCAGGTAATTATTGCCCCCAGTCACTGTCAGTCTATTTATCAGGTAATTACTCCCCCCAGTCACTGTCAGTCTATTTATCAGGTAATTACTTCCGCCAGTCACTGTCAGTCTCATCATCAGGTAATAACTTTGCCAGTCACTGTCAGTCTATCTATCAGGTAAATACTCCCCCCAGTCACTGTCAGTCTATTTATCAGGTAATTACTGCCCCCAGTCACTGTCAGTCTATTCATCAGGTAATTACTGTCCCCAGTCACTGTCAGTCTATCTATCAGCTAATTACTGCCCCCAATGACTGTCAGTCTCATTCATCAGGTAATTACTGCCCCCTGTCAGTGTCAGTCTCATTATCAGTTAATAACTTCGCCAGTCACCGCCAGTCGATTTATCAGGTAATTACTGCCCCCAGTAACTGACAGTCTATTCAGCAGGTAATTACTGCCCCCAACACTCTCAGTCTATTTAGCAGGTAATTTCTGCCCCCAGTCACTGTCAGTCTATTTATCAGGTAATTACTGCCCCCAGTCACTGTCAGTCTATTTTTCAGGTAATTACTGCCCCCAGTCACTTTCAGTCTCATTATCAGGTAATTCCTGCCCCCAGTCACTGTCAGTCTCATTATCGTGTAATTACTGCCCCCAGTCACTTTCAGTCTCATTATCAGGTAATAACTTCCCCCAGTCACTGTCAGTCTATTTATTAGGTAATTACTGCCCCCAGTCAGTGTCACTCTCATTGTCATGTAATAACTTTGCCTGTCACTGTCAGTCTATTTATCAGGTAATTACTGCCCCCAGTCACTGTCAGTCTCATTGTCAGGTTATTCCTGCCCCCAGTCACTGTCAGTCTCATTATCAGGTAATTACTGCCCACAGTCACTGTCAGTCTTTTTATCAGTTAATTCCTAAGCCAGTCACTGTCAGTCTCATTATCATGTAATTACTGCCCCCAGTCACTGTCAGTCTCATTATCAGGTAATTCCTGCCCCCAGTCACTTTCATTCTATTTATCAGCTAATTCCCACCCCAGTCACTGTCAGTCTCATTATCGTGGAATTACTGCCCCCAGTCACTGTCAGTCTATTTATCAGGTAATTACTGCCCCCAGTCACTGTCAGTCTATTTATCAGGTAATTACTGCCCCCAGTCACTGTCAGTCTATCTATCAGGTAATTACTGCCCCCAGTCACTGTCAGTCTATTTATCAGGTAATTACTGCCCCCAGTCAGTGTCAGTCTATCTATCTGGTAATTACTGCCCCCAGTCACTGTCAGTCTCATGATCCAGTACTAAGTTCCCCCAGTCACTGTCAGTCTCATTTTCAGGGAATTACTGCCCCCAGTTAATGTCAGTATATTTATCTGGTAATTACTGCCCGCAGTCACTGTCAGTCTCATTGTCCAGTAATTACTTCCCCCATCACTGTCAGTCTCATTTTCAGGTAATCACTGCCCCCAGTCACTGTCAGTTTATTTATCTGGTAATTACTGCCCCCAGTTACTGTCAGTCTATTTAGCAGCTAATTACCGCCCCCAGTCACTGTCAGTCCATTTATCAGGTAATCACTGCCCCCAGTCACTGTCAGTCCATCTATCTGGTAATTACTGCCCCCAGTCACTGTCAGTCTCATTATCCAGTACTAAAGTCCCCCAGTCACTGTCAGTTTTATTTTTCAGGTAATTACTGCCCTCAGTCACTGTCAGTATATTTATCTGGTAATAACTTTGCCAGTCACTGTCAGTCTATTTATCAGGTAATTACTCCCCCCAGTCACTGTCAGTCTATTTATCAGGTAATTATTGCCCCCAGTCACTGTCAGTCTATTTATCAGGTAATTACTCCCCCCAGTCACTGTCAGTCTATTTATCAGGTAATTACTTCCGCCAGTCACTGTCAGTCTCATCATCAGGTAATAACTTTGCCAGTCACTGTCAGTCTATCTATCAGGTAAATACTCCCCCCAGTCACTGTCAGTCTATTTATCAGGTAATTACTGCCCCCAGTCACTGTCAGTCTATTCATCAGGTAATTACTGTCCCCAGTCACTGTCAGTCTATCTATCAGCTAATTACTGCCCCCAATGACTGTCAGTCTCATTCATCAGGTAATTACTGCCCCCTGTCAGTGTCAGTCTCATTATCAGTTAATAACTTCGCCAGTCACCGCCAGTCGATTTATCAGGTAATTACTGCCCCCAGTAACTGACAGTCTATTCAGCAGGTAATTACTGCCCCCAACACTCTCAGTCTATTTAGCAGGTAATTTCTGCCCCCAGTCACTGTCAGTCTATTTATCAGGTAATTACTGCCCCCAGTCACTGTCAGTCTATTTTTCAGGTAATTACTGCCCCCAGTCACTTTCAGTCTCATTATCAGGTAATTCCTGCCCCCAGTCACTGTCAGTCTCATTATCGTGTAATTACTGCCCCCAGTCACTTTCAGTCTCATTATCAGGTAATAACTTCCCCCAGTCACTGTCAGTCTATTTATTAGGTAATTACTGCCCCCAGTCAGTGTCACTCTCATTGTCATGTAATAACTTTGCCTGTCACTGTCAGTCTATTTATCAGGTAATTACTGCCCCCAGTCACTGTCAGTCTCATTGTCAGGTTATTCCTGCCCCCAGTCACTGTCAGTCTCATTATCAGGTAATTACTGCCCACAGTCACTGTCAGTCTTTTTATCAGTTAATTCCTAAGCCAGTCACTGTCAGTCTCATTATCATGTAATTACTGCCCCCAGTCACTGTCAGTCTCATTATCAGGTAATTCCTGCCCCCAGTCACTTTCATTCTATTTATCAGCTAATTCCCACCCCAGTCACTGTCAGTCTCATTATCGTGGAATTACTGCCCCCAGTCACTGTCAGTCTATTTATCAGGTAATTACTGCCCCCAGTCACTGTCAGTCTATTTATCAGGTAATTACTGCCCCCAGTCACTGTCAGTCTATCTATCAGGTAATTACTGCCCCCAGTCACTGTCAGTCTATTTATCAGGTAATTACTGCCCCCAGTCAGTGTCAGTCTATTTATCTGGTAATTACTGCCCCCAGTCACTGTCAGTCTATTTATCAGGTAATTACTGCCCCCAGTCACTGTCAGTCTATCTATCTGGTAATTACTGCCCCCAGTCACTGTCAGTCTATCTATCTGGTAATTACTGCCCCCAGTCACTGTCAGTCTATCTATCTGGTAATTACTGCCCCCAGTCACTGTCAGTCTATCTATCTGGTAATTACTGCCCCCAGTCACTGTCAGTCTATTTATCAGGTAATTACGGCCCCCAGTCAGTGTCAGTCTCATTATCAGATAATAACTTCCCCCAGTCACTGTCAGTCTATTTGTCAGGTAATTTCTGCCCCCAGTCAGTGTCAGTCTCATTATCAGGTGATAACTTTCCCCAGTCACTGTCAGTCTCTTTAGCAGGTAATTACTGCCCCTGGTCACTGTCAGTCTCATTATCAGGTAATTCCTGCGCCCAATCACTGTCAGTCTCATTATCATGTAATTCCTGCGCCCAATCACTGTTAGTCTCATTATCATGTAATTCCTGCGCCCAATCACTGTCAGTCTCATTATCATGTAATTACTGTCCCCAGTCACTGTCAGTCTATTTTTCAGGTAATTACTGCCCCCAGTCACTTTCAGTCTCATTATCAGGTGATAACTTCCCCCAGTCACTGTCAGTCTATTTGTCAGGTAATTACTGCCCCCAGTCATCGTCAGTCTATTTATCAGGTTGTCACTGCCCCCAGTCACTGTCAGTCTCATTATCGTGTAATTACTGCCCCCAGTCACTTTCAGTCTCATTATCAGGTAATAACTTCCCCCAGTCACTGTCAGTCTATTTAGCTGGTAATTACTGCCCCCAGTCAGTGTCACTCTCATTGTCATGTAATAACTTTGCCAGTCACTGTCAGTCTATTTATCAGGTAATTACTGCCCCCAGTCACTGTCAGTCTATCTATCTGGTAATTACTGCCCCCAGTCACTGTCAGTCTATCTATCTGGTAATTACTGCCCCCAGTCACTGTCAGTCTATTTATCAGGTAATTACGGCCCCCAGTCAGTGTCAGTCTCATTATCAGATAATAACTTCCCCCAGTCACTGTCAGTCTCATTATCATGTAATTACTGCCCCCAGTCAGTGTCAGTCTCATTATCAGGTAATTCCTGCCCCCAGTCACTGTCAGTCTCATTATCGTGGAATTACTGCCCCCAGTCACTGTCAGTCTATTTCTCAGGTAATTACTGCCCCCAGTCACTGTCAGTCTATCTATCTGGTAATTACTGCCCCCAGTCAGTGTCAGTCTCATTATCAGGTAATTCCTGCGCCCAATCACTGTCAGTCTCATTATCATGTAATTCCTGCGCCCAATCACTGTCAGTCTCATTATCATGTAATTACTGCCCCCAGTCACTGTCAGTCTATTTATCAGGTAATTCCTACCCCAGTCACTGTCAGTCTCATTGTCAGGTAATAACTTCCTCCAGTCACTGTCATTCTATTTATCAGGTAATTACTGCCCCTAGTCACTGTCAGTGTATTTATCACGTAATCACTTCCCCCAGTTACTGCCAGTCTATTTATCAGCTAATTACAGCCCCCAGTCATCGTCAGTCTATTCATCAGGTAATCACTGCCCCCAGTCACTGTCAGTCTATTTATCTGGTCATTACTGCTCCCAGTCTCTGTCAGTCTGTTGATGAACGTAGAATTACTGCTCCCAGTCGCTGTCAGTCTATTGTTGATCCAAGAATAACTCCCCCCATTCACTATCATTCTATTAATGATCACAGAATTACGGCTTCCAGTCATTGTAAGTCGTTTAATCCCGAATTACTATTCCCAATTACTGTCTTTCCATTGGTGATCAGGGGATTCCCTTTCCCTGTCACTCTCAGTCTATTGATGTGCAGAGAATTACTGTCCTCAGTCACTGTCAATCTATTGATGACCTGAGAATTAATGATCCCAGTCACTGTCAGTCTATTTATCCGGTAATTACTGCCCCCCGTCACTGTCAGTCTATTGTTGATCAGGGGATTACTGTCCCCGGTCACTGTCAGTCTATTGATGTTCAGAGAACTACTATCCCTAGTCACTGTCAGTCGTTCGATGCTCAGAGAATCATTGTCCCCAATTACAGTCAGACAACTGATGATCATGAAATTACTGTTCCCTGTCACTGCCAACCTATTTATCAGGCAATTACTGCCCCAAGTCACTGTTCGTCTCTGGTCGAGAATTAACTAACTTGCACTTTGTAACTAGCTGAGACCCCGAAATACAAATAAAGGTAATATTTTTACTTATTCAAACCCTTCAAAACCTCACGCCACACTTATATCTTACATAGTCCTTTTTGATGGTGAAATACTTTTTGGTAACAAGTCACAAACTCCTCCCAGTTGCAATAGGTTGGATCATCCAGACTTATTAAATGTCAATATTTTCTTCACCGGCTTCTCTGAGCATTTCCAAGATGGACATCTGTGAATAATGTGATTTCCAGTGATCCTGTGGGTCCTTTATCCCTCTGCAAGCTTTAACTCTTAAAACAGGTTCATGTTTTCACCACCTTTTGCCGTATATCTTCAGATAACAGGCGTTTTCTCTCTCTCTCTCTCTCTGTCCAGCTGTCACCGCTGGGTGTCTTCACTTTCAGCTTGCATTGAGGATGTACTCTGATGGGTTCCCTTCCTGCAGCCTGTTTGCCTTCAAAATGTCTGTTAAATCTATCTGGACTCAGAATTCAATAGCTTATTGTTCAGCTCCAAAATGCAGAGACCAGAAATCTGGGTTCACAAAGCCACTCATGCCTTCCCATTGCCCCCAGGTATTCACACCTGCCCGATCCATTTGCAGTTCCCCAGTTACTGACTCTTTGTTTTACAATTCAAAGGTCTGGGAGGGCAAAACCCATTGTTCTTCAGGTGTTAGTGACAGTAGTCTCAGATTTTCAGAAGGCAGTCTTTAATCAGTGTTCTCTGTTGTCCTTGTAAACTTTCGCAGAGTGGAGGTGAGGTCACCTGACCTTCCAGACTCCATCTTGAACTTGTAAAAATCACAATTTTTAAGAGATATTCCTGTAACAAAGTCCAGCGTTCAGAATACCTTTCCCCTAAAAATAGAAACGTCATTACCGTAGAAATGATTTTTCTTACAACATAATCACATATAACATTGCAAACATTTTTATTATTATCATTTTACACTTTACACAACAAAGGTGACAACGATATTTTATATTTGTGTGATGTTTGCCTCCATTACATCTCTCATTTAATTCTGGACAGAACATCGGCAATTACATTGCTCTTTCCTGCGACGTGTACAATCTTTAAGGTAAACGGTTGTAACATTAGGCTCCATCAAAAGAATCTGGCGTTCTTGGATTTGAATCTTTCTAGAAACCTCATTGGATTATGATTGGTGTAACTGTTATTTTCCCTTTGCCGTTATTGACGTATACTTCCAAATTTTGAAACGCCTACACAAGGCCTAAAGCCTCCTTCTCAATGGTGGAATACTTCTTCTGGTGCTCATTCAGGTTTCTACAAAAATAACTGGTCATTCGATTCCGTTATTATCATCCTGCATAATACTGTTCCCACTTCTACCTCACTGGCATCAATCACCACTTTAAAAAGGCTTGCCAAAATCTGGTGCCGCTAGAATGGGTTCATTTATTAAACTGGCCTTTAACTTTTCAAATGCCACTTGACAGGATTCTCTCCATTGGATCTTCATGCCCCTTTTTTAGTAGAATTGTCAGTGGAGTTACTACTGTACTGAAGTTGGAACGGATTTCCGGTAGAACCCACACATCCCTAGGAAATGTAATATTTCCCTTTTTGTCTTGGGGACTGGAAAGTTGATTATCGCCTGAACCTCAGATTCCATAGTCAACACTTGACCTTGACCCACTACATGCCCTAAGTAGGTGGCCTTAGCCTTAGTAAACTTGCACTTTGCCAAGTTTACTACCAAATTAGCTGTCTCTAACCTGTCAGAGTCTTTGAATATTTAACATGGTCTTCCCAGTATACCAAAAGATTATCAAGGTACATAATGCAACAGTTCAGTTCAGCAATCATCTGATTGGTCAAACTCTGAAATGTGGCCAGTGATTTTTCATACCAAACGGCTTGACCTTTAAAAACTTCTGGTTTTGGTACTAGCACTGCTGGTGAACTGCAGCTACTTCGACTAGGTTCAATTATATTATTCTTTAGCATGTACTGAACCTCTTCTCTAACCTAAGCCAATTTATTAGGATTGAGTCAATAAGGGTTTAATATAGTTGTTCCCACATCAACCAGATAGTCAGACAAGTTCGACCTGGCTTGTCTGACATATGGCTTTAAACTCTTTTAACAGTTCAGCAATTAAGAAAGATAGTGCAGAATTGTATCTAGGTTTTCTAACACTTCTGTGTTTTCCAGTTTCACAGCAGGGGGCTCAATCTGAGAATGTTCAGTCTCTGCCCCTTCCTGCAATTCCTTAAAAGTAACACTATCCTTAACCTCCTCTTCTGTCACTTAACATGCATTTACTGGCTGACAAGGTGCACAGTCATGGTATCTTTTCAACATATTCACATGACACAGCCTTTGATTTTTTTTCCATCTGTCTGGGGTACTAAACAAATAGTTCACTTCACTAAGTTTCCTCTTAATGAAGTAAGGTCCACTGAACTGAGCTTTCAATGGTTCCCAGGAAAGGGCAACAAAACTAACATCTTGTCTCCAGGCTGAAAACTGCATGCCTTAGCTGTTCTATGCACTAGGGTTTTCATCACTGTTGAGAAATCTTGAGATATTTTCTGGCGATCTCACATGCTTTTGTGAGTTTCTCTTGAAATTCTGATACATAATCTAAGAGAGTAGTTACCTCTTCCGGTGCTAAAATCTCTCAATAAATTTAAGAGTACCCCTAACCTCATGCCCATGGATCAATTCAAATGGACTGAAACCAGTGGACTCATTTGGTGTGACCCTGGTGGCAAAGAATAAAAATTATAGCTCCTTGTCCCAATCATGACAATACTCAAAACAATAAGCCTTTCTTTTTAAGCTTTGATAATAGCTTTCCAAAGCAACTTGTGGCTGCAAATGATAAGTGGACAATTTGATCTGTTTCACTCCCAAATTAGTCATGATCTCTTCAAATACTCCTGAGATTAAATTTGATCCCTGGTCCAACTGAATTTCTTTTGGCAATCCATATTTAGTGAAAAACTGAATTAACTCCTCAATTACAATTCTCGCTGTGATCTTTTTCAAAGGTATTGCCTACGAACATACGAATTAGGAGCAGGAGTAGGCCACTCGGCCCTTCGTGCCTGCTCCGCCATTCAATAAGTTCATGGCTGAACTGATTACTTCACATTTCCACCTACCCCCGATAACCTTACACCCCCTTACTTATCAAGAACTCTGGAAACCTAGTGGAGAAATCCATGATGGTTAGGAGAAACTTGTGACCTGACTTAGTTGTGGATAAAGGTCCGATACAATCCACAAGAACCCTATTAAACAGTTTGTCAAAAGCAGTTATCGGTATCAATGGGGACTGGCTTAATCAAAGGCTGTGGCTTCCCAGCTACCTGGCATGTATAGCAAGTTCTGCAAAATTCAACCACATCGTTATGCAACCCTGGCCAATAAAAATGCTGACTCATTCTGGCTTGAGTCTTTTGAATACCCACATGACCTGCCACTAGGATCTCATGGGCAATTCTCAAAATCTCACTACGGTGCTTCAGGGGAACAACAACCTGATGAACTATAGCCCAATGCTTATCAGATAGCCTCTGGGGAGGTCTCCAATTTATCATTAGAATGTCATTCTTAATATAATAGCACTCAGGGACCTTTCAGCATCTGCCTCAGAGCACACCATTTGAGATAAACATCTCAAATCAGAGTCTGCCGGTTGTGCCTTAATGAAAGATGATCTGCTAAACAATTCAACATTGCTAGTCTTGGAGCCCTTTTCACCAACATCGTCATCCAAATCCTTGAAAAAGTCTCAGCCAACCAAGCACCTGAATTGTCCTCCACAACAACTGAATCTTTCTCATCTTGTTTAAACTTATGAGCTTGGGATCTCGTCACTACACAATCTGGGAATATTCCAGAAAATCCCTCCTGCAAAACTTCAATTTTAGCAACTTCAACTGGCTTTTCCAAAACTACTGGAGATGCCAATACCTTATCCCCAGCTAAATCATTCCCGAGCAACAAATCGACCTCTTCGATATGCAAATCCGGGATGATTTCACTGTTAATGGATCGGTGACTAAATCACATTGCAAATCAATCTTATGCATTGGAACAGATAAATGATCCCCCTCCATGCCCCACACCATGGCCTTTGCATTCATAGCACTATTTGGGGAAAGATCTACATCCTGATTGAGTGGTCTCTGTATCTCTAAGCAGCACAATCGGCTTGCCTGCTTCATCTGACAAATATGGGGACACAGTATCCCTGAGCACAAAGCTTTTATATCCTTTGGGACCTGACTTAAAATTCCTTATCCAGCATTGCCAAAGCCACTGGCTTGTCAACAGCCCCACCTACTGGGGCATCCTTTTCAGGACAGGCTTTTGGTAAACCCTCTAGAGCTATGGGTTTTCCCCTCAATTTCCAGCATTCTGCCTTTATATGCCCTCTTTTATTCCAGAAATAGCATGTTGGTCCTTCTGACTTAACCCTAGTCTCCTGATTATTTTTTTTACCACCCTGAGAGGTCCTGTATCCTTTCTCTCACTAAAATCTAATCTCTTCTTATTATCTATTCTTCTATCCTTCCAACTCCTTTGAAAATTCCAAAACTCGGGCCTGTAACTACTGCTTTTGTGGGTCAATCCATAGTCATCTGCCATTTCAGTGGCATTCCTTATTTTACCAACTTTATGTTGTTCTGGGTGGGACCTTATCCCTGAAGGGATGCTATTTTTAAATTCCTCCATTAGGATTACTTTTCCAAGGTTTTCAAAATCTTGTTCAATCTTCAGGGACCAGTAACAATGATCAAATATAATTTCCTTCTCTAGCAAATTCTATAAATGTCTGGCTCTGCTTCTTGAATTCCTGAAATTTTGCTTGTAAGCCTCTAGTACCAACTCATAAGCATTAAGAACTGTGGACTGTTCCTCTGAAAGTGTTGAGTATACCTATAAATTTTTTCCCACTAGCACACTTTGCAAAAAAATTGTCTAACTTTCCTTCAGTCATTGCCACTTAGTAGCAATTTTTTCAAAGGACACAAAGTACACTTCAACTTCTTCCTCACTGAATTTAGGCAATAAGTGAATAATATTCCTTGCCAAATCAAAACCACGAGTTGAATTGGCTTCATCCTCAAGCCTTCCTGTCATTCCCTGTTCGTGTAATCTGCATTTTTCTCAATCCAGTGCAAATTTCCTGGTTTCTCTTTCTTTTTGTAACTCTTTCATTTTTTTCCCTTTTGAGTTCAGGTTTTCTCATCTCAAATTGTAATTGTCTTTTTCCCTTTCCTTTTCTTTCCCTTCAAATTCAAGCTTTCTCAGTTCAAGTTGTAATTGTCTGTTCCTTTCTCTTCTCTTTTCTGTTCCCTTTCTTTTTCAAGTTCCAGTTGCCTCATTTGTGACTGAATTCTAGCTAACTCAATCTGAGCGCTACCAGGATTACCCTTTTCTTCCTCGAGGTTAAAACGCTGAGACAACACTTCAATAATTTCTGTCTTTTTGGCTTTTGAATTTAAACTAACCCCTACTTGCTCTGCTACAGCCTTTAACGCACTGTTAACTGCAATAAATCATTGAGAGTCAAATTGTCCCTTTCCACAAAGGCTTGAGCATCAAGGTAGACATGGTGACTTTTCCTTATGTGTATAACAAAAGTAATTGTGAAATCTTGCCAGTGTAAAACTCTGAAAAATTCCAGTGAACCCATTTTACAGCCTCTGAATTTGTATCCCAGCCCCCAATTTGTAACAACCTCAGAGAGATCATTAAGATGAAAATACAAGGTATGAACCCCTGGATCAATTTAATGAATTACCCAATAAGATTTCATGTTTTAAGACTTTTATTATAGAAACTAAACTAAAAGAAGTCCCCAATTAACTAAATAGTACTGCGTAAGTAGCTGAGACCCCAAGTTACAAATAAAGGTATTTTCTTTACTTATTCAAACACTTGAAAACTTCACACCATACTGATATCTTACACAATCCTTTTTGATGATGAAATACTTCGTGGTTACAAGTTACAAACTCCTCCCAGTTGCAATAGATTGGATCTCCCAGACTTTTAAAAAATCAATATTCTCTTCACTCACTTCTCTGAGCCTTTCCGACCTGGACATCCATGAATTATGTGATTTCCGGTGATCCTGTGGGTCCTTTACTTTTCCACAAGCGTGGACCATCAAAATAGATTCATGTCTTCACAACTTTTCGCTGTATATCGTCAGAGAGCAGGCGTCCTCTCTCTCTCACTCTGTCCAGCTGCCACTGCTGGGTCTTTGCTTACAACTTGCATTGAAGTCGCACTCTGATGGGTTCCCTTCTTACAGCCTGTTTGCCTTCAGAAAGTCTGTTAAATTTATCTGGTCTCGGAAGTCAATAGCTTATTGTTCTGCTCCAAAATGCAGAGACTGGAAGTCAGGGTTCACAAAGCCATTCAGGTCTATCCATTTTCCCCAGGTGTTCACACCTGCCCGTTCTATTTGCATTTTCCCAATTACTGACTCCTTGTTTTACAATTCAAAAGTCTGGGAGAGCAAAACCCGTTGTTTTTCAGGTGTTTGTGGCTGTAGTCTTTGTTTTTCAGAAGACAGTCTTTGATCAGTGTTCTCTGTTGTTCTGGTAACCTTTCACAGAGTGGAGGCGAGGTCAACTGACCTCCCAGACTCTAACTTGAACTTTTAAAAAAATCACAAATTTTAAGGCACAGCCATGTTATAAGGTCCAGAGTTCATAAACCGTCAGTTTATTGATTATCAGGGAATTACTGTCCCCAGTGACTATCAGTATATTGAGGATGAGGGAAATCGCTGCCCCAGTTACTGTCAGTCTATTGATTGGGAATTACTGCCCCCAGTTAGTGTCAGTCTATTGATCGAGAATTACTGCTCCCAGTTAGTGTCAGTTTGGTGTTGATCAGGGAATAACTGCCCCAGTCACTGTCAGTCTATTGATCAGGGAATTAGTGCCACAAGTTAGTATCAGGTTATTCAGTATCATGGAATTACACTCCCCTCGTCTTCCAGTGCAGTTGCTAACTGTTTCCTCTTGGTATAGATTAGTGCATTCTGTTTAACTCCACATTTCTCACTGAACCAGTCCTCAGTCAATATTGTTCCAAATCATTTTCTCATGTACTCCCATAATTTCTGTGAACTTTTCCTCATTTTACAGAGTGTACAATATCTCCAAAGAGGTAATGGCGGAGCTGAGCTTGAGGGCGAGATCAGGTGGGCTTGTATGAGATTAGGGTGAGGGTGGGTGGGGTGCAGGGTGTGGTACATGGCAGTGCTGGTGTGGAGTGTGGGGGTGGTCATAGAGTTTTGGGGTGGGATGGAGTGGCATAGGGATCTTTGTCTGAGGTAAGAATCTGGGGTGGGGTGTGGCTGCTGTGATGGTGGGGTTCGGGGGCTGGGCTGGGGCAGGGTAGTGGGTGGGGCTGGGCTGGGTGGTGTTAGAAGGCTGGGGCTGGGGTGCGAGTACTGGCCTGGTTTAGGGCTGGGGCTAGGGAGTTGGGTTGGGCTGTTTCAAGACAGAGAACGTTCCACCAGGCCTAGCAGGGCTAAGTGAAGTGCCTCCTGCTCCTGTGGCCCACCTCAGCTGGAGGTTTCACACCCACCTTGGAGGCCTCTTGCTTTTCCTGAGCTGATGGGAAAGGCTAAGCATTGGTTTGAAATACAATTGGGGCCATTTTGACTGAATAAGACTTCGAGTTTGATAAAGCATTGAGGCTGCTTCAGCCCCTCAGAAACTGGTGGCAGGCAGTGGGGTCACTGCTGGAACTGGGCAATAAAGCAGTCGCCTCTCAAATAAATCCCATTCCTGCCGGGCTGGGAGTGGTGCAATCAAACCCTGGCATTCCACTCACATCGTGTTCTCTGAGAGCTGAATAATAATAATAGCCGGAAATACTCTGCACAGAGAACAGGCGCGGCCCGTGCTGAGCTGACCTAATGCTGAAACCTCAGCCTCTTGCTGTGTTTTGGAGTTCAGCGCCGTGGGTCACTGAGGGTGGAAGAGATCAGGTGGTGGCAAAAAGCCAGTCTCCCACCAAAAGGCTAAAGGAAACTCTGTTTAAACATTGATACCACTTTCCTAATCCTTTGATTGGGTGGGATGGGGGTGGGAAGGATTATCTTTGATTCCAGTCAGTAATTGACTGGGCCATTGATTGTATGGAGTTGTTTTACTCACTAGCTAGTTAGCATTCCCTTGATAGTAAGGGTTAGGTCATGGTCCATCAGCTGTAATAGGGAGGGTTAGGTTTAAGATCCCATTTGCTCCGTTAATGAGGATTGGGTTCAAGGTTCATTTGTTTTAAAGGTGAATGTTAGGTTCATCCATTACATCTTAGTAGTAAGGATAGGTTCAGGTCCATTAGCTCTAGCAGCGAGGTGTGGGTTCAAGATCCATTCACTCCGATAGTGACAGTGGGGGTCAGGGTCCATTAGCTGTAATAGTGAAGGTTAAGCTAAAGGTCTATTAGCTCTCATAGTGAATGGTTGAGTTCCAAGTCCATTGAGTCTAATAGTGGATGGTTGAGTTCAGGGGCCTATTGGAGAGTTGGGGTCAGGTCCCCATTAGCTCCAATAATGCAGTGTTGAATTCTGGCAGTGTCTAGACACATACTTGAAGAACAGCTATTTGGCTGTAGAAGAGGGTGTCTGCACAACTACCTCCCACTAGTAATCAGCACAAAGAAGTGATGCTCTTTATGAGGCTGCTGGTGCAATTTCCAAGGTGTGAATGGTTTACCTGTAATTAATATGAAACAACATAACACTGGACAGTGAGCAGAAATAGGCTATTCCACCATATTGAAGTCAGTCCTTGCCAGTCCCCATCCATGCAGATGCCAATACTAGTGAGCAATGAGGAGTGGGAACTCTGTGTCCACTTTTCCCCTCCCCTAACTTGTATGGCGTTGCATGTGAGGAGGAGTCCCTTTGTACCTTTGTCAGCCACACATCCATGACAGAATGGGTGTAGACAAGGACCACTGGTCTCCCACTGCTATGCAACCCTTACATATACCTCCAAGGAGCTGGTAGTGCATATCAGCAGGCACACCCTGGGACCTCACCTCAGCTGGCGTGCTAGACTAAGTGAGGGGAACAGCAGTTTCACAAGATTCGGTATAAGGGGCGTTACCTTTTTCAAGGGCACAAAGCCTGGACTGGCAGCTGAGGCAGAAGAACTCACTATTCAGAGTCAATAGCTCAGAAGGTGCAACAGCAAAATGTGTGACACGTCTAGGGCAAAGTCATGAAGCTTAATGACAAATGGCCTTGGAAGAGTCAGGATACTCACCAAGTATTTACCCATAGTTAGTCATAGAATCTAGTTTAAGCAGTGATGTAGGCAAACCCGGGCCCCCTGTGGCGCTGTCTATTGTAAATAGGAACAGGGAAGAAGAGGACTTGCTAGGAAGTAGGAATGAGCAGATGAATGACGAGGGCAGCCCAAACTCAGAAGAATGGCTACCATCTGATGATGCTACTTTCAAACCCAGACAAGAACTCTTGAAAATCGGAACATGGAATGTCAGGACATTCGACCAGAGTGGTAAAATATACAACTGCATGAAAGATGTTAAGACTCAACATCGACATTTTAGGATTGGCAGAAGTTAGATGGACAGGATCTGGGAAAATAGACAAAGGAAAGTAGCTGATGATCTTCTCAGGTGGCAGAGAACATAAGAATGGAGTTGGAATAGTGATGACAAAGAAGGTAGCAAGAACCATGCAAGGATATTGACTAATATCAGAGAGAGTGATTATGGCAAAATTTAAAGGGAAGCCAATGAACATTAAATGTTTACAACTGTATGGGCTCACGCAGGATGAAGAAGTGGAAGTATTCTATGAGGAGGTGCAAAAAGCATTGAAGTATGTAAAGAGTGGAGACATCTTGATAGTCATGGGCGATTTGAATGCAAAGGTTGGCAAAGGGAGGCATGGAAATGTGGTAGGAGCTTATGGACTAGGAACGAAGAACAGCAGAGGTGAACGCCTGATACAGTTCTGTGAGGAAAACTACTTGGTCATATTGAATACACTCTTCAAACAACACCCAAGAAGACTGTACACCTGGAACAGTCCAGGAGATTTTTACAGAAATCCAATAGATTTTCTGATGATCAATGACAGATACAAGAAAAGCATCAAAAATGTCTTCACTTACCCAGGTGCAGACATCAATTCAGATCACTGCCTGCATGTAATGAAGATGAAGATCAGGCTGAAAATCCCAAAAAGGAATCCCATGAAAGATCAAGTCAACTTAGACAGACTGAGAGAGGAAGATGTGATGAAGATGTATGCTGCGCGGTTACTATCAAGTATGAAGCTTTACTTCAGGAAGAGACAGTGCAAGATCTTATTGAGGAGGAAACAACAGAAAAGCATTGGGAAAGGTTGAAACAGAGCATTAAATTCACAGTAACTGAGACGGTCCCTAAAAAAAAGAGGAAGAAACATCAAGAGTGGATGACTGATCAAATACTAGATATGATGGCGAAAAGGAGACAGAATAAGAACAATAAAGAAAAATATGGCAAAATAGAAAGACAGATAGGAGAGCTGGAGAAAAGGCACAATATAAGAGCATTGCATGAGAAAGTTAAAACACTGACAGACAATAAACGCCACAAATAGTGGCTGTATAAGGACCAAAGAAGGTAAACTTCTCTTTGAAAAAGCAAGGGTAGAGAAATGATGGAAAGAGTACATCAGTGAGCTGTATGACGATGAAGACAGAAGTGAATTGGTACCATCAGAGGGAAGAGAAGGACCAGTGATAATAGAGGTAGATATCAGTGCAGTGATCAAAAAGATGAAAGCAAAGAAAGCATCTGGAAGCGATAGAATGCCTAAAAGCCCTGAATGATGTTAACATTGGGAAACTGTCAGACCTCTGCAACAAAATTTACAGAGCAGGATTCATATCTGTGGATGTTATGCAGTCAGCGTTTATTAAGCTCCCAAAGAAACCAAAAGCCTAGAATGATCAGAGCACAGGAGAATAAGCCTCATGAGCCATGTGATAGAAATTATTTTGGAAAGAGATTATAGAAGCAGAGATAGATGACAGTCAGTCAGGACTCAGATCAAAGAAAGGAACAAGAGAGGGATTCTTTAACTTGAGAGTAATGATTGAAAGATATCTGAAAGTACAAGAACCAAAATAGACTATGAGAAGGCATTTGATAGAGTGTCCCATCAAAAAAGAATGGAGTGCTTAAACAAATTAGAAATTGACAGAGATGATAAAAGGATAATTCAGAATCTATATTGGAATCAACAGCAGTGATTAGACTTGATAGTGGCTTGTTAGACAGTTTCCCAATCAAAAGAGGAATGCATCAGGGATGTGTTATGTCCCCAAAACTGTTCAATCTGTATACTGAAGCTATCTTCAGAGACATAGAATATCTACCAGGTTGCAATATTGGTGGGTTGAACATTAGCAGCTTGAGATATGCAGATGACATTGCGCTGATTGCAGTCAGAAATGGTACTACAGGAAATTGAGAACAAAGTGGATGCAAGAAGTGTGTAATATGGATGAAGAATGAATGTGAAGAAAACAAAGACAATGGTGATGAGCAGGGACCTAACCCCGGAAGTGAAAACTGAAGTAAATGGACAAGTTCTGGAATAAGTGAAAAGGTTTACATATCTTGGGCAGATTATCACAGATGATGGGAGATCCAATTGTGAGATCCGAAGGAGAATTGAGATAGCCAAAACCAGCTTGTCAGAATGACAAAGAAACTGACCTAAATCTTAGGAAAAGAATGCTGAGGTGCAACATTTTGTCATCTATGTTATATGCTTCGGAGACATGGACAACCAACAGAGACTATTGATAAGCAGAATGCATTTGAGACAACGACATATTGGAGATGTTCTGCATATCCTACACAGACAGAAAGACTAATGAGGAAATGCTGGAAACAGTTGGAGAAAAGAGAAAATCAGTGCATAACATCAAAGAGAAAGATACAATACTTTGGTCAGATCATTAAAGCAGAAGGGAGTCAGACAATTATTGGAAGGAAAGATCAACGGAAAACGTAGGAGAGGGAAGCAGAGAAGAAAATGGATGACAAATATAATGGACTGGATGCAGTTGGCCTATGCAGCATGTGTAAGGACAGCACAGGACAGACAGAGGTGGAGATCCATGGCAATCAACCTTCTAGGAAGAAGATGACACCAACGAACCAATGAATGAACAAACTTGCAGTATCAATTTCATTCCCTTGTACAACAAAGAGACCAAACTTGGGCCCTTTCTGTCTGTAAGGCTCCCTATCACAACCAGATGATGCATCTTTGACTAATCATCGGCTAACAGACCTAATAGACCCTTGATCCAAACATCCAATATCAGGACTAATGGACTCTTGATCCAAACATCCACTTTCAGACCTAATAGGCCCTTGATCCAACCATCCACATTCAGAGCTAATGGATCTTTGACCAACCATCTATTTTCAGAGCTAATAGATCCTGAATCCAGACAGACATTATTCGAGCTAATGGACCTTTGACCCAACCATTCACTATTGGATCTAATGGACCTTGGACCAAAGCATCAACTATCGGAGCTAATGGATGTTTGACCAAAGCAGTCACTATTGGGGTTAATGAACTACTGACCAAACTACTCACTTTCAGAGCTAATGGACCTTGACCCAATCATTCACTTTTGGATCTAATGGACCTTTGACCCAACCATCCAAGATCAGAGCTAATGCACTGATGACCCAAACATTCACTCAGGGCTAATGGACCTTTGACCTAACCATTTACTATTGGAGCTAATGGACCTTTGACCCAATCATTCACTATTGGAGCTAATGGACCTTTGACCCAACCATTCACTATTGGAGCTAATGGACCTTTGACCTAACCATTCACAATCAGATCTAATGGATCTTTGACCCAACCATTCACTATCAGATCTAATGGACCCTTAATCCAACCATTCACTATCACAGCTAATGGACCTATGACCAACCATCGACTATTGGAGCTAATGGACCTTTGATTGAACCATCCACTGTTGGAGCCAATGGATTCTTGACCCAATGTTCATGTCAGGGCTGTTAGGCTCCTGAATCGAATACTCTTTGAGTTATCGGAGCTACAATTTTTGGGCTGCATTTGTAGGAGCATTTTTAAACTTCTTGGCACTTTCTTTTTGTAAATATGCACATTGCAAGTTCACAGTAATGGGCTAAGTGAAAATATAACAAAGGATGGGCCATTATCTAACAGCGTATCATGATCCCAAATCTCCAGACAGGGCAGTTCATGCAGTTTTATGTAAATTCTTAATTAATCTGCATAAAATTGATCACTGTCTTTAGGCCGATGTTAATCTGTGGCACAGTGAAAACACTAGTCAGGAATTTACACATCTCTTTGTTTTTAGACCCAATGATTAGAGACCAAATGATGATACTCCTTTAAACATTTCTGTTACTGTATTCGAAGGAAAACATATTGGTCCTGAATACCCACGATGTCACTTTATCACTGTATTCTAGGCCCTAGGCTCAGACCTAGGAATGCATTGTTGGAGATGCTGAGGAAATACTGTCGTTGCCTAATAGGGTAGAGACTTGACAGAAGGGATCTCCGTCCCTTTATCTATCTGACTACACCTTCTGCCCCACCACCCCCCACCTTTGGTATGTTATTTAGACAAATTGAGAACTGGCGCAATATTGAGGGGCATGGTGTCATATTTTGTTTATATTGTTGGGATCAGGTGTGGAAGTCCAGGATCTTAGTGGGAGGTGATGTGCATGGATTGCAGAATGCTCCATAATGGATGGCTCTGTAGCTGAATTACTTTATGTTAATGGAATTGAAATGAGTTATCAAAGCAAAGTGGTGCTGCATTAGGTAGAAATGAATGGGAGACCAGAATAGCGAGTCAACCTTCCTGTTCAGGTAATGTTGAAATCAAGATAGGAGGGGTGTTCGAGTACCTCACTGTCAGCTCAGCCTTCTGATGAGAGGACAGCATTTTAATTTTTGCATTGTTGTCATTGTTGTAATTTAGGAAATGCAGGAGCCAATTTGCACACAGCAAGGTCCCAGAAAGAGTAATGTGATAATGAACAGATAATCTGCACTGTTGCATTGGTTGAAGGATAAATATTGGACAGGGAGAACCCTACTCCTCACCTTCGAATAGTGCAATAGGATCTTTTATGAGAGAGCAGACAGAGCCTTGGTTTAATGCCTCATCCACCTTTGACAGTGCAGCACTCCCTTAATACTGCACGGGAGTGTCAGCCTGGATTGTGTGCTGACTCAACGCAAGCATGCTACCACTGAGCTACAGCTAGTAGATTGAGCAGAAGATGCATCTACCTCTACCCTGCCACCGGGTTGGAATTTTTGAGGCAAGTTAGATGGGGCTGAAAGCCCAGCAGATCCAGTGCCATTGCAAATTTTAACCACTGTTTGTCACCATACCTGAATTCCACCTTCCCAAGCCGTCTGGAATTTCTGGGCTGATACTCGTGCCCATGGTTGTGAGTGTTAGCTGAAGACAGATTCTGTAATTAGGAATATTGTGGTCGACACTATTTTCCAGCCTGAATTAGTAACGTTTTTCCAGCCGAACTGCAGGACTACTTCTCTACATTCTCCAGCACAAACGGTTTGTTTTTTCAAAATTTATTGAAGATAAGCTGTAGAACAAATTTCAAACAATTGATTGAGGTAATGTTTCTTTTGAATGTTTTTTTTTTCCAGAGGGGCTCTGTTTGGGTGAGTGAAGGAGAGAAACAAACCCATATCAAGCGGGTAATTTAAACCTAACCTGCCTGACAGGATCGGATCGGGTATCCATTTGATACCCTGTCCAATTTTACTCTCCAATGAAAGCAAGAAGGACTTGCATTTCTATAGCATCTTTCAGAACCTCAGGATGTTTCAAAGGGCTTCCCAGCCAGTGAAATACTTATTGAGTCCAATCACTGTTGTGATGTAATAAACACGGCAGTCAATTTTTGTGCACAGAAATGTGATAGGGACCAGGCAATCTGTTTTATTTTCGTGATGTTAGTTGATAAATAAATATTGACCAGGACATTGGGGAGAACTTCCCTGCTCCACTTTGAATAGTGTCATGGGATCTTTTTATGTCCAACTGAGAGGGCAGACAGGGCCTCAGTTTCAGAAGGACAGCAATGCAGCACTCCCTCAGTACTGCACTGGAGGGTCAGTCTGGATTCTATGCTCGAGTCTTTGGAGTGGGTCTTGAACCCAAAACCTTCCAACGCAGAAGTGAGAATGTTACCCACTGAACCATGGCTGACACAGTGGAGAGTAAAATCAGGCAAGGTGTATGTCCTGAACACACCCTGTTCTGTTGCCAGTGGGTTAGGTTAAGATGATCCTCCAAATGTGACAGTGCTGATTATACAACAGTGAACTGTATTTTATTGTCAGATTTTGACCTATCTATTAGTGGGAAAGTCAGATTGTCTCTCTCTGCAGTGTAGTCCAGACACCTTCACGATTTGCTGGCTATCTGAGATGCCTATTAGAACAGCTGAAGTCAAAGCAGAACTTCCTCCCCAATAATACAACTCAACTCCAAATCATAATCGTCATCTGACTGGGCAATGTGTCCTAACAATGTGTCCTTTAAATTCATTTTGTTTTCAATAGTTATGTCAAAATTAAGTTAAACAGCAACTGACCAGAAATGGAAACATCAGCAGACAGTAACATTATCAAAACATGTTCCTTATCTTCGGATGATTTTTCAAACATGCCCTCAGTATATTTAATATTTAATTTTTAAGCGGAGATGTTCAGCTCAGAAAGCTGACAAGAAGGGCTAGTAACAGTGACAGCTCATTTCCTCGGTAAACTTCAGGAAACATTGTACCATATGAAAGAAACATTTATAATTTTAAAAAATTCATTTCTGGGTTGTGCACAAGGCAAGGCCTACATTTATTGCCTATCCATAATTGCTGTTAAGAAGGTGGTTTTGAGCTGCTTTCTACAACCACGACAGTCCATGTGGTGTCAGTATACGCACATTACTGTTAAGGAGGCAACTCCAGGATTTTGACCCTGCAACAGTGAAGGAATGCTGATATAGTTCCAAGTCAATATAGTATGTGGCTTGGAGGGGAACTTGCAGGTGATGGTGTCCACATACATCTGCTGCCCTTGCCCTTCTAGGTAGTAGAGGTCGCGGGTTTTGGAGGTGCTATTGGGGAAGCCTTGGCGAGTTGCTGCAGTGCTTTTTGTAGATGATATAGACTGCAGCCACATTGCGCCAATGGTGGAGGGAGTGAGTGTTTAAAGTGCTGGATGGGGTGCTGATTGAACAAGCTGCTTTGCCTTGGATGGTGTTGAGCTTCTGGGTGTTGTTGCAGCTGCACTCATTCAGGCTAGTGGGGAGTATTCCATCACACTCCTCACTTCTGCCTTGTAGATGGTGTGCAGGCTTTGGGGAGACAGGAGGTGAGTTACTCGCTGCAGGATAGCTAGCTTCTGACCTGCTCTTGTAGCCATAGTATTTATATGGCTGGTCCATTTCAGTTTCTGATCAATGGTAACTCCCAGGATGTTGATGGTGGAGGAGTCAGTGATAGTAATGCCATTGAACTTCAAGGAGGGTGTTTAGATTTTCTTTTGTTAGGGATGGTCACTGCTTTGCACTCGTATTATGCACATGCTACTTGTCACTTATCAACCCAAGCCTGGTGTTGTCCAGGTCTTGCTGCATGTGGGCATGGACGGCTTCAGTATTTGAGGAGTTATGAATGGGACTGAGCACTGTGTATTCATCAGCGAATATGCCCATTTCTGGCTTTATGATGAAAAGAAGGTCATTGATAAAGCAGCTGAAGGTAGTTGGAGCTGGGGCATTGTCCCGAGGAACTCCTGCAGTGATGTCCTGGGACTGAGATGATTGACCTCTAACAACCACAACCATCTTCCTTTGTGCTAGGTATGTCTCCAACCAGTGGAGAGTTTTACCCCAATTACAATTGACTCCAGTTTTGGTAGGGTTCCTTG
Source organism: Heterodontus francisci (assembly GCF_036365525.1). NCBI lineage: Eukaryota > Metazoa > Chordata > Chondrichthyes > Heterodontiformes > Heterodontidae > Heterodontus > Heterodontus francisci. The sequence goes on from NC_090384.1 coordinate 27,141,252, forward strand.
ATGCCACACTCAGTCAAATGCTGCCTTGACATCTAAGGCAGTCACTCTCACCCCATGAGTTCAGCTCTTTTGTCCATGTCTGGAGCAAGGCTGTAATGAGATCAGGAGATGAATGGCCCTGGCAGAACATAAACTGAGCATCGGTGAGCAGGTTATTGGTAAGTGCCACTTGATAGTAATGGTGACAACAACTTCCATCATTTTATTGATGATTGAGAATAGACCGATGGGGTGGTAATTGTCCAGGTTGGATTTGTCCTGCTTTTTGTTGACTGGACATACCTGGGCAATTTTCCACTTTGTCGGAGAGATGCCAGTGTTGTAACTGTACTGGAACAACTTGGCTGGGGGTGCAACTAGTTCTGGAGCACAAGTCTTCAGTACTACAGCCGGGATGTTGTCAGGGCCCATAGCCTTTGTTGTACCCAGATTATACGGGAAAGAAGCAATGAAATGGTTATAGTAAGGGAGAGACAATTGCCTTTTACCCCTGAGTACTATTACTGTGGATGTATCAGTATAAAATAACATAGCTGTATAACTTCAAACAGTATAAACAGGTGTAGCAGCCTGAACGTCAAGTTCCTTTTGGCCTGTATGGGTCAGTTGTCTGTGATAACACTGGGTGTGGGTATGAAATGAGATTGAACAGAAGTAGTAAGACTGTGGAGGTTCCATTTTGTGTTCCCAGATGTGAAGACAGAGTGCAGGCACCATGGAGTCTTTCAGAAGGCGGCAGGTGGGCGCTACCAACTGGACTTCCAGGCTGCAAAAGATCTGTGCCAGTCCCTTGGAACCACCCTAGCAACACTGGGACAATTGAAGAGGGCCCAAACAGCAGGCTACGAAACCTGCAGGTAAAGAGAGTGAAAGCCTTACAAAGTGGAAGAAGGATGATCTTTATTACAGGACAGCAGACTGGAATAGATAGTCCACCCCCTGATGGCAGAGAAAGGCACCGTTATCAACTAGATATCTTTTCATAAAAAAGCAGGGTTCATCAGACTGAGCCAATGATTCATGACTCAGGTTGTCAACTCTGATAGGTTTCTTCGCATGACCCACATTTTCCAAAGCAGTGTAACAGGCTTTTGGCCTGCAGGAGCTCAACTGTGTACAAGTCAGGAGATAGTGCACAAACCCCATGCAGAAGGGATAATCAGCAGAATATTCTTGAGGTTGTTTTTTCTATCCCTCGTGAGCTTGCCTGCTCTGGGTTTCTCCAGTTGTAAGAAGTCTCAGTGCCCCTCTCACTGCTGATTATCTCATCCAATCAAAAAAATACTAACTACCTTTTGACAGGACCCTTTTATTACAGTAAAATCTTTTTAAAGAGGGATCTCCCCCTTCTATCAAGATCCCTTTTAAAGTGGATATACCCCACCATCAGGATCCCTTTTTAAAGAGAATCATCCCACCATCAGGATCCCTTTAAAAAGGAAGTTACCCTTTATAATGATGGGCGTTCCACCATGCCCATTGTATTAAGAAGCAGTCTCCCCATCAAAACCCTTTGAGGTCACTTCTGTCAGTGTATGGGAAGCAATATTTTCTGGGACCCCTTACTCTTGTTACAAGCACACTGGAGTGGGATAAAAGAAAAGAGTGTAGAAGTATAGAGAGAGACTATGGGCTGGATTTTACCTTAGGTGGACAGGAATTCGTCACCGACGTAAAGGTCAGTGGCGAACCTGCTTTCGCCTTGTCCGGCGATCCGTCCCACATTTTACGGGTCCCCGGGCTTTAATTGTCCCGAGGCAGGACTTCCACACACCTGAGGGAGGAAGTCCCACCTCAGTGTGCTGCTGGCCAATTAACGGGCCGGCAGTTCTCATTCCCAGCAGCGCCACCGGGAGCGGTGGCCACTGGTGGGACTGCAGCCCAGTTGATGCCATGGAGCAAGGAGAGAAGGTAAGTTGGGCATGCCTCATCAGTGAGATCGGTCATGCCCTGGTGAGGCTAGAGTGGTCGTTTGGGGGGGAGGGGGCGTCTTGGGTTCCGTGGATGAGTTGGGAGGTGGGGGCGGCCCTCAATTGGGCACTCTGTGCCCGACTGCCATGACCCCCCCACGCCTGCGCACGGAAAGTTCGGCAGCTATCGCTGGGCAGACTTTCACGTCCCCAGAATGCCCACTTGCCATGGGTAAAATACCATTAAGTGGCCACTTAAGGGCCTTGATTGGCCTCGGGTGGGCGGGCCGTTTTTCCACCCCTCCCCCTCCACCGACCGCTGTAAAGTTGATTGGAGGCAGGAGCGGGGCAGGTAGGCCTCCCGGAGCCTCCCGCTCAATTTTCTGCCACCTCCATCCTCCCCCACGCCACGATCCAACCCACTGGGCAGCATAAAATTGAGCCCAGAGAGAGAGAGAAAGTTTTCAGGCTGGTTCTGAGTGACAGCAGATGATTCCACAGGTGTACCCTCTCAGAACAAGGTTAAAACTGCCCTAAATGCATTCAGTTATATTCACTAGGCTGGGAGACTCACCACATGTGGGAAAGCTCATTTTCCCTTAGACTCTCAACCAACAGATGGAGAAGACTTTGATCACATCCATTTAGGTTCCGCTAATCTGAATGCTGAGACCTGCTGCCCTTATTGATGCTCTACTCTTTGATCTGCTTTGCATTGCTCCACAGATACGGGTGGATTCAGGGTGGTTTGATTGCCATCCCTCGAGTGCTTGCTCACCCTGTTTGTGGAAAAAACTTTCAAGGGGTCCTCACCATTCAAAAGCTGCTGACCAAAAAGTACGATGTGTTCTGTTTCAATGTGACAGGTATGTAACATTTCCTTCTAAAATGATGGATAAAATGCTCCGGGTGGGCAATTCCCTCATTATAAAGAGATCTGATGGGAATCTTCCTTGTTATAAAGAGCTGATGGAGACTCCCTAGTTATAAAGGGATCTGATGGGGACACTCCCTCTTGAAGAAGATTTCTAATGGAAACCCTGGTTATTAAGATATTTGATGGGAGTGTGCAGTTATTATCAAATACTTTTAATTGATTGATTTTTCTAACATTCAGAATATGAAAATTGTGGCTCTGAGATTTCATCAATGCAGAATCCTGCTGAGCAAAGGACAACCAGAATTAGCAACCTTCCCACCACCACAGGGAAAAGCACAAAGAGAAGTTTACAGACTATTACAGGTACCTCTGGAGTTCACTGTTCTCTCTCAGCTATTCCTGGATTCTCTGTATCGGTAACTGCATCTATTTTTACAGGAGATCCTTCTACACTGAAAACATCTCAGGAGATAACTGGAAATTTGCTTTTGATTGCACAATTGGCTGTGCTTTCCTAAAACATCTAAATCATGGAACATAATTTCTCAGTGAGTTGCAAAACTAAATTGTACAGGAGGGCAGTCACCATGGACTCACATTGATCTGCAGTGTGTGAAACAGTAATGGTCATTACAGACTCACATTGATCTGCTGTGTGTGATACAGTAGTAGTCATTACAGACTCACATTGATCTGTATGTGAAACAATAATGGTCATTACAGACTCGCATTGATCTGCATGTGAAACAGTAATGGTCATTGTTAGTGGGAATGAATCTAGAAGAATCACTCGACACTCAGGTCTGCTCCAATGTCAAACAGTTTATTTAGTTACGCCAGTGGGGGAGCAGGTCACTGGGCTGTCCAGATGCCTCTCCACTGAACAAAGGAACATCATCCATACTTATACATTTTCAAACATTTACTCAGCCCATCCCGGCCGGACATGGTCCAATCACAACGATTATCGATTATATACATTGATTATTAGAGCCAATAGAAGCGGTTACTAGGCATAGAGGGGCTGCATGACCGGCCCATACACAGATAGGGGATTACTCATGATGTTTTCACCTCATTACAGGCTAGCACCTTTGTCAGCATTCCACAAGGGTGTCTGCTTTTCATTTTAATTAGCCTTTTGTTTGAGATTGGATTACTCAGCTCCTGTGGAATGTGGTCAAGTTAACTGAGCCCCATGGTGCTTTGCAACCTCCTCACTGTTCACTAATATTATATGTTACTGGTTACTCAAATAATATTTAAACATTATGATATTTACGGCAGGTGCCTCTGCGCTTGGGAATACCCTACAACAGTCATTACAGACTCACATTGATCTGTATGTGAAACAATAATGGTCATTGCAAACTCGCATTGATCTGCGTGTGAAACAGTAATGGTCATTGCAAACTCGCATTGATCTGTGCGTGAAACAATAATCGTCATTACAGACTCGCATTGATCTGCGTGTGAAACAGTAATGGTCATTGCAAACTCGCATTGATCTGCTGTGTGTGATGAGCATTATTGGTCATTACAGACTCACGTGATCTTGCTGTATGAGTAATGGTCATAATTATTGTCCAATTTCTCCATGGCCTGATGCCTGCATTTCTTTGTAATCTCCTCCAGCCCCACAAACCTTTTAAGATATCTGCACTGCTCTAATTCTGGTCTCCTTGAGCATCCCCAATTTTAATTGCTCCACCATTGGTGGTCGTGCCTTTAGCTGCCAAGACACCAAGCTCTGCAATTCCCTCCCTAAAGCTCTCCACCTCACTAGCTCTTTTTCCTCCTTTAAGATGCGCCTTAAAATCCACCTCTTTGACCAAGCTTTTGGCCATCTGCCCTATTACCTCCTTAGGGTGTTCCGTATCAAAGTTTGTTTTATAACACTCCTGTAAAGTGCCTTGAGATGTTTTACTACTTTAAATGTCCGATATAAATGGTTACTCAGGGCTAGAAATTCAGCAAGTGGAGCAAAACTCCCATCCTCTCATGCCCAAAGCTATTGATCCCATCCCAATTGGTGGTGATGGGAGCCATTTACATGCTCAAGGTGGAGCACAAGGGCATTTCGTCAGTAGCCAGCCTTGTAAGCCAGAACAGCCCACAGCTACTCCGCCAAGTTCCCTGTAGAATAACCAGCAGTGCGTTAGTATGAAAAGAAAGTACCTCTGAAGCGATATATGAAGAAACTATCATTAATCTTACTGCAAATGTTTCGAAAGGATGGAGAATGTGAATCCTGAAAGGAGCAGAGTGGCCTTCAATGGATGAATCATGTTCACAGGCTATATTACTGACTGTAGATACAGTGAATGATATGGACATGAACCACAAGGAGCAGAAAGATCCCAGGTTTGATCCCAGGTCTGTGCTGCATTAGCTGATCTCAGCCCAGTATTTCTGTGGGCCTTGATGCCCCCAATGAGGCCAAGATCCACCAGGGTTCCCATTCCTGGTAATTATCCAGTCAGTGCCACCCCATTCCCCTCTCCCTCTGCTGGGGACTGGGTGGGGTGGGGTGGGTGGTGGCGGAGTTGTTTGGGGATCAGGCCCAGCCACTCTGCTCTCCACATACCTTGCTAACTAGGTGTCAGGCAGCAGCTGAGAACCTGGGTATGGGACAGCATTTTCAGGAGATGAGGGAAGAACAGGGTGCAGGGCAAAACAATTAATAGCCAGTAATAAAAGCAAGAAATGCTGGAAATACTCAAGCAGGTCTGGCAGCATCTGTGGAGAGAGAAGCAGAGTTAACGTTTCAGGCCAGTGACCCTTCATCAGATTCAAGTAAATAGCCAGTAACCTGCTGTCAGGGAAGATGGAACAGGCTAGGAATCTTTTCTCTGAAAAAGGGAAAATCTGATAGCTATCTCTCAAATTATGCTGGACATCATTAGAGTGAATGTGACAAAACAGATTTCACTTGTGGGCCAAATTCCATTTACCTTCCTAATTATTTGCTGCACCTGCATGCTAACCTTTTGTGTTTCATGCACAAGAACACCCAGATCCCTCTGTACTGCAGTATTTTGTAGTCTTTCTCCATCTAAATAATAGTCTGCCTTTTTATTCTTCCTACTAAAGTGGATGACCTCACACTTTCCCACATTGAACACCATCTGCCAAGTTTTTGCCCACTCACTTAACCTATCTCTATCCCTTTGCAGATTTCTTGTGTCCTCATCACAACATGCCTTCCCACCTATTTTTGTATCATCAGCAAATTTGGATACTCTACACTCTTTCCCTTCCTCTAAGTCATTAATATAGATAGTAAATAGTTGAGGCCCCAGGACTGATCCTTGTGGCAGTCCACTAGTTACAGCTTTCCAACTTGAAAAAGACCCATTGGTCCTGACTCTCTGCCTTCTGTGTGTTAGCCAGTCCTCAATCCATGCTGGGTCAATTAGAAGTTTCCAAGACAGATGTTGATAAATTGGGTAACATATATGTTATGCATGGAGCACAGGTGGCCTAAAGAAGTTGAGGTGCACATCAACCATGCTTTAACTGGATGAGACAGTGGCAAAGTGGCAATGTAACTGGGCTAGTAATCCAGAGGCCAAGGCTAATGCCATGGGGACACTGGTTCAAATTCCAGCACGGTAGCTGGTGGAATTCAATTTCAATTAATTAATAAAATTCTGGAATTGAAAGCCAGTCTCAGTAATGGTGAAACTATCATCAATTGCTGTAAAAACCCATCTGGTTCACTAATTTCATTTTAGGGAAGGAAATCTGCCATCCTTACCTGGTCTGGCCTACATGTGACTCCAGATCCACAGCAATGTGGTTGGCACTTACCTGCCCACTGAAATGGCCTACCAAGCCATTCAGTTCAAGGGCAATTAGGGATGGACAACAAATGCTAGCCTTGCCAGTGACATGAAAGAAAAAAAAGAAATTGAATGGTGGAATGGGGTACTCCTGCTCCTGTCAGGTGGATGTGAGCAATGCACTGTGAAGTGGAAATTAAATATTGCTTTTTTTAAATACATGTAGAACCTCGACTGGTCACACCAGCAAATAGCCATGACATTGTTAGTAGTGAGACGATGGCAGCAGAAAGTCAATCACCAATCCTCACATCAGAGCCTCATGAGTCTTCAACCCGCAGTTCATTGCAGTCGGACATCCAGTCAATTCCATCACCCTCGGCAGCTGTTGTATACAGGGGATTGGGATTTCCTGAAGACCAGCCAACAAGACCGGTATCCACTGCCACTCCAGGCTTCACTTTACCCACAAAGCCAGGATACGATGCAGACCGCCTGAATAAAACAACATCGACAAGTTTGAAAAAGAATATCAGTGTGGCAATGAATGGTTCTGGGTCTGTTGGTGACATGGAGCTATACACTGAGTCAATTAGAGGAATGTCATTAAACACAGATAGCCAAGATACAGAAACCAAACTGGAGTACCACTCAGGTACAGATTTAACTAGTGTGGGCAGCATTGCTCACCCTTCCCCTTCTGCAGTGTTTTCAGGCAATGCCATAGAAATTAATGCAACAATAGGCAGCACCAAGGACAACGCAAACAGATTGGACTATCAGCCCATCCTGGAAAGTTCATCAACGTTGCAAATAAATACGAAAAATGAACATGAGAGCATGTCTGGTGCAACCTCCACACGGGATTCTGAAACCACACAAAAGCCCACAATGTTTGAAATGCGTACAGGTGGGACATCCTCAAACCCAATGACTCCAAATCCAACTGACCTACCTAAGGAAAATGCCACGAGCATTGGAATGTTTAGTTCAAAACTCCTCCCAGATCAAAGAGCAGTCAGCATGCCGAATAGAAAAGAAACCTTCTCTATCTCGCCATCTCCAACTGACCTAACAGTGGAAAGTGGGAATATTCCAGAAACACTGAGCTCAGAATCTGCCAAAGTTCACTTGGATCTAATGTCGGTCACAGTATTAGATACAAAATGGATACCTTCTAGTTCACCATCTCCTGACACAAGTAGCCTACTTGTGGAAAGTGGGAGTACTCCTGAAATATTGAGCTCGGAATCTGCCAAAGTTCACTTGGATCTAATGTCGGTCACAGTATTAGATACAAAATGGATACCTTCTAGTTCACCATCTCCTGACACAAGTAGCCTACTTGTGGAAAGTGGGAGTACTCCTGAAATATTGAGCTCGGAGCCTACGGAAGCTTTTTCAGGCTACAGCACAGTCTTGGGTAATAATAAAGGGCCCTCCATCTGGTCATCTCCAGATCCACGTGTACTGTTTGTAGAAAGTGGGAGTACCCCTGAAATACTGAAGGCGGAGTCATTGGTTTCTGTTGCAGGATTGTCCCCAGACTTTACGGTAACGACTGAAGTTTCAGGCATATCTACCAACCAACAAACTGCCCCGGGTTCAAGAGGAAAGAGCGATCTTCCAGTCAGATCAACTCTGCAGGGTGTTGAGGTTAAACAGACCCTATCTGAAAGGTTCTCTGGCTACTTATCTACTACTGCCATGCCTTATCCAACCACACCCGATCGACTGACCTCTCCATTGCATCATTCACCTGATGTATCCTCAGTGGTCTTCCCAATAAATGATAATAACATGCAAGAAATAAATCCCACCACCGCTTTCTCCAAACAGACCATGGTTCAATCAAAGTTAAGCATTCCTGGACTGGCAGACACCACAAGAATCTACTCCACTCCAGACTTTAGATTGACTGCTTCATCTCGTGCAACGACCAATCGGGTCACTCAAACATCATCATTTACAGTAGGCACACAACAGAAAGGTACGATCGAGTTACAGCATTGTTTTGTATGTTGTTCTGTACTGTCTGTTCATCATTCTCTCTCTATTACTATGTTAGTCTGATATCTTGACATTTCCATTGACACAGTCTTTGTTCTCATTGTAGAATTAACCATCTCACATGTTACAGTCCTGATCTCAGTATACCTCACTATGTAATTGCACTTTTATAATTAAGCCTCTAATTGATTCATCCTGAAACTGTCTATTGCTGTACTGCCCTTCAATGCCCATATGTCCTTCTGGTCCAGAAACTGATACTCTCTTCCCTTTCTAGGCCGATGAGCCTTACATCAGTGGTAGGGAAATTATTAGAGAAGATTCTTCGGGACAGGATTTACTCCCATTTGGAAACAAATGGGCTTATTAGCGAGAGGCAGCATGGTTTTGTGTAAGGGAGGTCATGTCTCACTAATTTGATTGAGTTTTTTGAGGAAGTGATAAAGATGATTGATGAAGGAAGGGCAGTGGATGTTATCTATATAGACTTCAGTAAAGCCTTTGACAAGGTCCCTCATGGCAGACTGATACAAAAGGTGGAGTCACATGGGATCAGAGGGGAGCTGGCAAGATGGATACAGAACTGGCTCGGTCATAGAAGACAGAGGGTAGCAGTGGAAGGGTGCTTTTCTGAATGGAGGGATGTGACTAGTGGTGTTCTGCAGTGATCAGTGCTGGGACCTTTGCTGTTTGTAGTATATATAAATGATTTGGAGGAAAATGTAGCTGGTCTGATTAGTAAGTTTGAGGACGACACAAAAGTTGGTGGAGTTGCGGACAGTGATGAGGATTGTCAGAGGATACAGCAGGATATAGATCGGTTGGAGACTTGGGCGGAGAAATGGCAGATGGAATTTAATTCGGACAAATGTGAGGTAATGCATTTTGGAAGGTCTAGTACAGGTGGGAAGTATACAGTAAATGGCAGAACCCTTAGGAGTATTGACAGGCAGAGCGATCTGGGCGTACAGGTCCAAAGGTCACTGAAAGTGGCAACGCAGGTGGATAAGGTAGTCAAGAAGGCATACGGCATGCTTGCCTTCATCGGTTGGGGCATAGAGTATAAAAATAGGCAAGTCTTGCTGCAGCTGTACAGAACTTTAGTTAGGCCACACTTAGAATATTGCGTGCAATTCTGGTCGCCACACTACCAGAAGGACGTGGAGGCTTTGGAGAGGGTACAGAAGAGGTTTACCAGGATGTTGCCTGGTCTGGAGGGCATTAGCTATGAGGAGAGATTGGATAAACTCGGATTGTTTTCACTGGAACGACGGAGGTGGAGGGGCGACACGATAGAGGTTTACAAAGTTATGAGCGGCATGGACAGAGTGGATAGTCAGAAGCTTTTTCCCAGGGTGGAAGAGTCAGTTACCAGGGGACATAGGTTTAAGGTGAGAGGGGCAAAGTTTAGAGGGGATGTGCGAGGCAAGTTCTTTACACAGAGGGTGGTGAGTGCCTGGAACCTGTTGCCGGGTGAGGTGGTAGAAGCGTTAGGGTTAGGGTTAAGACGTTTAAGAGGCATCTTGACAAATACATGAATAGGATGGGAATAGAGGGTTACGGACCCCGGAAGTGCAGAATGTTTTAGTTTAGGCAGGCATCAAGATCGGCGCAGGCTTGGAGGGCCGAATGGCCTGTTCCTGTGCTGTACTGTTCTTTGTTCTTTGTTCTTCCACTTGGTTACTACTGGCACTCGCCTCCTTCATTTCTCCCTTATAGGAACATAGGGACAGGAGTAGGCCATTCAGCCCCTTGAATCTGTGCTGCCATTCAGTTAGACCATGAATGATCTGCATCTTAACTCTATTACCTGCCTTGGTTCAATCACCCTTAATGTCCTTGTCTAACAAAAAAAATCAATTGATCATCTTAAACACCTCAACTGGATCACCCCTTAATCTTCTAGATCAGGATTGTCCAACATACAGCCCGCAGGCCAGGATCCAACCCGCCAAACATTTCCATCTGGCCCACGTATGTAAACTGTTTTAAGGGCCGTCCCTCATCCTCACCTGGAGTCTGTGACTGGAGATGAGAAATTTCCCTTTGTCAGACCGGCATTTAAACTACTGTGCTGTCAGTTTCACAGCTGATAGCTGCTGACATTGGGAACAGCGGGTTCTGACGTTTTTTTAAAAGGCCCTTCGGAAAACCCCGAGAAAGTAAGTCAATAAATTAGTCTTCTCATTTAAAGCTTCTTCACAAAAATGCACATTTGTTATTTTTATTCGTAAGATAAATTTTTAATGCCTTTATCTTTCAAAATTTGCTCACCGGTCCCTGCGCCGAGCAAAAGTCGTAATACGGCCCTCTGTCTGAAAAGGTTGGACAACCCTGTTCTATACAAGCCAAGTCTATGCAACCTGGCCTCATAATTTAACCCTTTTAGGCCCAGTAACATTCTGTTGAATCTGCTCCACACTCCCTTCAAGGCCATTATCCTTCCTGAGGTGTGGTGCCCAGAACTGAAGGCATTATAAATGCAAAGCTCTGGTTGGCAAGCCAAAGCTGTTCTTTATACAGGCCTGTCGAGGAAACAAAATTGACGCAGGTGTTGAGACAGACAGTATTGCAGAGGAAAAAAGTACTCACCTGAAAAAGATACCTATAGAGGCTGACTTCCTGTATGCTTACTCTACAACACCTGGCTATTACTCGGCGAAATACAGGCAATGGTTCGTGGTTTATTCAGTCATTATGCCATGTACTGGATAGGTATGGCAAGGAACTTGAGATCATTCAGTTGCTTACCAGAGTCAACCACAAAGTGGCACTAGACTATGAATCCAACACAAATCTAGTCAGCATCAATGAAAAGAAGCAAATATCTTGCATTATTTCTATGCTCCGTGCCGATATTACATAATTTCCATCCCTTTTGTTTTCCATCTCACCTTGAGGTAAAGACTAGTTTTTCTGTACCTGCCCAATACCTTTTAGTGATTTCTGTATTTGGACTCCTAAATCGCGTTACTCTTCTACAGTTCCTGGCTTCTTGCCATTTGGAATCACTCTGATCCACCTTTCTTAGGTCCAAAAACGACAACTCACACTTCCCCACATAGATTTCAACTGCAACGGTTTTGTCCACTCAGTTAATCTATAGATATCCCATTGCAACTTTCTGCTCCGATCTACACTATTTACTATGCTACGTAACTTAGTATCATCAGCAAACGTAGATATATGGCTCTCTATTCCTTCATTCAAGCCATTTATCAATATAGGAAAAAGCAGTTTAGATCATTGGGCAACACCACTCATCACAATCCTGTCAATTTGAGTACAAACCATTATCCCTACACTCTGTCTCCTACTTCCTAACTAATTATTCCCTATCCAAACCAATAGCTTACCTTCAATTCCATATACTCATTTTTGTTAACAGTCTCTTATGTGGAACCTTGTTGAATGTCTTCTGGAAGTCCAAATAAGTAATATCCATAGACACACCCTTATCTACCATCTTAGTTACCTCCTCAAAAAATTCAACTAGATTTGTTGGTTATGACTTAATCCTTTACAAATCCATGCTTGTTCTCTCTGATCAATTCATATTTGTTCAAATGCTCAATCGCTCTGTCCCAACTAACAGATTCTAGTAACTTCCCCACAACTGACGTTAGACTAATAGGCCTCTAATTTCCTAGTTTATCTCTCCTACCTCTACCTGCCTTAAGTAATGGAGTGACATTGGCAATTTTCCAATCTAAGTGGGCAATTCCTAAGTTGAGTGTGCATTGGAAGATCAAGACTAATGCATCAATAATTTTCTCACCTACTTCTTTTAATATCCTGGGGTGGAAACCATCAGCTCCTGGAGATTTGTCAATTTTCCACCATTCTCTCCATCACCATTTTTCTTTTACATATGTTGAATCTAGTTAGTTCCTCCCCTTGATTTATTTTCAGTTCCCTTGTATGTCCGGTACTTCATCCCCATTCTGAACTGTGAAAACTGATACAATGTAATTATGTAGTAATTCCTCCATTTCCTGATTTCCAAATGCAATATCACCTGTGTCTGTCATTACTCTTAGCCACCCTCTTGGAATCATAGATTGGTTACAGCACAGAAGGAGACCATTTGGACCATTGAGTCTGTGTTGGCTCCCTGCAATTTAGCTAGTTCCACTCCCCTACCCTTTCCCCATAGCCCTGCAACTTTTTTCCTTCAGCAGTTTATCCGCCTCGACTTGAATCTGCCTCAACCACGCTCTCAGGCAGTGCATTCCAAATCCTAACCATTTGTTGCATAAAAAGGTTTTTCCTCATGCTGCCTTTGGTTTTTTTGCCAATCACTTTAAATCTCTGCCCTCTGGTTCTCTATCCTTCTGCCAATGGAAACAGTTTCTCTCTATCTACTCTATCTAGACCCCTCATGATTTTGAACACTTCTATCAAATCTCCTCTCAACTTTCTCTTCTCTAAGGAGAACAGCCCCAGCTTCTCCAATCTATCTTTCATGTAAAATATTTGTGAAAACCTTTAGTGCTTGTGTTTGATATCCTTTGCAATTCTTTTCTTGTATTCCCTTTTTCTTTGTATTCCTTTGCTTCTTTTTATATATCGCTCTCCCAGGGATCGCTACTGTTCTTTGCATTTGTATAAGTTTTTTCTTTAATTTTATATTATCTCCCACTTCCCTTGTTGACCAAGGTTATTTAATTATACAGGGAGAGCTTTTGTCCTTGGGGGTATGTGGCACATGTGAGCAAGAGAAGGCTATTTAGCCCTTCCAGCCTATTTCACCATTAAATGAGATCATGGCTGATCTGTAACTGAACTATACACCCGCCATTGCCCCATATCCCTTCATAGCTTTTGATCAAAATCTATCAATATCAGACTTAAAATTTACAATTGATTGAGCATCAATTGCCATTTGTGGAAGAGAGTTCCAAGCTTCTACCACCCTTTGCATGTAGAAATGTTTCTAATTTCACCCTTGAAGGGCTGGCCCTAATTTTTAAACTAGGCTCCATAGACACCCCAACCAGTTTCTTTCTATCTACCCTATCTGTTCCCCTTAATATCTTGAAAATTTCAAATCAAATCAGTCTTAACTTTCTCAGTTCCAGGGAATATAACCTTAGTTTGTGCAATCACAGCTCATAATTTAACCCTTGAAGTCCAGGTATCATTCTGACAAATCTATGCTGCCTCCTTCCGAGCCCACTATATCTTTCCTAAGGTGCGCTGCCCAGAACTGTTCACAGTACTCCAGGTGTGATCAATCCTGGGCTTTGCATAGCTGAAGCATAACTTCTACCTCCTTGTATTCTAATTCTTTAGATATAGAGGCCAGCATTCCAGGAGCCTTTTTGATTATTTTCTGTACTGTTCATGACATTTTATTGATTTATGCACATGGACCCCCAAGTTTCTTTGAACCTGCACTGTTTTTCACCATTTGGAAAGTACCCTGTTCAATCCTCTTTAGGTCCAAAGAAGATGGCCCCACATTTGCCGACAATAAAATCCACTTGCCAGTTTTTCCATGCACTTAATCCATCGATAGCTCTGTAATTTTATGCTTCTATTTACACGGCTTACAATGCTGCCTATCTTTGTGTTATTGAATATGTGGTTTTCTATTTCATCATCTAAGTCATTAATAAGTACAGTGAATAGTTGAGGCTCCAGCATAGATCCTTGCGGTACACCACTAGTCACATCCTGCCAGTTAGAGCACCTGTCCATTGTCGCTACTCTCTCTCTCTTGCTAATTTCCTAACCAGGCTTTCAATTCCATGAACTTCAACTTTAACTAATAGTCTCTCATGAGGGATTTTATCAAATGCCTTCCTGAAGTCCATATAAATAATCTCCATAGACATTCCCTGACCACTACTTTACTCATCTCTTAAAAAGAAATTCAATTGCTTTCATCAGACATGATCTATCTTTTACAAATCCATGCTGGCTCTTTGATCAACTCAAAATTTTCAAGGTTTTCAGTCACTTATCCTTAATTATAGATTGTAGTTATTTCCTGACAACAGATGTTAGGCTAATTAGTCAAAATTCACTCTTTCTCCTTCTTTAAAGAGTAGAGTGACATGTGTAACTTTCCAATCTAAAGGAATGGTTCCTGAACCGAGAGAATTTTGAAAGATTATAGTTAGGGTGTCTGTAATGTTCCCAATTACTTTCTTTGAAACCTTGGGATGGAAGCCTTGGGGATTTGACCCTCTTTAGTGCCATTATTTTCTTTATTACTGTGATTTTGCTTTAGTTATTTTCAGTGCGTTCCCTTCCTTGAATCAATGATTGCTTTCTTGAGATATTCAGCATGTGCTCCAATGAAAGGTCATTGACCTGAAATGTTAACTCTGTTTTTTTCTCCACAGATTCTGCCAGATTTGCTGAGTATTTCCACCATTTTCTGTTTTTATTACTGTGAACAGTCTTTGTCTCATCACATTGAAATCACCCTTACCAAAATCTAGAGTTTTGGTTGCTGTTTTGCATTGCTCCCTTACAAACTCTACATTGAACTCGATGATATTATTATCACTATTAGATAGCTGTTCATGCACCATTAGGCTGTTAACTAATCTGGCCCATTGCTGAATCGAATATGGCATGGCCCCTTGTTTCCAAGACATATTGCTGCAGACAACTAATTCTGAACATGCTCTAGAAATTTACTAGCTTTCAGACATGAGCTAGTCTATATGAAAGTTAAAATCCCCTTTAAACCACTCTGCCTTTACTGCATGCCTGGTTAATCTTCACATTTATACAAGCTACCACTTCAAGGCTACTACCAGGGGACCGATACACAACTCCCACTACAGTCTTAAATCCTTTTCTCTTTCTTAATTCTGCAGATAAAGTCTCCTCTGCCTACTTACCTCTCATTGAATCATTGAAGTGATTTCATTCTTAATCACTGAGGCTACTGCTTCCCTTTACCATTTCCCCTCTCTTTCCTGTAAACCTGATAACCTGTTATATTTAGTTTCCAGTTTAGCTATGTCTCTGTAATGGCTATCATGTCATACCCTCTAAGTTGAATGCGCTCCTGCAATTCATTCAATTTGATTCTTATACTCTGTGTGTTTGTATAAAGAATGTTTATTTGGGCCACACACTCTAACTTGTCATGCTTCTTATTTCTCTCTCCTGGTTTAATCATTTTACATCATTTAGTTTTCCCTATACCTGTAATGCCTGACACACAATTCCTGACCATTACTCTACTCTCTTCCCTTTCATTTGTTTTTGAAGTATTATTACTACTTTTTCCACTTGAAGCCTTCCCCTCATTTGTGAGTTTAAAGTCCTTGTGGCCACCCTATTTATCCTTTCCACGAGTATCCTGGTCCCAGCCCAGTTCAAGTGGAGCCTGGCCCAATGGCACAGATCCTCCCGGTCTCAGTCCTTCTCCCAGTGTCCATGAACTGGAATCCCTCTTTCCCACACCACTCCTTCAGCCGTGTGTTCACCTCCCTAATCTGCTTATCCATACAGCAATTTGCATGTGGCTTCAGTGATAATCCAGAGATTATAGCCCTTGAGGTCCTGTTCTTTCATTCATTTTCTAGTTCCTGGTACTCTCCAAATGGACCTCTTTCCTATTTTCCCTATGTTGTTGTCCCAACATGGATCACAATGACCAGATCCTCCACCTCCCTCACCCTTTCAAGCTGGTTGGAGATGTTCCTCATCTTGGCACCAGGTAGGCAACAGACCGTGTGAGACCCTCAATCCTGCTTACAAAAGGTGCTAACTGTTGCCCTGACTTTTGAATCACCTATAACTACCACATGCATCTCCTCCTCCTCCTCCCCACCTTTGGGCAGCCTCCTGTTTCTAGGTGCTATTGTCTGCATTCTAGCTGTCTGTCCGACAGTCTTTATCCTTGTCCTGACAGATAGAAATACATTATAACTGTGAGGATAGATTCAGTTTCTGCAGATCCTCCTTCTCTAACTCATATATGCTCCTTTTACTCTGTACTGGTCGCACCAACCCGTTCTGAACCTGCAACTCTCTGAGGTGTGACTAAGGTCTGGAGCAAACTGTCCAAATATTTCCCTTCTATGTTGGAGTGCCTGCAACTCACACTCCATCTCAATGACTCTGTGAGATTCGAGACAGAGACATCAACTGCACATGTCATGACAGTCTTGCTGACAACAAACTCCCACTTACTGCTGTCCAGACACATAGCCTGCTCTGCCATATCTTAGTCTAAATTATTTATATTTGTTATATCTAGCTTTTAGTTTGTAAGTTTTTATTTTCCTTTTTCTACACACAAACTTTCACCAGGCAATCAAACACTGTGCAAAATTTTAAATACCTACTGCCTCAAGCGAGCACGAACAATTACAAGTATTGAGGGCAAAAAGCAACACCTCCTGCCCACTCTGCTCTGAATTCCCACTCTCACCAAATTCCTAACATGTGTACGCTGTTTACGATGCATTCCCTTCGCATCCACTCTGCGCCTGCAAATACTCTTTACTTTGATGCAGCTTTTCCAGCCACATCCAAAGTTGTACAAAATAACTATTTGAACAGTTACCACTGCTCATCCATACTGACACTCTCCTTCCTCTTTCACTTTTGTTTAATACTGACCCTCTCGGCCCTCCCTTCACTCTTGGTGAATACTGACACCCTCCTTTCCCACTTAATTCTTGGTTAATACTGACATTCTCCTCCCTCCCTTCACTCTTGTTTAATACTGACCCTCTCCTCCCTCTCTTCACTCTTGTTTAATATTGTCCCTCTCCTCCCTCCCTTCACTCTCGGTTAATACTGATCCTCTCCTCCCTCCCTTCACTCTCGGTTAATAGTGACCCTCTCCTCCCTCCCTTCACTCTTGGTTAATACTGACCATCTCCTCCTTCCCTTCATCTCGGTTAATACTGACCCCCTCATCCATCCCTTCACTCTTATTTAATACTGACCCTCTCCTCCCTCCCTTCACTCTTGGTTAATACTGACACCCTCCTTTCCCACTTAATTCTTGGTTAATACTGACATTCTCCTCCCTCCCTTCACTCTTGTTTAATACTGACCCTCTCCTCCCTCCCTTCACTCTCGGTTAATAGTGACCCTCTCCTCGCTCCCTTCACTCTTGGTTAATACTGACCATCTCCTCCATCTCTTCATTCTCGGTTAATACTGACCCCCTCATCCATCCCTTCACTCTTATTTAATACTGACCCTCTCCTCCCTCCCTTCACTCTTGGTTAATACTGACCATCTCCTCCATCTCTTCACTCTTGGTTAATACTGACCCTCTCCTCCCTCCCTTCATTCTTGGTTAATACTGACCCTCTCATCCATCCCTTCTCTCTCGGTTAATACTGACAATCTCCTCCCTCCCTTCACTCTCGGTTAATACTGACTCTCTCATCCATCCCTTCACTCTCGGTTAATACTGACCCTCTCATCCATCCCTTCACTCTTATTTAATACTGACCCTCTCCTCCCTCCCTTCACTCTCGGTTAATACTGACCCCCTCATCCATCCCTTCACTCTTATTTAATACTGACCCTCTCCTCCCTCCCTTCACTCTTGGTTAATACTGACCATCTCCTCCATCTCTTCACTCTTGGTTAATACTGACCCTCTCCTCCCTCCCTTCATTCTTGGTTAATACTGACCCCCTCATCCATCCCTTCACTCTTTTTTAATACTGACCCTCTCCTCGCTCCCTTCACTCTTGGTTAATACTGACCATCTCCTCCATCTCTTCACTCTTGGTTAATACTGACCCTCTGCTCCCTCCCTTCATTCTTGGTTAATACTGACCCTCTCATCCATCCCTTCTCTCTCGGTTAATACTGACCATCTCCTCCCTCCCTTCACTCTCGGTTAATACTGACCCTCTCATCCATCCCTTCACGGTTAATACTGACCATCTCCTCCTTCCCTTCATTCTCAGTTAATACTGACCCTCTCCTCCCTCCCTTCACTCTTGGTTAATACTGACCATCTCCTCCTTCCCTTCATTCTCGGTTAATACTGACCCCCTCATCCATCCCTTCACTCTTATTTAATACTGACCCTCTCCTCCCTCCCTTCACTCTTGGTTAATACTGACACCCTCCTTTCCCACTTAATTCTTGGTTAATACTGACATTCTCCTCCCTCCCTTCACTCTTGTTTAATACTGACCCTCTCCTCCCTCTCTTCACTCTTGTTTAATATTGTCCCTCTCCTCCCTCCCTTCACTCTCGGTTAATACTGATCCTCTCCTCCCTCCCTTCACTCTCGGTTAATAGTGACCCTCTCCTCCCTCCCTTCACTCTTGGTTAATACTGACCATCTCCTCCTTCCCTTCATTCTCGGTTAATACTGACCCCCTCATCCATCCCTTCACTCTTATTTAATACTGACCCTCTCCTCCCTCCCTTCACTCTTGGTTAATACTGACACCCTGCTTTCCCACTTAATTCTTGGTTAATACTGACATTCTCCTCCCTCCCTTCACTCTTGTTTAATACTGACCCTCTCCTCCCTCCCTTCACTCTCGGTTAATAGTGACCCTCTCCTCGCTCCCTTTACTCTTGGTTAATACTGACCATCTCCTCCATCTCTTCATTCTTGGTTAATACTGACCCTCTCATCCATCCCTTCACTCTCGGTTAATACTGACTCTCTCATCCATCCCTTCACTCTCGGTTAATACTGACCCTCTCCTCCTTCCCTTCATTCTCGGTTAATACTGACCCCCTCATCCATCCCTTCACTCTTTTTTAATACTGACCCTCTCCTCGCTCCCTTCACTCTTGGTTAATACTGACCATCTCCTCCATCTCTTCACTCTTGGTTAATACTAACCCTCTGCTCCCTCCCTTCATTCTTGGTTAATACTGACTTTCTCATCCATCCCTTCTCTCTCGGTTAATACTGACCATCTCCTCCCTCCCTTCACTCTCGGTTAATACTGACCCTCTCATCCATCCCTTCACGGTTAATACTGACCATCTCCTCCTTCCCTTCATTCTCAGTTAATACTGACCCTCTCCTCCCTCCCTTCACTCTTGGTTAATACTGAACCTCTCCTCCCTCCCTTCACTCTTGGTTAATACTGACCCTCTCCTCCCTCCCTTCACAGTTAATACTGACCATCTCCTCCTTCCCTTCATTCTCAGTTAATACTGACCCTCTCCTCCCTCCCTTCACGGTTAATACTGACCCTCTCCTCCTTCCCTTCATTCTCAGTTAATACTGACCCTCTCCTCCATCCCTTCACT